>NC_137457.1:278020457-278620457 GCF_964235325.1 Thermobia domestica | reverse complement strand
ATTTTACCTTTTTTATCTATTACTTTAAAAGTTATATAAATGGTCAACCCTGTATATATTTCAATGTAATCTTCGTTCTATCATACCTTCTGAACGCCTAGAGAAAACAAAACTCTTTCGCTGCGAAATCCTTCTAGTCCCTGTTGAAACATTGTCTTTTGCTTCCCCTTCGTTCTCTGCAGGAGCATCATCTGGTTCAAAGCTGAAAGAGAAAATGGTCAACTATAAAATAACATCTTAATTCTATTTGCAATTGTGTCTCTCTCTTAAGTAAATAAGAGGTTCAACACTATGTATCTAAATAAACTTGCTCAAAAGAGAATGTGATAAGAAAAAAAAGTTTGTTCTGCATTCGACAAGACTCCAAAACCACACCCACCCACCCACCCACACACCCACACACACACACACACACACAAAAACACTTGGCGTAGCAGCCCAGTTTTGAGGGCCTGAGCCGCTCCAACGCCATCTCTCAGCGACTGACTGAACTACGTCCAGACTAGCGACGAGCACGTGGTCACTAACCGGCGTATCAGGAACTCTCTAGACCTAGAGGCCGTCACGTCTTTCATTCACGTGACTCCCCAATTTGCCTCATGACACTGTGAAGCACCGACCGGGAATCGAACCAGGGATCACGTGGACTCTAACCACTAGACTACAGTGTACCTTTGGACAAGACTTCACTTGAAGTAATATTCATTTCCAACGCAATTACTTAGTAGAGATTGAAAAATATCTTTGCATTGATCTAATTTCAGCTTTATCCGTGTTTCGCTATACTTGTGGTCCACGAACAAATTATCCTATTCTGCATATCTATATTTACCATACGAATATAATGAGATAACACTAAACACTAATAAAATCAAACGCTTCAATTAAGTGGGATGTTTCAAGTTTGGTCTTTCTTCCAGGATTGCGTAGGGGAGCTGCAGATCAGAATCAAAGAGATTTAAAAATAGATGTTGATATTAATACCACTACATCAGTAGCCTAATAACTTTTTAATTTATATTTTTAATCCTTCAGTCAAAGGAACACAATAACTATCGAATACATAATTTATTCTGGATTCACGGGACATTACTTCAATACAACAGCATCCATCTACACCAGGGACGTAGCTAAGGGGGGCACGAGGTGGTACCGGCCTCTATTTATTTAAAATTATGTGTTACAATTTTTTTAACCGACAATAAATGAAAAAATTGTCCATAGTAAACTGAAATGATTCATACTTCTAAGAAAAGGTTATATTTTAAATCCATTTATAGGCTATATCTTAAACGTTAAGTGAACGGTAATATGAGTACAAGATAAGTAATTTTGGGGGCTGGGCGTCATCTTCGTTAACATTGGGAGGTTCTCCCAGCCCTTAGAGTGATTCCAGCCTTATAGTCGCCTTGAGATACTAAGTGCTAAAAATCTATAAGAATATACTTTTTTATAATCAACTAAGAAAAAACTGAAAGGTTGATTCGACTCAAAGGGTACAAGGATCACTCTCCCCCATTACTAAATTTTGCAACATAGTATTTTATATTTTAATTGTTTTACTAGAAGGTATTGAGTATAGATTTACTGGAAGTAGTAGATTATTACTTTCTTATATTTATTATATTTAACAACAATTCTGGCAAAACAGTGGATAAACTATTTAGACCCCTATATATACTGGCGCTGGCCACAGGCTGAGCGGGAAAGTCTATTTTCTTACTGAACGTGGAGTGCGCAGTGTTAAGTTTGCTATGTATGTGTTCTTGAAATTAAGTTAAATATGGAGAGGTTTATAAAATCTGGATATATTATTTCACATGGAAAAAGTGAGAAACAATTGAGGAGTACCTGCAGCAAAACTGATTGGGTGCATGTTGATGCTGAGGAAAATATTCATTCGGACACTGTTGATAACGAAGAAGCTAAGGAAGTTGCTAGCACCTAACAGCAAAACATTCATGCGAATGATTTGTTTTCAGAGATCCAAAGAAACTGGAAATGTTGAGCGCTTAAACGTATAGTGGCGATTGCGATCCATTTGGGTCGACAGGGATTGGCTTTCCGAGGCAACGATGAAGATAACAACAGTTTAAATAAAGAGGATTTCTTGCAAATATTCGAGTTGTTACGACATTTTGACCCTTTTTTAAAGAATATGCAGCGCCAGGGAATATTACCTATTTATCCCCAGAAATTCAAAATGAAGTTATCTTGTGCTGCGGTGAGGAAACCATCAATGTCATTGTAAGTGAACTGAATGCCGCTGGAAAGTTCAGCGTTATAGCTGATGAAACGCGAGATATTAGTGTTTCTGAAAAACTTAGTGTTTGCGTGAGATATGTGAAAAATTCTAAAACGGTAGAGCACTTTTTGAAATTTGAGATAAATGTTGAATACATATCGAAAACAATTATCGAAACTTTGACTTCTGTAGGTGTTAATAAAGACTCAGAATGCATTGGTTAAGCTTACGATGGGGCGAGCGTTATGAGAGGCTACATAGGTGGTGTGCAAAAGTTATTTCGGAAGTCTCATTGCCTCGCACTGTATACCCATTGCTATGTGCACCAGTTGAATTTAATAATAGTAAAAGTGTGTTCGTTCGAACAAGCAAATACCTTTTTGATTTATTGCAGACTTTGCATAATTATTTCTCTGTCTAAAAGCTTATAGACGATAAAGCAAGCTCAGAGATCATTACGTTTGGAGCAAGCCAGTGTACCTGGCCTTTCAGACATTCGTTGGGCTTCACATCCCGGTACTTGTTTACTGAACGCTGTGAAAAAGAATTATTGAGCTATAACCTCTGCATTAGAGGGTAAGGATGCAAAGAAAACTACTAAAGCTGAGGTATTGCAAACAAACTGAAATCATTCGCAACTGTTTCATGCTTTTCTTTTTTTTCTTTTTTTTTTTTTTTTAAGCAAGATTGTGGGAATTACCAGCGGCCTGAATAATTTTCTATCCTAACAGACGCCCAACTACCTATTTGTTCCGTTGTTGGAGCCATAAAAGAACTTAGAACAGAAGAAAATTCATAGTGTCTCTACACTGAAGCATTGGCGTTTGCTACACAAAATAGTGTAGAATGTTCTAATCAAAGAGCACAGAAAAGCGAGATAATAGTACTATGAAAGGTTTTCTGTTTTCGGGTAGTATTCCACAGAGATACACTATCGAGTAGTATTTCACTATCCAAAAGTACATGTTTCAGAATCCTAAGGTACTCACGAAACAGCTTTTATAGAGGAAATTTGGCAACGGACATATAATTTGAAGTACTCACCAATTACCTCTATAACAATTGTTGCGGAAGTATCAGAGGATTTTGAAACTTGTATATAAGTTATTTCATCTGCAAACATGGCCCCCACAAACTCAGAACTCTGGCTACATCCCTGATCTACATCATACTCGTCCAACATAAATTTGTTGACTACTACTCCTTTTCCTGAAAAGGGCCACGGTGGCTCACCTCTGGTGCATGGGATCCTAGGTTAGATCCCAGCCCTCGCCAAGTGAGCTTTGTGGTGGAGAAACACCGTGTACGAGGGGTTTTCATCCTCACCGTCTCCTTTAGCCTAGCCGGCAACATAACCGTGGTACGTAAAACTTAAAAGATTTCATTTCATTTCATTATCTTTTTCTGAAAGGAAAAAAAATATCCTGGCGCAGACTTCAGTCTGTATCGCCATTTAAACTATTTTTTTCATATTTATTTCTTTATCATCTTTATTTTTCTTTCTTTCTCCAATAAGCTATTGGATTTTTCTTTTCATGTTCATTTTTCTTTTCTTTTAGTAACTGTATTTGGTTTTCTTTATTTTTTCTTTTCTTTTCTTCATAAAATTACAAAACTGCATACAATTACAGTACTGTTTAGTTCTTCATTGTTCAGTGCTAATATTTTTTATTGGATAAGGACCCTGTCCTTGAATATTACATAATACAGTTAATAAAAATTCTCAGAATTTCGTAGTTAATTCATAGACTGAAAAATTATTTGGTTCATATCAGCCCAAATGATAAACAAATATATAAAATGTAATTTTGGCGTTTCTAGGAGAAATTAAGAATAGGGTTGCGAATTCCACCGATCAATCAAGAAATGTCTGGGCTTTTGTTAATGAATAACATCTTCTGAAATTATTATCCAAATCAAACCAAAACCAAACCATTGGCGGGAGCTGGGATTGAACCCGGGACCCCACGCGCCAGAGGCGAACGCTCTACCACTGAACCACCGCGGCCTCCACAGGTACATTAGAACACAGTTGCAAGACAAATATTAGCTTAACTTTGGAGTTGGGTGGAGCTGGCTAATTCTTTAAATATAAGCTATACTATGGATTATGTCCAGTTAGATCAACGAAAAACATATCAGTTTCAACAAAGTTTTGTGTAATCTATTAATTTCCGAAAATAAAAAATGCAAGGGAAATTTTTAGTTTTATTTCAAGTCCTTACCTTTCTAAGTCAAATACTACTGGAGAACAAACGGTACAGTGAGCATACGGAAGGAAATATTTCTTTAATAATAACACATCTGCTTCATTTTCCACTCCCAAAGCCTACGGAAAAATGGAAAAGAAAAAGTACATGAGAAATGAAATCACATATTATAACGTTTTTCGGAAGCTTTTAGTCTTGATCTTCATCATATATGTAGATCACCATCACCACCATAGAAGAATAATAATAATAATAATAATAATAATAATAATAATAATAATAATAATAATAATAATAATAATAATAATAATAATAATAATCTGAAATTACATCAAACAAAGGAAATCATTTTTATAATGGAAGTTCAAGGCAAAATATTGTATGTAAAGCTGTATGAACATGTTTTATAAAGAAGGCTACGAGGTAACATTATTTTACCAAAATAAATTTTAAAGGTACATTTTACAGAAATATATTGAAACTTTGCACAGTTATCTTGGAAAAAGAAAAGTTTAAGTTTACTTAAAAACTGTGGATAATCAGTTTTTACTATATGGTAATAAAGGTTTTTCATCTCTCATACGGACGAAGATACACTAAAGCTTGTGATAGACAGGTACGCGTTCAAGAATTTTTTAAAAAAAATATAGTTGTGTCCAATAAAATGCTACAGCTAACTCTACTTATTTTTTAACCTTCTATAACTACATATTTCAAGTCAAGTCTTTCTTAACATTCTCGCCGACATTTTCCCAAGAATCTGGTTCGTAAATACAGAATTTCGGACTCATCTCTATTATGATAATTTTTATTCTACTAAATGTAAAGAATCGTAATCTAAAGTTGTCCCGTATTTTCTTTCCATCCTTAAGTTTTAGGGACGATTGGCGAAAACTAATTTTTAAAGACGCTCTCTTTCTACGTTTGACAGTCATGGACGCCATCTACAATCTGGTAATCTTGAACCGAAGTCAGAGTAATTAATGGAAAGGTAATTGTATAATCTATCAAATAAATAAAATAAAAATTTTCTCCCTATAAAAACTTCTTTATATATTCAATGTGTGTATACTCGTTTAGAGATATTTTATTTTACCTTGATCAATTTCGTTTTAAATGTATCACTCTTTTAAAACGTTAAAGACAGTTTGTTTATTAATGAAACTCAATGAATATGCAAACCGAAATGAAATACGAGGTGCGTTCAGAAAGTAAGATCCCAAG
Organism: Thermobia domestica; assembly: GCF_964235325.1. Taxonomy (NCBI): domain Eukaryota; kingdom Metazoa; phylum Arthropoda; class Insecta; order Zygentoma; family Lepismatidae; genus Thermobia; species Thermobia domestica. The sequence goes on along the minus strand of NC_137457.1, from coordinate 278,614,778 downwards.
GGCGATAAACACGAAGGACGTCATAGACCTTGAAATATTTACTGCAATAGATAAAACACAGCTGACACTACTTTTCAACACACTCACTACCAGAATTCAGACATCATCCCATAGAATCAACTTTTGTATTCTGATGTCGTAAAACTCAGCCGGCTGGGAGCGGAACCAGTGCATGACAGCCGTATGCAATTGTTCATCACTATCATCAGACAGGAATTTCTTGACGTGTAAGAAAACATGAAACCACTTAGAGCAAAATCCGAACTATACGGCGGGTAACAACCGATCTCTTGCAGTCATTCCAGTGGGACATGTTTGACCACCCACTGTATAGCCCGAATCTTGCTCTGAGCGATTTTCTTGTCTTCTTACATCTGTTACATTTGTTGGAAAGTAGCGTCACTTGTGCTATATCTGTGGCAATAAATGTTTCAAGGTCACTGTTTATCTTTTGTGTTTACCGCCCTAAGGAAATTTACTTTCCAGACGCGCCTCATATTTAGCTTAAGAACTTATGGTTATATTCTGAAGACTAAAGGAAACTTAAGAATTGATGGAATAAAGATAGTGGACGTATGCATATTAGCAATGCATAGTATGCACATTAGTAATAAAAAATTGACAACATACTAACCGAAGCACTCAAACGACGACGGTAAATTGACGCTGCGTTTCAATGACCCTTTTAACTTTCTTCATCCATATATTTATAAAAAAGATTATGCACCTTGTAGAACTACGTATTTTGATCAGTTTACTCCACTATAAAACACAATTTGAAAGTTCCTCGAATCATTGCTATACAAATTCCTTATCAAAAATCACTCCTCTCTCTTCTAGCGGATCTTAAAAACACGTAAATAATCCATCCACAGTGTTTACACACATTGGTGTTACTTTTCACCAATATTTTTCCAACTGGATAGATTTTAGCGAACAGTAAATCAATTTCTTCTTATGTTTAGTATTAAAAATGCAATCATGTTCAAGTCTGTATTTGCTCGGGAGAACCCCGAAAAATACATAAATATGATATTGTCCACTCCAAGTTGTAACCTTCCCCTCTTTTCCCCTCTCTGTCACCTTGTTAACCACCAGTACATTTCCCGATGAAAACCACTGGAGGCAAACTTCATCCGAAGATTTTTTTTTTTTTTACCGTGTTACTTGCTCGCACAAGGAAACTAATTGGGGCAAAGAGAGAGAGATAAAGTTTGGGAGAAAAGACGTAGAAGGCGAGTGTAATACTGTTAATTAGTTCTTTAGTCATTCAACCTTAAATTATATATGTACGTATATATCTGGAACACAATACTTGCGATATCTAACATTTACGCACCTACGTCTCTCAGAATATAACTGACGATTAGTCACTAAAGAGTAATATATTATTATTATTATTAATTTTCTAAAAGAATACGAAAACTAATATCATTATTGAAGTTACTATTTACATTTACGTAAGATAACTAAAAAAACTAACGAATAGAATGAAATAAAGAAATAGCACAAACTTACCATATATATATATATAGATATATTTCAATAAAATGAATATTCTGCAACGTTTACAAATGCGGCAGATGTCTGCACATGGAGACCTTAAAATACTTCTAATTTTATGTACTGTCTCAGGTTATTTAGTTAAAAAGTTTTCTATTTTTTTTTTATTACGAAGATCCGTAGAAACGATGACTAGCACAATGGATTTTTTTTTACACTAATCGCTTTTAGAATGTCTCACTCCTTTTGATGATGCACTGTTTATAAATGTAGTCATATCATCTCACAAATGGTGGACGTATCTGATAAGTTTTGAGAAATATGCAGCTACACATTCCGGTATTTCACACTGTTTATAACGTCTGTAGTTTACTTTTAGAAAGTACTCAATTTCATACGAGTTACAACGTGCTATTCACTTAATTACTGTGTATGTATCACACGTAGTTTCATATTAAACCTGACATTCAACTTCACAATAATACAACAAAATACTAAGAATAACTGTAAAGGATAATATCTAATAAAAGAGCTACTCAACTCCACTGCAATAAGATATAATGAATTTACGATGGATTCCAAAGAAAATCTTTTATCTAAGAAATAATTCAGTTACTGAGAATAACATATAATTAATATTAATTGGAACTATTAACAACTTAATTCGCACTATAGCTGTGGAAGGAATATCATAGGATAATTATCCGGTCAAACCTTTAAACTTCTTAATACTTCCTAATCTATATGTCTGTATTAGCGTCTGCCGTCTTCGGAACTACTCAACACCATCCTACATGTCAATAATCTCATGAACATGTCACCACTTCAAGCCACTACTTGAATCTGATTGATTTTTTTTTTCAAGTTGGAAATAACTCACAAGTAAAGGCTACTGTTTCTTTTTATTTAATTTAATTTTTTGTACTGTTGCCAACGATAATAATAATCATAAATTTTCCGCTTCCAATATCAGTAGTAAGTAATATGTAGCATTTCACCGGTCGTTCAGATCTCCTACGTAATATTAAGTGCAGTTATTGTATTACTTTGTACTCCTTTTTTTTTTTCTCTTCGCTCAAACAATACAGACTACAGAAGAAAAATGCAATATAGAAATTCTTTGAACTAAGCATGACGAAAATATTACTTCAACACTAGCAGCAAATTAAACAGAATACATATACACACACATAAATATTCGTATAAGCCCTTCTTACTATATGCATGTATGCGTCATATTTCAGCGATCTATATATATGCATATCATTATCGTTACTATTTGTTTTAAGCACTATATCATGATAAGGTCGGAGCTTTAGGAACCCCTCAGATTAAATATTCTATAACGTATATGACTTCAAATAGAACAAAACAACTAAACACATTAAAATTTATTTCGTGTCACAAGAAGTAATAGCATTTTTGAGAGCATCAGTAGCATGAGATTGTCGGACAGACGAGAGAGCAGAGTATATACAACGAGAGCTACATTAGGTGGACGAATTTAGTTGGATCTAAGCAAAATACGGTTTGCCCAGTTAACGGGGCAAGCTTAGGTAGTTTTGCATTACATGGTTAGTGGCTTGGCTTTAAAGCTTACTCGTAATTCATTGTTACGAATGTATTGCCCAACAAAACAAAGATATCTACATTAGCCATCTTTATACCGGAATAAACACACAACAACAATTCTTCAGAATAATTACGCTCTTTGTGAAGCTTATTTCACCTATGAAATATCAGGTAATATTTCTCAAAATTCGTATTAAAATAAATTATTCATTAACACAAGCCAATTTATCACATGCTTGCACGTCCAAAGTTTACCAAGCCGAGCCACAATATACGGTGACAAACTTCAATCATAGAAATACAGCAACTTCTCTCGTTAGTTCGATGGCCTGCATAGAATTTTCAAAATAAATCACTTACTCTTCTTGAAGGTTTATATAAATACGTATATTTCTATTGTAAGATATCTTATTTTTTATAAAAAAAAAGATCCTAAACTTGTTTGAATCACTACTTATTTCACGCCACCACACCTTGCGCCAAAAACATAAAATGCTTCTGCACATTTTCCTTTTCTTCTTCTTCTTCTTCTACTACTCTGCAAAATCGTCTCTCGTTCTGTCCTGCACCCTTCAATGCACACTTAGCTTACGATTTTAGATTCTTATATAGTTAGTACGCCTAAAACAATGCTTTATAGTTTAGCATTATGCAAAATAGCTTACTTAAGATGTAAATTATTTCTAAATTGTTAAATTACTGATTCTTTAAATAATTTATGGCCAGTAAAATAGCATACATATCTGAGATTCGCAAAATTATACGCAAAGAGTGTTATGGGGCCATACAAATCTACATATGTGACATGTACGTTACATACTCCCGCCTCTCCATTAAAAATTTAATGGTAATTAAATTTTTCTTAGTCCAAGCTTAAAATTTGTTTATATACTATAATAAAACTTACTTAACATAATATTTACTCTACAGTTCTCTCTTTAATGTTTAGGGTAATGTTTTAACAAATCCTTGCGTTTCTCATCCGTACAATCGAAGATTTTTAAATTTCGAAAGTTTTCAGTACCAAGAACTTCACCTTGTAATGTGTGTAATAGTGCTCGATTCCTCAATACCTTTACTACTAGATACGGACCTGAATACACATTCATCCATTTAGCAGATTCTTTCTTTAAGATTGAAGACAAGTAGTGAGTTCGAAGCATGACTAGTTGTCCTTCCTTAAGTTCGACCTGTTGTCTATTACTATTTGCAACACTTTTATCCTTGACGGAAACAATTATATACGGAGTTTTATCTTCCACATGTTCTACGTTCTTGGGCCATGGAAAAGCTTTCCTAAAACTGTCAACACTGGAATAATTCAAAAATGATTCAACAGGTACTCCATTTATACTAGTGCAATATGAGTGGTTCAAAAGACGTTGGATTTCCACTAAATACCGGTTCCATTTCGTCTGATCCTGTCTACTATATAGGCGAATCAACCGATTCAACTCCTTATGGCTTCTCTCAGTTACACCATTCGACGTGGGAGAGTAACTCGAGGTGAGGATATGCCGAATTCCATATTTCTTACAGAAATCCTTCCACATGTTAGAAGTAAACTGTGAACCACGATCTGATACGATTTCTTCTGGATATGGTAATAAATGGAAATATTTCTTCTCGAGGCTCGTGATGATTTCCTTGGTATGAGCAGTTCGCAAAGGCAGAAACGTCACAAAACGTGAGTGTATATCAATTATAGACAGGATATAATGATATCCTTCACTAGGAGGTAACCTCCCTACAATATCTATGCCTAGTTTCACGTGCGGCGCATCCGACTCAATATGGCATTCTTGTCTAGTGATTGCTCGAGTAGAAAACTTTGTCTGTGCACATTCTACACAGCTGTTAATATATCGTTTAAATGTATATCTCTGCTTCCTCCAATAGAAGAACGACTTACAGAACTTCAGACATTTTCGTACTCCAAAATGCCCCATTGAATGTATGGTACTTACTATCTCTTCTACGCAGCTTTCCGGGATTACCAAGAGCCATCGAGAGCTCTTCGGCGGTCGTAAATATAAGAGCTCATTATATAGCGTTAACTTATTGTTCGAACTTGTATTTCCCAGCTGTTGTTTCAACTTTAAGCACATGTCATCCTTTTCTTGTTCTCGTTTTATCTTCTCGTGATCAATCTCAGAAAATTGTGACCTCGACAGAAAATTGATGTAATGCACTTCTGGTTCAGCTTCAACACTAGGAGGGCTACGACTCAAAGTATCTGCAACGGTGTTCTCCTTTCCAGGGCAATGCTCGAACTTCAAATCAAATTTTTGCAACTTTAACAGAATCCTCGTTGTCCTTGGATCAAGACCTCTTTGAGTGAATGCATTAGTAGCGGCTGAATTGTCCGTGTGGACATAGGTCTTTCGTCCTATGATATATTGTTGGAAGTGCTCGCACAAAAATAGTATAGCCAATAACTCAAGCTGTGAGATAGAGAGAGATAACTCATGCGGCTTCACTCGACGGCTTGCATAACCAATGACTCGCTGTTCCTTTTGATCTATGTCCTCTTCACCTGTCGGGTATTGTGCTAAATATCCAGCTAGGTTTTCCATACATGCATCACTATATATATGGAAAGGAAGAGAGAAATCTGGTTGGTCAAGTGCCGGCGGATTACTCATAATTACTCTAAGCTTATAAAACGAATCAAGTGCTTCCTGATCGATTACAAATTTTCGATCCTTTTTTAATAAATCATAGAGTTTTGTCGTAAGCTCTGCATATTTAGGCATAAATCGATTTCTCCAGTTAACTAATCCCAAAAATCTTCTAAGTTGTTTTCTAGTTTTAGGTATCGGGAAGCATCTTATAGGTTCATTTAATTTAGGGTCTACCTTTATCTCTGTTCCACTCACTATGTGACCCAAAAATTTTATCTCAGTTTTAAAAAATTCACACTTCTTAAAATTTAAAGAAAAGTTAGCCCTTTCAAAAATGTCAAATACTTGTCGCAGATGTTCTAGATGATCAGTCTGTGTTACACTTTTCACAAGTACATCGTCTAAATAGAGAACTACAAAGTCACGAGTTGACTCATCAAAAAATTGCGTCATCACATGTTGAAATATGGCTGGAGAACTTTTAAGACCTTGCGGGAGCACCGTTAAGACGTATTGAGAACCCTTATAAATGAAGCTAGTACAATCGTACGAAGCTGGATGAATACTTATTCCATAGTATGCGCTGGAAGCGTCGTAAGTTGAGAACCAGTGAGCCTTCGCCACACGATGAAGCAGATCATTAATCGGCTCTACCTGTACTTGGGGAGCAATAATTTTTTCATTAATAGCCCTCAGGTCCAGTACAGGACGAACTCCTCCAGATGACTTCCTGACTACATGAACTGGATTTTTATACGGTGATAACTTTTTCTTGGCAATACCTAACTTCAACCATTTTTCAAGCTCCGCTTCAAATTCCGCTTGCATTGTTTGTGGCACAGGATAGATAGGTTTAACGACTGGCAAATTATCTTTTAATTGTATTCGATATGGAGGCGCTTTAACTCTGCGAGGGTATTCCGAGAACAAACCCCGATATAGCATCAGTATTTTACGGAGTTCTTCTCTAATTTTATCTGGTAGATCATTTCGTGAATTTATATACTCATTAATATCTTCCTCGTTTACATTACAATCAGAATTTAGGGACGATTCGGTGGTAGTCATCCTTTCTGGCTTTTCTTCAGATGACATATCTGGCGATGTAGCTTGGCAGAGTACAATTGGGTCACACATAAAAGTCCTTTTTCCCATTCTTTCTAAATTAATCTCCAAGTCCTCATACGGCACCTTCACTAACATCACACTAGGCTGGTCGGTAGAAACTGTCACAATATTACCATTACTATCTCTCATTGTAATCTTCTTTTCACCTCTATCCAAAATTACTCTAAACTGATCCAAAAATGGACATCCAAGTAGTATATCGACGCGCAGATACTGGATAACGAACATCGTCACTTCGAAAATATGGTCCTGAATACTTAAATTGAACGTCTGTACACCCTTAACTAAAAATGTTTCCTTTCCAGCAAACGCTCCCAACTTTAGGTTAGAATATGGTCTCAGCTTCGCTGATGGGAATCGTTTCTTTAGTTTACACCAAACTTCCCAATCCATAAGAGAGAGTTCAGATCCGGAATCAATAATACAGGTTAATTGCAGTCCCCCTATATTTCCCTTCACTGTAGGGGAATTTGAGAAATACCTGACCTCGTTTTCCTTCTCAGATTCTTCTTCCTCCACCACAAAATTTACATCAAATCGTACGAATGAACTTGGATTAGACATATCACCTAAAGAATTTTCTTCTAAGTTAAACCTTGGAATATTTATTGGGCCACGAATTTCGTTTACAATGGGGTGTTCAGATTTTCCGCAGTTATCCTCCCCCACTAAACAAGGTAACTGCGGGGCTAGTTTGTTGATTTAGGGATTGTTTCGTCTTCATCACTATGTCTAGGATTTCTAGAATAGTTTCTACTCTGATCGTTCTCGGAACTACCTTGGTTATTGCCACTGTTATTACTTTCAGAGTTATGATTTATATTTCGATTATTAAAGTTATATCCGTAACTATATCCTCTTCCTCGTCCACGACCATTTCTCCTATTATATGAACCGTTTCCTCTGTTGTATGAGCCAAATGTTTCATTATTACCTGACTGTGATCTCTGATTATTCCTATCCCAGTAAGGCTGATAATCTCGATTATTTCGATTGCCACTAAAATTCTGATATCCATTATTGTCACTATTTTGAGAATTTGGTGGTGATCTATTGTTAGTTTGTGTGTAAGTCAAAAATTCTGTCTGGCTACCGGTTTCAACTTGCGTTTGAGGCATCTTATGGGTTTTAGTTTGCCGCACAAAAAACCGTTTAGGCGGAGGGCGAGAATCAATAGAATTCGTTTGTCCTGCTAACGCAGCTATTTTTGCAGTTAACTCTTTAACATTTTTGCATAAATGAGAAGCTATAGTTCGGGACTCTTCTGGCGGCAAACTTTTTACTACTAAATCCACAATTTCAGCTTCATCCGGATTATTAACAATTTGGAAATAATCGTCTATCAATCGCCAGGTAAACTCTATCAACGACGAATCCTTCATTTTGTCGTATCGGCGCGATTGTAACTCCCACTTTTGCGCCCGTTCGAGTTGATCATTACAGTACATCTCCCGAAATAACCGTTCAAAATCCGCATAAGACTTAATACTATGTTCGACACTTTTATACCACGCTCGGGCATATGATGTTAATTGCTCTTTTGCGATTTCTAAACGTTCCTCATCGGTTAGTGACGGGTAGTTCGATAAACATCTTTGGAGTTTTTCCAAGAACTCACGAGGTTTTCCTTTTGTAGTATTTCCATCATATGTAGGGAAATAGCTACGGTCACTAAGTTTAGGTTTCTTTATTGATACTAACTTGGAGTCAGGTACAGTCACTCTGGGATTCTCGTGCGAAATAGAATTAGAAGTAAGATAGTTACACGTTACCGTCTGAGTATTGCTATTGGGAGGAGGTTTAATATAATAGCCATTATCGTATACTCCGGGAGTAAATACTCCACATCTTAGGCTTGATTCCGTGGTCTGTGCATTTCCAACTCGCGAATAAAAACTAGGGCTTGGTTGAGAGATGAAAACTCCGCTAGTCATACCTCCAAACAGATGAGGTGCTGACCAGGTGGTATTTACGCCTCCAGTTGTAATAATACTAGTAGTTACAGAAGTAGTAGCTGCCTTTGTGAAATTGATGACGGTTGGTGGTTCCCCACTCACGGTCTTGAAGGTCGTTTCATTTATAATCGATTTATCTTGGTTTATTCCGTCATACCTTCTCTTCCGAGAAATTCCTAACTCGCCAGTGTCAAGAAGTGTTGGCTTTAACTCAATAGCTATTAGTCGGTTATTAATTTCACTGATATCCTCTGCAGTTTTTCTCTGTATATCATTTAACTTCTGTTGCATTCCCCGCGTAGTGGCATCAATTAATTGTAAATCCATTTCTACCTTCTCAGACTGTTTACGCAACTTGCTGACATCCCCTGTGTAAGAAACCATATTCGATTCGTAAAGTTCAAACCGAGAAGAAATGCCCTGAACGGTGGTATTTACCTTCCTCAACCCTTCTTGGGTTTGCATGGTCTGCTCCCGTACAGCAGAAACTTTAGTGTCAACTTCATTAACCTGAGTTTCAAAATTTTTAACTTGTTCGTTTACTGCTCCTATCCTTATCTCTATCGCGCCATTCACGCGCTCGTCTACTTCTTTAATCTGAATCTTGAGATCATCTACTGCTGTCGCTAGAGATATAATCTCAGAATTAGCTCTACTTAGACCGTCATTTAAATCCTGCTGTACTAAGTCAATTTTCTTATCGATAGCATTAGTGATACTTCCTACTCTACGACTCATATTGTCGAATCTCACAGACATGTTCTCAAACCTATCCTTACAATCGTCCTGTAACCTTTTAAACTGGTTTTCATTGTTTAATTGAACAGCTTGAATCTGACTTTCTAAATTCTCTATCTTACGATCTACATGAGCAGTTACTCCACTTATCGTGGCGTTTATTCTACTAACCATAGTTTCCATTTGATTGTTTAAGTTAGTCAACCGAGTATCCATAGTTTGATTATTTTGCTGCATCATTACTAATTGTGTCATTAAATCTGACAATGTTATCTCCCTAGTTTTCTCTTCCGAGCGGTTGTCTTTATTGGGTTCGCTTCTCTCGATTGCATGCTCTAAAGTATTCCCATTAGCAGTACTACCTATGTCACTTGTTTCATTTCCCTGATTACAAGTTTCCTTGCTTATCGGTGTCGACTGAGGTTTAAGACCAACACCAATAAAACCATTCGTAATACTCGTATTTCCATTCATCGTACCATTACCAACGGTAACTGATATTGGCGGTTCCTTCCGACAGTACAAACATCGCCACCCCTGATCATTTTGTAATGCTATGTTTTGTTCATCTGTCTCGGGTAAACCCAAGCAATTGAAATGATACCATTCATTACACTGCGTACACTGTACCCAGTACGTATATAAGTCATGTTCAGTACGGTCACATATGTGACACGGTTTATTTTCAGAGTTATTACTCCCTTTAAAGGTATTAGTCGAATTCGTTGAATCCATCGTTTACAAAATATACTCACACAGTTCAAACAATATAAATGTATCTGTTTGCTTCTTTTCATATAATAGCCTCACCACTAACCATGCAAGCTAACTTCCTAATATTCATTTTGCTCTCTATTTACTCTCGTCTGCTCTCTCACTCTTAGTTTTTTTTCTCTTCGAAGACTTCACAATCTTAGTGATTTCCTTTCGAAGACGAGGACATCACGCGTCCTGTCACGGTCGCCATTTTGTAACCTTCCCCTCTTTTCCCCTCTCTGTCACCTTGTTAACCACCAGTACATTTCCCGATGAAAACCACTGGAGGCAAACTTCATCCGAAGATTTTTTTTTTTTTTACCGTGTTACTTGCTCGCACAAGGAAACTAATTGGGGCAAAGAGAGAGAGATAAAGTTTGGGAGAAAAGACGTAGAAGGCGAGTGTAATACTGTTAATTAGTTCTTTAGTCATTCAACCTTAAATTATATATGTACGTATATATCTGGAACACAATACTTGCGATATCTAACATTTACGCACCTACGTCTCTCAGAATATAACTGACGATTAGTCACTAAAGAGTAATATATTATTATTATTATTAATTTTCTAAAAGAATACGAAAACTAATATCATTATTGAAGTTACTATTTACATTTACGTAAGATAACTAAAAAAAAACTAACGAATAGAATGAAATAAAGAAATAGCACAAACTTACCATATATATATATATAGATATATTTCAATAAAATGAATATTCTGCAACGTTTACAAATGCGGCAGATGTCTGCACATGGAGACCTTAAAATACTTCTAATTTTATGTACTGTCTCAGGTTATTTAGTTAAAAAGTTTTCTATTTTTTTTTTTTTATTACGAAGATCCGTAGAAACGATGACTAGCACAATGGATTTTTTTTTACACTAATCGCTTTTAGAATGTCTCACTCCTTTTGATGATGCACTGTTTATAAATGTAGTCATATCATCTCACAAATGGTGGACGTATCTGATAAGTTTTGAGAAATATGCAGCTACACATTCCGGTATTTCACACTGTTTATAACGTCTGTAGTTTACTTTTAGAAAGTACTCAATTTCATACGAGTTACAACGTGCTATTCACTTAATTACTGTGTATGTATCACACGTAGTTTCATATTAAACCTGACATTCAACTTCACAATAATACAACAAAATACTAAGAATAACTGTAAAGGATAATATCTAATAAAAGAGCTACTCAACTCCACTGCAATAAGATATAATGAATTTACGATGGATTCCAAAGAAAATCTTTTATCTAAGAAATAATTCAGTTACTGAGAATAGCATATAATTAATATTAATTGGAACTATTAACAACTTAATTCGCACTATAGCTGTGGAAGGAATATCATAGGATAATTATCCGGTCAAACCTTTAAACTTCTTAATACTTCCTAATCTATATGTCTGTATTAGCGTCTGCCGTCTTCGGAACTACTCAACACCATCCTACATGTCAATAATCTCATGAACATGTCACCACTTCAAGCCACTACTTGAATCTGATTGTTTTTTTTTTTTTCAAGTTGGAAATAACTCACAAGTAAAGGCTACTGTTTTTTTTATTTAATTTAATTTTTTGTACTGTTGCCAACGATAATAATAATCATAAATTTTCCGCTTCCAATATCAGTAGTAAGTAATATGTAGCATTTCACCGGTCGTTCAGATCTCCTACGTAATATTAAGTGCAGTTATTGTATTACTTTGTACTCCTTTTTTTTTCTCTTCGCTCAAACAATACAGACTACAGAAGAAAAATGCAATATAGAAATTCTTTGAACTAAGCATGACGAAAATATTACTTCAACACTAGCAGCAAATTAAACAGAATACATATACACACACATAAATATTCGTATAAGCCCTTCTTACTATATGCATGTATGCGTCATATTTCAGCGATCTATATATATGCATATCATTATCGTTACTATTTGTTTTAAGCACTATATCATGATAAGGTCGGAGCTTTAGGAACCCCTCAGATTAAATATTCTATAACGTATATGACTTCAAATAGAACAAAACAACTAAACACATTAAAATTTATTTCGTGTCACAAGAAGTAATAGCATTTTTGAGAGCATCAGTAGCATGAGATTGTCGGACAGACGAGAGAGCAGAGTATATACAACGAGAGCTACATTAGGTGGACGAATTTAGTTGGATCTAAGCAAAATACGGTTTGCCCAGTTAACGGGGCAAGCTTAGGTAGTTTTGCATTACATGGTTAGTGGCTTGGCTTTAAAGCTTACTCGTAATTCATTGTTACGAATGTATTGCCCAACAAAACAAAGATCTACATTAGCCATCTTTATACCGGAATAAACACACAACAACAATTCTTCAGAATAATTACGCTCTTTGTGAAGCTTATTTCACCTATGAAATATCAGGTAATATTTCTCAAAATTCGTATTAAAATAAATTATTCATTAACACAAGCCAATTTATCACATGCTTGCACGTCCAAAGTTTACCAAGCCGAGCCACAATATACGGTGACAAACTTCAATCATAGAAATACAGCAACTTCTCTCGTTAGTTCGATGGCCTGCATAGAATTTTCAAAATAAATCACTTACTCTTCTTGAAGGTTTATATAAATACGTATATTTCTATTGTAAGATATCTTATTTTTTATAAAAAAAAAGATCCTAAACTTGTTTGAATCACTACTTATTTCACGCCACCACACCTTGCGCCAAAAACATAAAATGCTTCTGCACATTTTCCTTTTCTTCTTCTTCTTCTTCTACTACTCTGCAAAATCGTCTCTCGTTCTGTCCTGCACCCTTCAATGCACACTTAGCTTACGATTTTAGATTCTTATATAGTTAGTACGCCTAAAACAATGCTTTATAGTTTAGCATTATGCAAAATAGCTTACTTAAGATGTAAATTATTTCTAAATTGTTAAATTACTGATTCTTTAAATAATTTATGGCCAGTAAAATAGCATACATATCTGAGATTCGCAAAATTATACGCAAAGAGTGTTATGGGGCCATACAAATCTACATATGTGACATGTACGTTACAAAGTTCATACGACCTGCGATTGAATCACGGAACCTTCACCTAGGACCCCCCCCAAAAAAAAAAAAAACTATGAATATTATATTGTCCACACCAAGTTTGTATGATCTACAATTGAATCACGGATTCTACGCTCGAGAGAGCCCCGAGAAATCATATAAATATGATGTAGTCCACATCAAGTTCATAACATCAACGAATAAAGTACGGACCCTCCGACCGACAGAATTTTGTCAAAAAAAAAAAAAAAAAACCCTATGGTTTCGATATTTTTCATCCTAAGTTCACATGAGCTGTGATTGAATCGCGGACCCTCAATACCTGAAATAAGTACTCTATCACCAATCCAAGATAATGTCTATGATGATCATGGATCCCAAAAGTACGACATCTGATGACAATGAATATAATTTGATCATTGCACAGACTGTCTTTAACATAAAAAAGTCGTTTGGGTCGTCGTCTTCTTCTTCACAGTGCTTACCTGAAACTGTGTCACCCTAAGTAACTGTAAAATGTATAAAGTTATGTTATAAATGAAAACAGTTGTTGTTTGATATTAGATGGCCGATTTCCATTTAAAACTATCGATCTACATTCAACATGATGTTTATGGCCTTCAAAATGACATACTTGACAACCCACATTTCAGGGGATAAGTTTATATACTCAGTACTCAATGGACTTTTTTTTTTTTTTTTTTTTGCACTGTGGAATGTCCTTGAAATAAGAAATATACACTTTGACTTTTTCATTTTTCATTCTACGAGTTCACTAAATAAATAAATAAATAAATAATAAAACTCACAGTAAAAACATTATCCAGTTTGACAAGAGTGCTCTCCTTCTCCGAGCGTGGTTCGAGTACTTTCTTGAGCATATCTTCAATAATAAACCCTGAGTTATCGGCAACCTGTTGAAGTATATGTCGCAACAACCTTCTCTCATTGGCTTCCTCAACGGTTTGTCCTTCCTCGGTATAGTCCTCACCCACTGGCTGGGGAGTTGCAGCGATAGCTTTTGCTTCCTCTTCTTCTATAATACAGAAAAGATTTTATCTTATACATCGAGAAAAAAATCTACCCAACTTGCTATACGTGTCATAGACTATACGATTGTAATCCTACTGCATATGTCTACATTAATTGTGTTTGCTATACAATACTGAAGTTATGAACGACAGGACCGGACCTAGGTTATTTGCCGCTCCTCCTCCTTCTCCAGAAAGAACAAATCTTAAAGGAGCAGTTCGACTTAGAAATGCATTTTTTACAATGTATTTCCATTTGTAGAGTTGACAATTCTAAAAGGAATGGTGTTTGTTTGATCGCGATACGTTCAGTCGTTAGCGAGTAACAGAGGAAGAAAGATTTTGTGATGACGTCATAGGTGGGCAAGAAGCGAGAGCAGGCTTACATACTACACAGTGTCAAGCATTTCGTTTGTGAGAGGTGCGGTGGCACGTTCTAAGTGCGGTTTCCTTTTCCAGAACTGATTGCAAAGACTTACAAATATCATCTACATGTAGAAAATGATATCTGATGGTGGGCTGTACAAACGTTTTTATAATATTATAAAACGTATCCTATAAAGCATGAGTTCAGCGTTTAAAAAAAAAAAAAAAAAAAAAATCGAAACCAATATGTAAATAGATGGCGGACGAGATTGCTGCAACACCTAAGTACCTTTTCTTTAATCATTCTTCCGATTCCCAAACATAAGTATGTTCATTTTCACGTTTTGTTGCAATTTTTAACGCTGACCCTATAATTTTGTGCTTCAAGGTATGTACAGGAGCGTAACATATGTGGCAAAAATGAACTAACATCTGTAAAGTTTGCCAGAATACGAAAAACACTTCACCGGTTAAATTTCTTTTATTCTCATAGTTGTCCGCGGAACAACTCTCATCACCCGTTTCATCATCATTGTCACATGATACAGAGAAATTAAACGATGGATCAATGTCTTGAGGAACAGTCATCGTCACTGATTCCTTCTACAAGCTGGTATATTTCACTCCCTAATTCACATTGTATAGCTTATTTCTAAAGCAGTATCTTCAGAATCATGAGTGACATCGTCTCTATTACCCTCTAATGCCTCGTCTTGACTACAACCATCAATTGCGTCTTGTACGATATTTGTACGTTGGTAACTGGACATAGATCGGTGCTTGTTCAATGGCTCGGATTTTAAACCTTTTAATAATATACTTGGAACAGCATTCTTTCTCAGTTTGCGTGTAAATAATTCTCCTGGCATTAGCCAGAAGTGGATCTAGACGGTAAAAACTCAGGGGGGGGGGGGGAGTCAGAACCCAGACTATATGTATATCATGTTTACTAAAAACTTTCAAAAATATCTAAATAATAGCTTAAATCAATTTTGTCACTCAAAAACTGGGGGGCCTAAGCCCCCGGCCCCAGCCTAGATCCGCCTCTGGCATTAACTTTCCTTTCAGTAAACTTGACTTCTAGCAGGCAGGCTCTTCAAGATGTTTGGAACACGAGTGATTTTATTTGGTACATTTTTTTCCCCATTGATTTTCTTGGGCCATAATTTATATCGATCTGGTGATTTCTCACGACTCAGAAACGTAAGAAAAGATACTTTACGTTCTCAGCTTCAATTACACAAGAATTACAATCGAAAACACAGAGGTGTTAGGCATTTCTACTTTACTTCACAGACACAGCACGCGCTGTACTAACACGTGTTTTCTACTTCACACTAGTCTCTCTTTCAGAAAAAAATCGGGGGGGGGGGGGGAGGGACACTTAGTATTCGGAGAGGCACATTATTTTTACACAGTACTATTATATTTATTACTTTATAGACGTATTATTTTGGTCTCCTCCGGGGGAATCTCTCAGAGCTCCGGGAGACAGTGCCACCCTAAAAACATGTCTGGAAGAAACACTGTTTCGCACAACAAACGTAATTACTGCTCTCTCTCTACTCTTTTTTATACTAATGCTATGGGAAAAACAACTAACAAAAACTTCCCTCAAGAATTCAACACAGAGCAAGACTGCTAACAAATCCAAAACACAATCTATTAAATCCAATGCACTAATAAAGGTTTATCAGCTGCGTACAAGGGAATGGTTGCTGACTCACATTGAGTTTCTCGCGTATCCCACCCATGACGTCACAATTTACGATTCATCAAAAACAAATGCCTATAGAAGCTGAACGAGACGGCCTATCAAGATATAAAAAAATACGGGTCTCTTATTTTTTGTTTCTCTTTCTATTGCACCAAACTTGTTTTTAACTCGAACTGCTCCTTTAAAAGCCACGATTTTAAGTATGCTACCCCATCATGAACAACGAAGGGACGGAAAGTGCACTTGCACTCAGAAAGGCCTAAACACTACAAATATAATCTCGTTATGTCTTTTTTTTTCTTTAAATAACAATCTATTATGTTAGTGAAAGACAAAGCAAACACCTGCAGAAGAAAGATGGTAATCCTTTGTTACCGTTTGTCCTCTGGAAGACAATAAATTATAGCTACAACTCCACTGTTGTTCACCCGTGGTTAGGAATGTTAAAAATGTATGCATGCAATTCAATATGACTACGACACATCTTCAATCGTACAAATATAAAATATATATATTACCTGGATAACGAAGATTTATTGGTAATTTGAATTGTTAATAAAAATAGCAAAAAAAAAAAAAAAAAAAAAGCATACAAAAATTTCCAAAAAACTTAAATAGATTAAACTTCAAATAATAATTAAACATATTTAACGAATTTCTATTTTATGGAATGCCATTTCGATCGTGGTTTTCACTTATAAACTTTCACATTTTCATCGATACACTTTTCCACACTATTTGCACTATTTGAAGAGGGAAAAGGGAGAGTAGCATCTCCAACGAATTACTTCCTGGCGAAGATGTTATTGTAGATGTAGATTCTTGATGATCTATAATATAGCATTAAATCCATTTTAGTATGCAGTTTTCGGCGTACACAATGTTCTACAGAAGAAGATAACTTGTTGATGTTCCTTCTTCTTAATGTAAATGCAGAGTCTTCGTTAAGAATGTAGTTTCTCAGGGTTGCTGATGCGTTGTTCTTTCAATAGAGAAAATTCCGAAGGGATGACGGTAGTTTGTCCAACTACTCAAGATGAGCAAACGCAATTGTACATATAAAACATATAGAAACTATGTTCTAAGTAAAATATTTACTTCCAGCAACATTGATTCTCTTATCGGTGCACTACATTTCGTGAGAGAATTGTTGATTTCAGCTTCTCAAGCATGTAAATGTTGCTAACTAACTAAATGAAAATGCCCAAAACTCAGTAAATATTTATAAACATCATACATATATGAGTGCTTTAGTTTAATTAAACTGTGATTAGCAATAGTGTCGACTGTAGATTGGTGCTATGAAAATAGAATTAAAAAGAAAGAATGCTTCGTTCTGTTGGTTATGACGATTGAAGGAAATTGGTATCTCATCAATGTTCATTAACATACAGAAAGTTCTTTTTCTAGAGCATAAAAATATATTAAAATAGATTTTTTATTAAATTGCCCTGTATAGTCGGGGGCAAAAGAGTATATATAACGTATTAATCCTAGAAGCGACAGTCCTATCAGCGACAGGAACTGTTATCTGTCCTATAAGCGACTGATTCATTTACTTTGAAATGATGGAAAATAATATGATTCCTTTTCGTAACATATGTTTGCCTCTGGCCTTATTAGCGTCCGAACAATCTTGCTATGAAAAATGTACGTGCCAATGATACTGTTCGTCAAATATATTTTCCCTCTAGTGTGAGTGCAAATAAAACTTATCTTAATTCTGAGTTAGATTTTACATATAACATATCAAATAACTTAACAAGACAACAGGGATATTTCCATGAAAAGTATATTCCTTTTGTAATTAATTATTGAATAATCCCCTTTCTTCAAGTGTTCCTAAGTATAATAAAGACAGTTGCTCACGTATGTGTGTATTAGAGTGATTATTAGTTGTGACAAATCCTGCTTTCCGCAACTTTTAAACACACGCCAACGCGTTTGACCAATACGTTGCCAGTCCCAAGTCTGTATAAAGTGTGAGGGTAGTTAAGGAAAAAAATGTATGTCATATTATTTAATAGTTTGTCACTAATACTTGCATGCAATGCTAATTAAAGAATGCTTTATACTTATGAATGTAATAGTAAGGTTACATTTGAAATTTGATTCAAGAAGAATTTAAAAAGTGGAAGGAAGGCTAATGAGCTGTAAGTAATCTGATTAATTGTTAAAGGTTTTTTGCTAACAAATTGTTTATCTTCAGATGTTTATTTTTAAAGGTATGTACAGTAAGGTAAAGTGAGGCTTTTCCTATAGGTATCTCATTAAGGTTTAATTTGTTAATTGTTAAGGGTGTGTGTCCTTGTAATTGTGAAATAGCTGGAAGAAATGAGACCCCTAGGAACGTAAATTTTTCATGGTACATTTTGTTAGGTTTTAAATCGCACTAACATGAAACAAGTTAAAGAAGAGGGAACTTTATCTTCTTCCATTATCTTAGTATGAACGAATCGGTGACTCATGGGTCAGTTAATAAATTGAATCGGTCGCTCATAGGACAGTTAACAGTTCCTGTCGCACATAAGACTGTCGCAAGTAGGAAGACATCTATATAACCGGGAAGCGGTTATAAATTTTAATAGAATTCAATATCGTGCTTCAATTTCAATATATCAGTTTGCAGTTCCCTCTTTTATGTTTATTTCTTGATTTTCCTTCTACTCTGTTAAACATTTCGAAGGAAAAAAAAAAAAACTTGTTTCTACCTTCAATGATGAGGAACTTGTTTTTGACAAAAGCAAGACTAGTTTTCATATCAAAACTGTAATAACTAACTAAATGGTACAGGTGTTCGCTACTTTCGAGAACTGAGTTCTTGTATTTGACAGAAATCAAGCAATTCATGTTGGGATTTGTTTGACCACTTGCTTTAGTACTATCTCTGTGAGCTTAAACTAATGCGACCTAAATATCATTTATGAATGTAGTATTTAAAAAGAAGGTCAGCTTAGTAATTTTAACTACCATCATCATGAAGTCTGTTTCCAACAAGGAAATATTTATTTTAAATAATATAGTTATGACAGATTCTACCGCCCCATGCACATGTACGTGTTGCACATGTGGTAGAGCCGGCCCTGAGCATACAATTGCTTCCAACATAGAAAGCCATTCTATCGTTCCAAGAAAGCTAGATTTTAGCACCCCACCGCAGATCGAGACTCTACTGTTATTCATTTGTAGTTTACCTGAATAGTGTTGACTCCAGCCTTGGAGCTACGTATAAAAAATAAAAAGTATATTTAAAAAATAACAAAATATTATAATAAAAATAAAATTTGTCCAAAGCAAACGCTTACAATTACTAATCTGTGATAAGTTTATAAACACTGCCTTCATCCGAGAAGTTTTCTGCCTGATAAGGTACTCTACCTAATAACGATGAAAGAACACTATTTTGTTCACCATAACCTCACATAGGCTGGAACTGAACTAGGGACATTTCCCATCAGAAGAGAGCGCTCTATTATTAGATTTTGTTCACCATAACCTCACATACGCTGGAACTGAACTAGGGACATTTTCCATCAGAAATGAGCGCTCTATTATTAGATTTTGTTCACAATAATCTCACATAGGCCGGAACTGAACTAGGGACATTTTCCATCAGAAGTGAGCGCTCTAATATTAGATTTTTTTCACCATAATCTCACATAGGCTGGAACTGAACTAGGGACATTTCCGATCAGAAATGAGCGCTCTATTATTAGATTTTGTTCACCATAACCTCACATAGGCTGGAACTGAACTAGGGACATTTTCCATCAGAAGTGAGCGCTCTATTATTAGATTTTGTTCACCATAACCTCACATAGGCTGGAACTGAACTAGGGACATTTTCCATCAGAAGTGAGCGCTCTATTATTAGATTTTTTTCACCATAATCTCACACAGGCTGGAACTGAACTAGGGACAATTCCCATCAGAAGTGAGCGCTCTATTATTATATTTTGTTCACTATAACCTCACATAGGGTAGAACTGAACTACGGGCATTTCCCACCAGAAGTGAGCGCTCTATTATAAGATTTTGTTCACTATAACCTAACACAGGCTGGAACTGAACTAGGGACACTTCCCATCAGAAGAGAGCGCTCTATTATTAGATTTTGTTCACTATAACATCACATAGGGTAGAACTGAACTAGGGACATTTCCGATCAGAAATGAGCGCTCTATTATTAGATTTTGTTCACCATAACCTCACATACGGTAGAACTGAACGACGAACATTTCTATCAGAAATGAGCGCTCTATTATTATATTTTGTTCACTACAACCTCACATAGGCTGGAACTGAACTAGGGGCATTTTCCATCAGAAGTGAGCGCTCTATTATTAGATTTTGTTCACAATAATCTCACATAAGCTGGAACTGAACTAGGGACATTTTCCATCAGAAGTGAGCGCTCTATTATTATATTTTGTTCACTATAACCTCACATAGGGTAGAACTGAACTACGGGCATTTCCCACCAGAAGTGAGCGCTCTATTATAAGAATTTGTTCACTATAACCTCACACAGGCTGGAACTGAACTAGGGACACTTCCCATCAGAAGTGAGCGCTCTATTATTAGATTTTGTTCACCATAACCTCACATAGGCTGGAACTGAACTAGGGACATTTTCCATCAGAAGTGAGCGCTCTATTATTAGATTTTGTTCACCATAACCTCACATACGCTGGAACTGAACTAGGAACATTTTCCATCAGAAGTGAGCGCTCTATCATTAGATTTTGTTCACTATAACCTCACATAGGGTGGAACTGAACTACGAACATTTCCCATCAGAAATAAGCGCTCTATTATTATATTTTGTTCACCATAACCTCACATAGGCTGGAACTGAACTAGGGACATTTTCCATCAGAAGTGAGCGCTCTATTATTAGATTTTGTTCACCATAATCGCACATAGGCTGGAACTGAACTAGGGACATTTCCCATCAGAAGAGAGCGCTCTATTATTAGATTTTTTTCACTATAACCTCACATAGGGTAGAACTGAACTACGGGCATTTCCCCCCAGAAGTGAGCGCTCTATTATTAGATTTTGTTCACTATAACCTCACACAGGCTGGAACTGAACTCGGGACACTTCCGATCAGAAATGAGCGCTCTATTATTAGATTTTGTTCACCATAACCTCACATAGGGTAGAACTGAACTACGAACATTTCCCATCAGAAATGAGCGCTCTATTATTAGATTTTGTTCACCATAACCTTACATAGGGTGGAACTGAACTACGAACATTTCCCATCAGAAGTGAGCGCTCTATTATTATATTTTGTTCACCATAATCTCACATACGCTGGAACTGAACTAGGGACATTTCCGATCAGAAATGAGCGCTCTATTATTAGATTTTGTTCACCATAACCTCACATAGGCTGGAACTGAACTAGGGACATTTTCCATCAGAAGTGAGCGCTCTATTATTAGATTTTGTTCACCATAACCTCACATAGGCTGGAACTGAACTAGGGACATTTTCCATCAGAAGTGAGCGCTCTATTATTAGATTTTTTTCACCATAATCTCACACAGGCTGGAACTGAACTAGGGACAATTCCCATCAGAAGTGAGCGCTCTATTATTATATTTTGTTCACTATAACCTCACATAGGGTAGAACTGAACTACGGGCATTTCCCACCAGAAGTGAGCGCTCTATTATAAGATTTTGTTCACTATAACCTAACACAGGCTGGAACTGAACTAGGGACACTTCCCATCAGAAGAGAGCGCTCTATTATTAGATTTTGTTCACCATAACCTTACATAGGGTGGAACTGAACTACGAACATTTCCCATGAGAAGTGAGCGCTCTATTATTATATTTTGTTCACCATAACCTCACATAGGGTGGAACTGAACTACGGACATTTCCCACCAGAAGTGAGCGCTCTATTATTATATTTTGTTCACCATAACCTCACATAGGGTGCCTCACATAGGGTGGAACTGAAATACAAACATTTCCATCAGAAATGAGCGCTCTATTATTATATTTTGTTCACCATAACCTCACACAGGGTGGAACTGAACTACGGACATTTCATTATTATATTTTGTTCACCATAACCTCACATAGGGTGGAACTGAACTACGGACATTTCCCATTACAAATGAGCGCTCTATTATTATATTTTGTTCACCATAACCTCACATAGGGTAGAACTGAACTACGGACATTTCCCATCAGAAATGAGCGCTCTATTATTAGATTTTGTTCATCATAACGTCACATAAGGTGGAACTGAACTACGGACATTTTCCATCAGAAATGAGCGCTCTATTATTTTGAGAAGAAGTCAAAAAGTAAAGGGACTTTTGAGGAAGGATACATTTATTCTAATGATAGAAAACTGAAAATTAAAAATTAACTGCTGCTAAATTTAACTCGTTAAATAAATATTAGCAAAATTTCTAACTGATTAAGTTAATCGTTAATTTTTTAACGGATTAATCACGAGTCTGAATAGGAAGATCCATCGATAGATCTAGATATGAACTAAAGAACATCAGACGAAAAAAAAAATATTACCAAATATTTTGTTTCGATCTAATTAACTTTTAGGAATGTTTCATTTCAAGTAATCTCATACTTACGAAAGTTCCGAGTCGAATAAATGCGCGTTTCATAGAAATACCATTCTAATTTCGTCTTATATTAAAAAAAAAAAAAAAAAAAAATCTGGCAGCATCCTAGTTACCCTCAATACATAGTCATCCTTTATATGTAAATGTGAAAAATACTATTAGCTAAGCATAGGTAAAGAAAATATATCTATATTTTACTTCATGTTTCACTAAATTTAACAAGGGAACATCGACTTACCATCTCTGAAGATATCAGCAACCAAATCCATTGCTGATCGACATGACCAATCTCGTTTATCCAAAATGGAAAGATCAGGTGCTGTCCACTCTAAACCAAGTTGTTGTTCATAGATAACCTTATCGATTTCACATATCTGTGAAAGAAAACAATATTTTACACAATTTATAAATAAACTCAAATTTAAATGAATTTCTTAGAAGTTGCTCATAGTTTAAAGTTGTACTGTTCTGTAATTCTAATCATTTGTGGTCTTGTCATGTACCTAATCTATGAAATGAATTTCACTGTTCTAGTATAAGTCTTTCTGGGTGTTGCAGATTTTATAAACAACAGTGTAAATGGAAGAAATAGTCGGATTTCTTTTACACTATCCTCTCTATAGGTAAGAATTTAATGAAATTTAAAGAATTAAACAAGTGAATTTCGTTTCACATTGTGGAACTACGGTAGGCTTCCAAATTATGTGAATTCAATACTCTGAAATCGGAAGAAGTAGATCAATATCTTCGGCTGCAACAGAAGGATAAAGTAGGGTGAAACCTGAACTTCGGACGCTGACTCCATATCAAAACAGTTTCATGATATCTCTTACAAGTAGTATTATACAGGAGTCAATAATGAAACCGGAATTTGTAATGGTATTTACTACTTCCAGTTTTAAATCTTTAGTGTAACGCCCCACGGATGTGCCCTGTAGGCTAACGGAGACGATGATTAAAGCAAGCGAGTGATTATGGAAGAATTGGTGAAGTGAGAAAGTGGGAGGAAACGGGAGTACCCCGAGAAAACCTATGGACACGGTGTTGTCCACCACAAACTCACTTAGCCGGGGATCGAACCAGGGACTTCACGCACCAGAGGTAAGCGCTCTACCACTGATTGATTGATTTTTGAGTTTTACGTTCCGTTCAGCAGTGAGGCTATATGAGACGTGGACCTACTGATTAACGTGGAATCCGAACCACATGATCTCCCGCCGGGAATCGAACCCGGGTCTCCCGCGCCAAAGGCGCGCATGCTAACCGCTTAGCCACGAAGGAGCTCTCGCTCTACCACTGAGACACCGTGCCCCCTATTTCAAGTTTCCGTAGTATAATAAGAGCTGAGATAAAGGTGGTTCAGATCTATTCCTGAGTTCCTGAATCCATATCAAAAAATAGTTTGTCGCCTCCTATTACCGTTTTTCGTTGTATGAGAATCAAAATTGGAACCGGAAGTGGTAGCAGCTTTTTACCACTTCCGGTTGCAATAGAGGAATTAAGCTGGAACCTCGCATGGGATACTGAATCCATATCAAAAAGTGTTTCTCGCTATGATCAATTTTTTCACTATGAAGAAACCAGAAATCGACCAGTTTGAACAGAGGTATAAACGTAGAGGTGAAACTTCTTTCTGGATTCCATATCCACTTCACGCTATCTCTGACCGTTTTTGCTCAATGGAGATCAATACTGAAACCAGAAGTAAAAATGGATTTCTACTATTTCCGGTTTCAGTACAGAGATAAGGATCGAGATTACACCTATTTTCGGGATGCTCAATCGATTAAAAAAAAACGCTTCTCGCTATGTAGTGTTGTTTTTTCCTCTATGGTG
This sequence comes from Thermobia domestica, assembly GCF_964235325.1. NCBI lineage: Eukaryota > Metazoa > Arthropoda > Insecta > Zygentoma > Lepismatidae > Thermobia > Thermobia domestica. The sequence continues at coordinate 278,589,886 of NC_137457.1, read as the reverse complement.
ACCAACGTTGAAATCGGAAATGGTTGGTTTAAACCATTTCCGGTTTGAGAAAATTAAGAAAGCAAGTAAAACCTGTTTGTGAGATCCTAAATTCATTTCAGAAAACCGCTTCTCGTTCTCTCTTACAATTTTTGCTCTAATATCTGTCAGACAGATGGATAGGACGGACATACTCGCTCTACAAGAATTCCATATTACGCACAACATAGTTTGGAAGTCTAACGTAAGTGACTAAATCAGGAATCGAACACGAGTCTCCGGCTTAGCTCTCTTTGAATTTCATGATACTTTCACTTACAGAGAGCATGGTGTTAGAAGCAAATGGGTTTTCTCGTACCAGAAACAGAAATAACAAATACCTTCCTTAGTAGTTACCTGGTTGAGCAACTCCTTAGCATGGTCTCTGTTCATCTTCCACAAATCTCGAAATTTACGCTCGTTTAAGTTCGCAAACATATGAGAGACTTGTTCGGATTCCATGATGCTTCGCTGATACTCCACAACATCATTCGATAGCCTTTTAATATCTGCACTAGTTTTTTTCTCGGATGCCTCTATCTCATCTCTCATGCGAGTGTATACATCGTTTAGTCTGTAACAGGACATCAAAGGAAAAGAAGCTTTAGCATATTTTCATCTAGTATTAATGGGAAAATTGAATATTACAATATTACTAAATTTTGTTCTTGGATACACACTTTAAAACTCAAAAATCTAATACAGTACCCCCAATTGTTATTCGTGTTTAAGAAATCATTCTACACATCTCAATTCTCTCTGGGATGAACTTCAAGTGAGGGTCTGATCAAAGACGGAATCTATTTTTAAATTACAATATTATATCATTCCAAAACCTGTAAATTACAAAAAACGGCGCCGAGTATTCCGCGGTATACTCCTGTCAATTCTATTTAACACTTCTGAGTTTTTACGGAAATAACTCGCTCTTCAACTTCTGTTTCAGTTTTCTATCAAAAACCGGTTTCGGTGAAAACTCGAGCCGGTTTTGGAGAGAATGGACGAGAAAATGTAACGGGCAATGAGCGACTGGACCAACCTCGTTCCTCGCTGACACTAGACAGCATTAAGCGTGTTGACGAAATGGTGAAAGCGTATCGACATCTTCATCTGAACGAAATTTCCAGGGAGTTTGACATTTCCTACGATAGTATTTATGACACTGTTCATTATTCGTTGCGATACCGCAAGGTGTCTTGCCGGTGGGTTTCTAAGCTCCTTAATGATGTCAAGAGGAAACGAATACTCATGTGACTGAACCATTTTCAACGTTACGTCGAACAAGACGACAGTTTCTTGGACTTCATTGTCATTGATTATGAAACGTGGATACTGGATTACACCCTCTAGTCAAAATAGAAAAACATTGTACAGTAACATCGCGGCTCGCCAGCAACAAAGAAATTCCGAACAACACCATCAACCAGTACGCTGATGCTCACAGTGGTTTGGGACAGTTCGGGACCACTCCTACTAGATATCCTGCCAAGAGGTGAATCCATAAACCCAGAACGTTACTGTTGTACACTCTTTCATCTGCGAGCAGCCATTAGGAAAAAAGCGTCAGGATGTTCGGGATGTGATGATATACGTGGGTGTCAGAAAGTTAGTTACACTCCTTCGTAAATATTTTCGGTCAAAGGCTATTTTGATGAAACTGTGTGGCAACACTGCAGCCATGTAGCTGTATCCTGTGACGTAGCGGATTTCATGAGGCAAGTGAAGGTGTTCTGATCGTAAACTGTCTCGACAGCTGCAAGTGGCGTCCAAATTGGAAATGTGTACAGTGATTCGTTTTTTGCGGGCGAAAACTAAAACAACTGCGCAAAGCACTTAAAAATCGACGGCCAGATGAACTGTCTACAGGCATTGTGCTCCTGCATGATAATGCACGACCGCATGCAGCACAACAAACATGCGAACTTCTGACAATGTTTAGGTGGGAAGTGTAGCCCAGACCTTTCCCGTATAGTCCAAACATTTCACCATGTGTTTGGTCCCACGAAAGACGAACTTTCAAAGCGAAGATACCACTCGGATGACGAGGTGAAGGTTGCAGCCCAAAAATGGTTATCGGGCATTGGACGGGATTTTTTTGCAGAAGGCATAGAAAAACTTGTACCACGTCTCGACAAATGCTTAAATAACGGAGGTAATTAGGTTGAAAAATAGATTGTGAATGATACTTTACGATACAACCAACGTTATTGTAAAATTTCTATCCTGTTTTATTTTCTTAAGCAGTGCAACTAACTTTTTGACTGGCCCTCGTAGTTTTCATCTATGGCAACGCAAAACGTCATCGCGTGGCCAATATAAGAATAATCAAGTTTCACTCTTAAGGATGGGATATTATAAAGCATCCCTCTTATAGTTCAGACCTCGCTCCCAATGATTACTTTAAAAAAAAAATCCTGGCATGACAAAGGTTCACAAACAACACCGAAGCGCAGCTTGGTTCGTCGCTGGTTCCTGATCAGCCAACCACCTTCTACGCAGAGGGCATCGAGAAACTTGTGGTATAGAGAGACAAGTGCCTTGAAAAATGTGATGATTACGTAGAAAATAGATAAACGTGCGTAGAATATTATGTATATCTTGCTTTTTTTTCTGGTTTGTAGCCGGGCAATGAATTAGGAGAAAATAACTTTTCCCTTGTATAAATAAAGTTTTATACCATCCATTTACACACAAGTTACGTTAAAATAACTATTAACTTTACCTTTTTACTCACAAAAGTTTACATTTGTGCCGAAGGACACAAATAAAAAGACTCTTGGAACTAAAAACTTAATCGTAATTTAATATCGAGTTTTGCCGCTAAACCCCATTAGCTCAGCACACTGTACGACGCTGGTAAATAAAAACATCTTAAATTCGACGTTTAAAGACACAAATGAGTTTTAACCATCGCTTAAACAGGTAAACTTACTTGTTAATCTCCCTTTTAAGTTGAGATTTCAAGATTGCGTTTTCTTCGTCTCTTTTCTTCAAAATTTGATAATTATAATCCAATTTTTCACTGTTGAATAAGCACAAGGCCTTCACCTGTTGAAGCTCTTGTTGCAACGCCTACATTCAGTTAAAAACAGAAGGTAAATATTCGGAAAAAAAATCTTATTTATTAAGGAAAATGTCAAAAGACAAACAAGAGGAGGTACATAAACTAATACTGTAGATTTAACAATAACAAACGATTATGAATAATCTGTTAAGTTCACAATTCAATTTAATAAACCCTTCTTAATTCTTTCTATATTAGCACAATTCAGTAGATTTCTTACAATTTAGTAACTTTGGAAATCAATTAATATTTCAATTCTAAATATTTTTACTTAATTTGTGTGAACTGTGTGCTGGTCTCAAATTCTTGTGGAAACCATTTGCAAAACTACAAATAATCCTCATTGATGTTATTTCCACCGTGAAAAAAAAAAAAAAAAAAAATCAATCACTTGTATGGAATAGCAGTGGCACACTTATTCTTACAGGTAAAGGAGGAATAAGGGCAAATCTATAGAGGTACAAAACTAACCACTAAAGGCACAATTAGCGCCACTATCTACGTGATTCCAGCTACTAGCCCGTTGCCAATTGTACAGTCATTTGTTTTCCAGTTGCATGACAAAAAGGAGCCACTTGTTATTTGTTTCAATGTGTAAACGATGTTATAAAGTGGAGATCCAAACAAGATTTCTGACTAGAACTCACTTAAAACATATAAATTATTTTAAAACAATATTACTAATGGATTAAAAGAGCATCATATTTTCAGAGCATGAAATAATCCTGTGCTTTTATTATTTTTATAAATCCACTAGGATAGCTATGTAAAAGTCAAACACGAAAAACTATGCACATAAAAACACAGAGTACAAATTATTTAAAGACATAATAAAAGGCATCTGTACACCTCATACGATACACGTTCCTACCTGAATATTAAAGTAAGCTATTCAGATTTAATTTGTTTTGAGCGGTTAGTCCTCATAAAACGAAGAAATAATATATTTAATTGTGTCTACGCGAAATATGTTAATCTATAAATTAATGAAATAAAATGCGTACTTCTACTAAAGAAAAGAAATATCTATTAAAACACTGTCATTTAATATGTTTTAATTGTTACGAATATTCTAAGCTTATACATTTGGAATTAATTTTTCTAGCCAAAAAATCCGGAACAAGCTTTGATTTTTTTTTTTGGGGGGGGGTCAAATTTACAAGAACTATTACAAAGACAAAGTGTCTGCTCCATGGATTTATGCTGCATTTTGTACTTGCACTGACTCCTATATAGAAATGACACAAAGAAACATATTTACCAGAGTTAAAGAACATTAGAGATCCAAGGGGCAAGGAATCTCTCCAGTTCAGGCTTGTCAAAATATCTATAGGAAACAAGGTATCGAATAGAACGAGTAGATGCTTTACAATCTTATTCAATAACGATTTAGAATTCTTTTTATATTAAAACTGAAGATCCTAAATTTGTTTTAGACAGAGGGAACTTAGATGATCGGTGGGACAACGTAATTTCCAATCATATGAAAAAACCCAAGCTAAATTACAAAATTTTTATAAACAGGGTGGCCCAAAAGTAGGTATACACCCCTGCATTGATCAAGTATAACATTTTAGTTTATGCGTTTATTAGCTTCGGCTCTTCCGAGCTTAAGGTATAAGTAAAACACATTAAAAACAAATATAAAGAAACTAAGTTTATCTGATGGATCACAATAAGAAATGATATAAAATGTAATGAGCTGATCAGTATGGTACTGTATGTCTACTTTTGGGCCACCCTATATTTTCACACATTACATATTCTTCACGGGCCAGTTCTAAATTGGTTTAAGATAATTATCAAATTCATAAAAGTAGTAGTTCAAGTTGGATTTGGGTACAGTTATACACACACACACATTTCGATAGTTTCTTGGTGTTTTGTCAGAAAAACTTGTACATAAACTAAATGAAAGACTATAATAGAAGAAAAACAAAAAGTCAAACAAGAAATATTAATATGAAATAGTGTGTGTACATATGTTATATTATTATAACACCTGGATCAAGAATTCAATAGAAAAATGCAATAATCGGTATTTATGAATTGGTGTTCTCTTGAACTTGCTAGTGGGCAAATATAACTCAAGCTAAGGATTGATTAACAGGATGTAATTAAGTATTTTTTTCTTAACACTGTGGGATCTTATTTTCCTAATATAGGACAATATGTTTACAGTGAAAAATGTGAATTGTTTCCGACGATTCCCGTGAGGATTGAAATATTCACGTTATTTAATACATAGAGAAGAAAAACACAGTAGCACAAAGCTGAGCCCAATATTTCTAAGGAAAATATTCACAGCTACAGAGCTATCAAAATAACTAAGTGAATCTGAGCATTCCGTAAAACAAACCAACATGTTGTACAAACTTCTTCACTTATAGAAAGATACGTATACGAATTTTGATTCATCAAGACCTTAAATCTAGAGAAATGAAGCAATGGGACTAAATCATAAATTACAGCAAACAATAAATTTTTATACGTATGTTACTGCATCGAAATTTCCATAGCATTTGAGTCAGTCCAGTTCCAAAACATTTTTTGTTTACTACAATGTTGACGGAAATGAAAACACTGTTGTTTAAAATAGGAAGATACTAGACACTTTGTGTTCATCATACGAGGACAAGGGCACCCATCAGGGGGGCCAAGGTGGGGCGCTCCCCCCCTAAGAGGAACTCGTACTTGGGAATATCGAAAGCCCAATAGGGTTTTTACATTAGTTATAGCAAAATTTGAAACTATATTTGAAACCTTGATTATATTTGTTCCCCCCCTTGGAAACCACAACATGGGCGCCCTTGTACGAGGATGATTCAGAAAGTAATGCCCCCAAGCTCACTACTTGGCCAATAGTACTGCAAACACTCAATTGTTTATCATTGATGCACTGATGTTTAAGCTATAGAATGTCATTTGTTTCACCTTTCTCTCTCTTCTTGTTCCAGAGTAATGGAGTAATAAATGGCATCTAGTGGTGACATCCAGTTGAAACAGCAGGTTGTCATTAAATTTCTGTCTGCGGTCATTCAGATGTCTAACCTGACACCTTAAAACGACTGTGGGCCAGATTAAGGATCTAAACTTAAGGATCACCTTAAGGGTCAATGCTACAGTTGTGACGCGAACATGGAAACAGCAGTTTAGCAATTGTGTCGCCAGCAGCCACCACAATTCTTCGCCGACGGCATGAAAATCCCTGTTTCGCGTTGACACAAGTGTGTTACCCATAATGGAGACTACGCTGAAATATAATGCCACAATTTGTAGCTGACAGTGCAAGCTTTCTACTGATATCTGTGTCAGTAACTGTCAAACACAAATATTGGTATCACCTTGAAGGCATTACTTTCTGAATCACCCTAGTTAATTTTTCAATGTAGTTATTACTTCTAGGAAGAGGAAAAAGGCATACAAATCTACAGAATTTCAGCCTAAAATCCTGAAATTATCGTTTTTACTGAATGCACGTGAAGAAACATGAATTAAGCGGTTCAAAAAAGTATTTCGGAGAATTGACTACAAAAATAAGCAAATAGTAATGCTGCCCCGAGACGTATCACATAAGTACCAGTATTTGCTCTCTTTTATATCGAGTACTAGCAGCGTTCACCCCGCTTCGCTGCGGTCACCCCGGAACGCAATAAACTTTGTTACTTAGATAATTTTTACTTTTTCGCTTTCAAATTGCAGTAAATGTTAACATTATAGCGCCTGTCATTTATGTTAACCCGCCGAGTGACACGGTCATGCGGGTTGCATATAAATACGTTTATTTTTATACCTATGATGAACTAACAAAGGATTTGTACGTTATGGACACTTGAATGGTCAATTATCTCAAGACACTGGTAATTAAAAATTAAAGTGATATGATAAAAACCATCTAGGGTCCAAATCCTAATAACCCCCCAAAAATGAAAGAAATTGGTTCAGCCGTATTAGCGTGATGAGCTAACAAAGGATTTGTGCGTTCTCTTTTATATAATAGATACTATTGTTATTATTAATATTGAACATTATGAAATATGATAGATGCCTCATCTTTCTCCTACCCGTTAGACGTTCAAGCTCTACTCTAAACATTACCAGTGAAAGAAAGTACTTAAACGTACCACCCCAGTACTAGTAGACCTAAAAGAAAACTTGCCACAGTGATCATTTGCCAGATTTGAATCCCAAACCTTACGATCACGAAAGAAGCTACGTATCTCTCTGAAAAAATGGACTTTAATGATGTTTCGACTTACCTGAACATCTTTCTCTAATCTAATTCTTGTTTCGCGCATCTTCTCACCATCATCAACATACAGCTGACCAAGCTTTTCATATTGTTCGTTAATGGTCTGAAATCTCCTTTCAATAAGAGCACTCTCCTCAGTATCTCGTTCTTTGTACAACTCCTCCCATTTCTTCCTGTTCTCTTTTAAGAGAGTCGAACGTTCTTTCATTATTGCTTGCTGAAAAACAAGAACAGATCTAATTAACTTACAAAAGCAAAGAACACATAGAAGATAACTTAACGACGTGATAGGATGCATATTAATAATTAAAAATTGAAATTGTACTAATTGAAGCACCCAAATGTTGATGGCAAATTGACGTTTCAATATCTTGTCATCTTTTTTAAGAGTGTATTTAAAATTAGGCTCTTTGCGGAATTACATATTCTGATCCATTTTCCTTTACTATATAGAGACTTTAGAAGTTCCTTGAACTACTGTATATATGAAATCACAACCGTCAAAAGGTGCTCGGTATACGGACACAGGTTTGTCCAATCACAGCAGGCGTCTGTGATACAACCCACGTGGTCCGAGATAAGAGAACCACCCTCGAGAGTGAGTGGCTGTTCTGGAAAGCGGACTGGATGGTGTCGTGGTTAACGCATTGGTACAGTATGCCGGAGATTCTGGGTTCGAGTCCCGGTCCAGCCAGTCACTTTTTCACTCTTTGCGTTAGAATTCGCACCTAGAGAGGATTCAGGGTGTAAAATAAAAATCGGTTGTTTCCCCCTTTCAATAGTATTAATTTTCTCTTTTGTAGCGTTTGATACTTTCATTGAATTTGTTCTTTCAAAGCTTTCGGCGCTCCTCAAGCTTCTTCATTTCTAAAGATGATTTTCTTTCTTTTCTTTCCTCTTCTTTTTGAATACGACTTGATTCCTTGAGGTGTTCTTCGAAATATTTCAATTTAACGTCCCACGATTATGCCCTTTTAGGCTAAGAAAGACAATGATTAAGGTAAATGAATGATGGTGGAATAATTGGTAGAATGCAAAAGTAAGAGAAAATGGGGATACCCCGACAAAACCCACGGGTATTATGATGTCCACCACAAACTTACTTTGCCGGGGATCGAACCACGGTACCCGACGCACCAGAAGTAAGCGCTCTACCACTGAGCCACCGTGCCACCCCTCCCACGCTGAGGTGCTCTTCATATCATCTGAGAGCAGCTCTAAGTGTCTGTTAACATCGCTTGAATAATAGGAATTTTCTGACTATCTTAATGAAATATGATTTTCCACTGTCTTCTGAGTAACTACACTATGTTCGTGTAAATTATCTACAAGTAATTATATACAGTGCGTTCCACGAATAACACTAAGGCCCGTCTCCTGAAGAAACCAAGGCAGATAGAAACACGAAACCTTTTGTAATCTTTAAGGGATATAAAAGACAACATTATGCTGATATGGAGAACCCCCAATGAGGTGCGCTCAAGGGAGTTACACAATTTTAAATAACAACCCCCACCGTGTTGTATCTCGTTTGAAAGGTAATCACGTGTAAAGACCAATGTTGAAAACTACACGTCGCTAGCGTGTCCCTATCCAACATGGCGGCCATCCGTAAAGTACGGTCGAAGCACGTTCCACGCATAACAATAAGACCCGTCTCCTGAAGAAACCAAGGCAGATAGAAACATGAAACCTTTTGTAACTTTCAAGGGATATAAAAGACAACATTATGCTGATACGGAACCCCCCCCCCCATGAGGTACACTCAAGGAGGTTACGGGGGGTAACTAAAAAATTTTAAATAGCAACTCCGACCGTGTGGTATCTCGTTTGAAAGGTGATCAAGTGTAGAGACCAATTTTAGAAACTACATGTCGCTAGCGTGTTCCTATCCAACATAGCGGCCAATTGTAAAGTACGGTCGAAGTACGTTCCACGTATAACACTAAGGTCCATCTCCTGAAGAAAGCAAGGCACATAGAAACATGAAATCTTTCGTATCCTTCAAGGGACATAAAAAACAACAACATGCTGATAAGAAAAATCCCAGAAAAGAGGGGAGCTAAGTAAGTTACGGGAGGTAACTATAAAATTTTAAATAACAACCCCTACCGTGTGATACCTCGTTTGAAAGTTAATGACGTGTAGAGATCAGTTCTGGTAACTGCTTGTCGCTATCGTGTCTCTATCCATCATGGCAGCCATCCGTCAGTACGGTCGAAGTACTCGTAGTTACCCCTTGTAATCCGCTCAGGCTACCCTCATGGGGAATCCTCCTTATCAGCATAATATTGTCTATTAAAGGTTAAAGAAAGGTTTCATGTTTCTATCTGCTTTAGTTTCTTCAGGAGACAAGCCTTAGTATTATTTGTGGAACGCACTGTATTGCTTGTAGTACTTTTATTTATAGAATTAAATTAAATTAAACTGTCGCCTTTTAAGACAGTTTTCTGTAGCCAATAAGAAATTGGAAGACTATCTCGTCTAATCTCTTGACAAATAATTAGCTACAAGTCAACTCAATTATTAGCAAAACCAAAGTCATGACCGTAAAAGTTGACAGTAGTAATGTTAAATGTACAATCCACCTTATCGATGCATATTCAATTTTCATTATAAATGCCAAATAATGAGGAAAAATTCCCTGACTATTCTGTGAAATACAGCAAATTTCCCTGGCCCTTGGCATATTTTGAAACATTTCTCTGACGCATTTTGATTTCCCTGACTTTCAAGGTCCGTGTGACCCTAGCTTTTAACGCTGTATATCATAGTTATACAGTATCTGCAGGGTGTCTACCAAGCAAGCATAATCAAATTCCGTGACTTTCCCTGACATTTTCCCTGACAAAATTAAAATTTTCCCTGACTCTCTCATTCTATTTTTCTTAGTATAAATCATGAAAAATAACTTATATTTAAAATGAACTGTAAGTTTTCATAATTGTTTATATGCTTATAGAATAGACTACAAACGTACAAACGAACCAATTCATTTACCTGTAATTTACGACTATTTTAGTGGCATTCCTTCACTCCTCACAGTCTGGGAAAGATTTTTCCCTGACACACAAAGAAATTCCCTAACTTTCCCTGACCCTGCAAATTCCCTGACTTTCCCTGACTGGTAGACACCCTGTATCTATACATATGAATAAAAGCTAGAATAACTGTGAATTATGCCTCTAATAACATTAAGCAGCTATCACTTACCTCAATAAGAGACAACTCTTCGGCGTATGCTCTTTTCATAAGTTTAACTTGATCGTCTATTCGGTCTGACAGCAGAGCCAACTCCTCTGTTTGCTTTCTCAAATCCTTGACATAACGATCGTCTGCTACCTCAAGTTCTCTTTGAAGCTCTTGGATCAAACCATTCTTTTGCTGAAGAAAGTCATCACATAGTGCTGAGAAATACGAAACAAAAGTGATAGTGCAACGCTTAGCAAAGCTGTAGGAAATAGTTCATTTTAAATTGTTTGCATCAAATTGTTAGACAAAGAGCATCGAACCAATTTTCCTATGGTAGGGAAATTAATTTAGACATAGGGTTGTTGAACGCGGGTGGTGGCCTTGGAAAGGTCAGAGTCCCCTGAGGACAGTGGTAATGTCAGAAATCTGCCTGGATCCCAAAGCCCTAGAATTGGGATCCTGAAGCTTTGAGCTCGTGTCCTTTCTATTCGCCTATTAAATATGAAGTTATCCAACACGGTTGATGGTATTGGAAAAGTCGGGGTGTTCTGTGGACAGCTGTGATGTCAGAAATCGGGTCCGGGCTCCGAAGTTCCATAAACATGGTGTTATTGGACGTGGATGCTGGCGTTGGAAAGGTCCGGGTTTCCTAAACACAGCGATGATGTCAGAAATTTGGCCCTGCACGAGACCCATCGAAAATCATACAATGAAAAATTAACCCAGTCAATATTCTTTTTTTGCTTGTTTGTTTACTTAAGATTCTGACATTCAAATAGCGATCGATATCTTGCGTATCATCCAGTCGTACTTTTCAACTGTGAATCCTAAAATTATTTTATACAGGGCCACAATGAGTTTTATCCCAATTACCTACAAGGTGTATATTCCGGTCTTGCGTAAGTTACTTGTAAAAATGTAACGGGTTACTTTTAGGTCTGAAACTTTGAATATGTGAAAAAATCTTATTACTTCAATTTTCCGTGCTATTATCACTACAATTATTATTATTATTATTATTATTATTATTATTATTATTATTATTATTATTATTATTATTATTATTATTGCACGTTCTGAATAGCTTTATGTAGATGTAAGAACAAATTCTTGCTTGACAGCTATATGAACATTTTCATATAATGTAACACTGACTAAAATGCCGTTACTCGTAGGGATGGGCACGAGCGAGTTCGAGCGAGTTTTCTTTGAAACTCAACTCGACTTCAAACAGACATCTTTGAGCTCGACTCGAGAACTCGGCTCGAAAAATTTCCTTCAACTCGACTCGAATTCGGGTCGAGTTTCGAGTCGTGTCGAGCTAAATCCTGTGTGTAGTCTCAAGTAATCTTTTCAAGTATCCTACAGAGACAATATAATTATTATCAATGATACAACTTATTATTATTATTATTATTATTATTATTTATAACAACCCTGTGTATAAACATGAAAGATAGACAGTTTGTATCTGAATAATAAAAAACTAGTTGATTCCCAACCTCGGTAGTCGTGAAGTCTAGGAGTCAAGGACACTCTTCACGAGCTTCTGAATTTCGGTTGAGGGTCTAGGTCGTTGAGTATTCAGGCTTAAGCTAAACATTGTTAAAAGTTATAGGTCGCTGGACAAATATGTTCAAAACTGCTCGGCAAGGATTTAGAATTGTCAACGACTCGAGCAGCTCATTCACTATAGAGCCGAACTGAGAAGTGAGCAGAACCAACAGCTCACCCAACCGAGCCAGCTAGAGCGAGCCGAACCGAGCAGATGGCTCGAGCCGTACTGAGCTCGTTATAAAAATCTCTTGTCGTTATCGAGACGAGACGAGATGCGAGCAGTGTCCTCTCTTGTGAGAAACGCTAAAAGTATTCCATATTACTGCTTACATTTCTCATGGTTTTCGCTTTCCAGTGTAAACAGGCTATGATTTCAAAACGAGTTAAAACGAGCTGAACGAGCGAGCCATGTATCAAATTCGACTCGCCTCGAAACACGACGTCAAAAATAGTGAGTCCGTTCCGAACTCGACTTCAGAAAATTACCTTTGAATCGAGTCGAAACTCAACTTGATTTCGAGTCGTTTCGAGTAGAATCGAGTTTCAGCTCGACTCGTGCCCATCCCTATGGGTTAGATAAATGGCTGCTTGTTAAACTAATTATATACCTAGGTAATAATAACAATGTTGTTATGTAAAATTAAAAATACAGAATATAGAGAAGCATTACACTAAATCTAATAAAATGAGAGCACATGAACTGGGAGTGAATCGAAACTTGCCAGTAACTTTAAAATCGATACATGTTTTTTCAAGCTAGTTGTTCCAAACTCTATAATCAACGGGACACTAGGATACGCAAACTGATCTGAAAGAACTCCAATATTACATACCATCAACAAATTATTTTCTAGTAATGCAGTAGCCTGCTCATCAGAACACAGTTTATTCATATTAACCCTTTACTGTATATAGTTAACTATGGCCCCTAGTTGTTGATAAATATTCCCCGCCGCGGCACTTCAGACACTTTACTTTTAAATTATGTACACCATCATCCTCAGCTTTTAAGAAAAAGCATTCTTTGAAATGTTCTAACGGTAAAATATTTTCGTTCTCCATCTTTATAAAAACCACCAATCAAAATAAAATAGACTACCGGTACCTTTGCACTCGTAGTTCGCTCACTGAATGTATTGATTTGGAGCTGTCAAAATCTATGACAAAATCTTCCAGGTGCTTGCAATCAATACACGTTATTTCCCTGAGGCTGTCTTCATCCTTTACAAACAGCAAGTGGCCCTATGATCATATCTGTTTCTCTGTATGTCAGTAACTGTCGGTCATTGACATAGGTAGTTCATACTCCGTTGTTAAATTCTGAGAAATTCACTTACAGGAAAGAAACATTGTTTCCGAAAAAATATATATACATATATGGTAGTTACCCATCCGAAATGTAACGCGAAAAAAATAACGCAAACAAGGTGCGTTACTTAAAAATTTGTAACGCGTTACTCGGAAACATTACTTAAAAAGTAACGCGTTACTTTCCAAGACTGGTATATTCTTTCAATCCCTGATCTATGAACAATAGAATTTCATTTGAAAAAAATATCTTAATTTATCATAATGACTATTTAGATATTAACTAACCACAATAATCTGATAAATGTGACAGTTACTTTTGATTAAACAGTTGTGCACTTAAAGCCAGAAACATGGAAAATTTCCATTTACATTAATAAGAATACACTTTCATACGAACAAGATTTAACTTTATGCACAACGAATTGCACTAAGAAGAATAAAGCAAGGGAAGCAATATGTATATCACGAGTTTTCGACTAAACAATGAATGAATGAAATGTGATGAATTTGCTTACCGTCATAGCCAATGCACGTATATATGTTCATTATGATACATACATACATTGAATTTAACCGGATGTATTGGTATAGTAAGGTAGGTCTGCGAGTGTGACTGGTAACACTTCAGTCCAGTAGTAACGATAATATTCCTCATTCCGATATCTTATACACGTACTGCATTATTCACAGGAAGCACTTAGCAGCAGCAGCAACAGAAAAACGAGAAGATGATTGAATACCTTTACCAATGTTGAAAACTGAAAATTACATTCGTACCGTACCCTCAATTTTGTTCAAAATCTTTCAAGCCAAGCTCAAAACATAAGCTGTTTCCCTTCATATTTAAATTAGGTGTATTTTCAGATAGAAGGTCCTGTCTCGCCTTTGTGAATGGCAGGAGGAAGTTAGATCAAAAGTCAATCCTGGTAGACATCTTTCTCGATGAAGAATAGAAAACTAAGTTTGCATACTTGGCTGACACGAAGCGCATCCAGAAAGTAACTTTCCCACACGTGCCTTAGCTCGGAAACTGTATGTTGCACGAAGCGACTGCGTGCACATTAAGAGTGAGTAAGGTCCTACCATGACACAAGCGCCAGCGCTCTTTCTCCCCTAATACGCTCATTAGCGTCGTGGCAGTGGTTGAAGATGGACGTTCCTATTCCAGCTCCAGCCGCGTGTGAAGTGCGAGCAGTGATAAAGTTTTTGAATGCACTGAAATCCATCGTCAGTTGTATCGTTGCAAAAATGTCACTACTGACTCCAAGCGCCTTGCTTTGTGTTCTGGAGTCAGTTGCTTCGGCATCCAACTCGAGTACAACAGGTGCTCCGTGACAGTGGTGTGCAATAAGGAGCAGGATATCTTCGAGAAGTGCTTGATCATGACGTTGGGCCCATAGACCTGGCACAGCTGACGATGGATTTCAATCGGCGCTGTGCCCTGTGCATTCAAAAACTTTATCACTGCTAGCACTTCACACGCGGCGGGAGCTGGAATAGCAACATCCATCTTCAACCACTGTCGCATCGCTACTGAGAGCACAAGGGAAGTTCCGCTCGCGCATGCGCTAATCTAGGACCATACTCTCTTACATGCACGCATCATTTCGCGCAACATACGTTTTTCTAGCTAAGGCACGCGTGGGGAAGTTACTTTCTGGATGCGCCTCGTATATTTTCTCTTCTTAACTATATAAATATATGAATATCTCTTTAGGAAAATATGACATTTTTTTTTACTCTCAAGAATAAAGAGAATTTTTTTAAACATGTGCAGTAAAAGACACAAACATGTTTCTCCTTGCGTTCAGATTTCTGATTGTAACTGACATCAACCAACAAAACATGTTATACATATTATGCCAAAATTTCAGAAAATCAAAATTTCAAAATTTGAATTGAGAGCTTCAATGAACATTATTCCCAGCAGAAAAATGCTTGCTACGGAATCTTTGGATAATTGATCCTTTCACAGAAGAGAATTCTCAGAAGCTCATTTTTAAGTAACTTGATTTACCAAAACTCCTTATATATATAGGTTGCTCGAAAAGTTATAACAATCGGTCAGAAATGGCGCTACAATCGGAACAAAAGTATAAGCAAAACAAGGCCATATCTGATCTGCACGTGCAGGGGAATGTGCATCGCCACTTGTGCAATAATCTGGTTTGCAGAGGTATAGGAACGAGCAAAAGTGCTACCATGGAACGTGATAACACGGAACGGAAGGAAGTTCATATGGTCTTCAAGTTTTTGGTGAAAAAGCAACTACCTGCGACAATCGATGAAGTTTGACACAAGTTAGGAGCTCTGCACCATCAATCACCACTGTTAGTAAGTGGATGACGCTGTACAAGCATTGGACGGAACATTGTGGAAGATGACCCCCGCAAAGGACGTCTACTAAGCGTCATCACATCAGAACAATTGATAAAGTCAATGGTATGTTGCTGATTGACCGATGATTCAAAGTTTGTCAGATAGCTTATGCAGTGGTCATCTCAGGGGACCCTACACAACATTATCACTAAAGAGTTGGGGGATAAGGAAGCTTTCTTCCAATAGATGCCACTAATGTTCACAAGGCGGAATCTGGACGAACTTAGCTTTCAAGTGCTAACACATCTCCTGTACTTACCTGATCTTGCCCCCCGTGACTTCTACCTGTTTCCATACCTCAAAAAATAATAATAATAATAAAAAAAAAAATGGATGCACGAAATTTCAGTCCAATTTAGATGCTATCTTCAGAGTGACCGGCTATTTTGCAACCCTGTATAAATTGACATATTCTACTTGTACAAAGGCATTGGAAAACCATTGGCGGAAGTGTTAACCTTCGAGTAGATTAGGTTGAGAAATAAAACCTCAATCGCTCTGATATTGTGTTGCTCATTTCTTAGAACTTTCCCAACAGCCCACGTATTTGCTGTCTCCTCGCATATCCTTCCATCTGGGAGACAAAAATCTGAAGAACTATTTGATTGATCATCAATTTTGGGTAGGATGGAGAGGGTCAAAAGATAAGAATCAAGTTTGCTGATGGCGGCGATCCATCCATCAGAAGTACAGGGTGTCTACTAAAATTCCAAAATGAAATTTCGTAACTTTTTCGTGACCTTTGCTTTACCAAATCATAAAACTTCCTAACATTTTCAATAGTGAATTTGGGTGCGAATTAGGCCGAATTTTCATCCACACGATAGAAACGTACATTGCTTGCGATTTGGTAACGTCTAAAGCCGACCACAGACATTTTTGATGGTGAATTTTGACGTTTTATAGAACACAATTTTCCAATCTGTACTTACATTTGCACAGTTAAAAAAAAAAAAAAAAAAAAAAAAAAAAAAAAATCATGACCCGAAAGCTAAATTTCGTGACTTTCATGACCTTTTTCTGATTTCGTGACTTTTTCGTGGCATTCGTGACTTTCGTGACTGATAGACACCCTGAAGTATACAAATTATCCACCTAAGGGTTTAACGTTAATCACTATACAGTAAAAATTGTAATAGATAGCAAGAAACAGTTTCCTCCAATCAATTAAGTGTCCCAAGAATACACTTCATTACTATCCTTAACTCTCTATTACAAACCGGAAGTGGTAGGAATTTACTATCACTTTCGATTTTAATAACAACTGAGGAAATATCACGCCATTTGTTGCGATTAATTTTCGCATTGTGTACACTGTAACAAACCAAACTTCTTCATGTGGTGTACATTATGATACAGACACTCGTGGTTCTTCAGAACAAAAATTTAACTTTTAAAAAATCTAATTTCTTCTCATATAACTCTGAAACCAAGATTACTTCAGTCACTGAATCACTTTTGGTTAACAGTGAATGAAGAATACTGAATTTTGACTACAAAAGTTTTCCAATTAGTGGTATCTTTTTCGACTATATAAAGGAAATTACAATATTTTGGGAACAGATTTCTCATATAAAAATAAGAAAAAGAAATTCATATGGACCTGAGCTCAAAAGTGGATAGTTTCGGAGTTACAAGGTGCCGTAAACGTGAAACAAGTGAACTTTAAAAGTTCATAACTTTAGTCTATGGGACTTATCGTAGTAGGGTCAACGACATCATTGAGGAACTGGTATGTGAACTATCCAAATACCCATGTTTAAGAATGCTTCAGTACTTGCACACCAATTTTTTAGAGAGGTAGGTGGAGAGTGATCAAGTACTCCCAAACAGCATCTCTAAAAATGATTGTGCAAGTACCGGAGGTTGTGAAAGATGGATATTTGGATAGTTCATATACTAGTTCCTCAGTGATGTCTTGATCCGACTACGATCGGTCCTACAGTAGTGGAATTTATTTTTCTTTTCTTTTTTTTCTTCTTCTTTTTTTTACGTTTTCGGCACCCTATAACTATGAACTATGCACTTCTAACCACAGGTCTATATGAACACTTTTTTCTTTTTTTTTTTTATGTGAGGAATCTACTCCCAAAAAAGTGTGACGGCACCCTATAACTACGAACTATGCACTTCCGACCACAAGTCCATATGAACTTTTTTCTTTTTTTTTTTTTTATGTGAGGAATCTACTCCCAAAGAAGTGAGAGAAATTTTTGCAGCACCCTGTATAAACAGTTTTTCATCCGTTCCTGCAGTTAAGACGAAATAAAGAATTGGAATGGATGTTGATACTGCACTATCATTTGTAGTAGCAACATCAGACTTACGAACCCGAAAGATTTTGAAAAAGAAACATCAGCAAATGTCGCACTGAGTCGCTGCCAATGACGATAGAGAAGGTAAACACAAGTCTGTGAGAAAACACAAGTCTGTGAGAAAACACTGACAATATTTGATAACCATCACTACTAGACTGTGAATTTCACAGTATGATATAAGATTTTAGGTACTCAATTTTAAGAAGATACTAACCAAAATAATAATAATAATAATAATAATAATAATAATAATAATAATAATAATAATAATAATAATAATAATAATAAGAAGAAGAAGAAGAAGAAGAAGAAGAAGAAAAGAAGAAGAAGAAAAAAAGAAGAAGAAGGAGGAGGAGGAGGAGGAGGAGGAGGAAAATTGAATTTACATGAAGCTGAAGCCCGACGATGTCTGCAGAATTTTAGGCGGACAAAATATCGGTTCCAATATAGCTTCGGGTAGGTTTCAACGCCCCTATGGTAACAAGCTTATCATTTCCATTTCTTAATGGTATGATTTACGTAAAAAGTGAAATTGGAAACTTTTTTTTTTTTTTTTTTTTTTTTTTTTTTTTTTTTTTTTTTTTTTTAATAGGTACCCAATTGCCTTATTTGTTATTATTACCTTTCTGTTTTTGCATCTCCTCATTTAAATCCAAAGGGTCAGTAATATTCATAAATTTATCCCATTTCTCACTGATTGTCATAAATTTGATTTCACTAAGTTCAGCATCTTCGTCCAGCTTCTGCCTCCGAGCTTCCTGTTTCTTGATTTCATTCTCTCTACGTTGAATTTCCCTTGCATCACACGCCACACGCACATTTGTCACCTAAAAAATAAATAAATAAATAAGATGAGCTTACGAGTGCACAGAATTTACAAAGTAACAAAATAAATAAATAAATCATATTCTCTTTACCTACAGTTTAATGTCCTTTCCTGCACCAGGCCATATAAGCAGCTGACCTACAATTTTAAGTAGGATCCGATGTACAAGTATTACTAGTACTACCTGAAGTCAAACGCGGTTCTCAGGCACGGAAAACAAAAATGGAAACTCATTGCTTAGCACAGAGCTTAACTAACCTTTTTAAATCGATTTAGTAGCTTACTATTCTGAATATTACCAGTATACTACCGTGAACTACTTTTAATAAAAGTAAGTGCCACAAGCAACTGCAAGCTGTGAAATTCAACAGCCTGTATGTAAGATGTGTTGAAAAAGCAGTCTTCTTTAATATTTTGATAGAAAGAATGGGTGGGTTAAAATCGATGAAGGGGGAGGGGGGGGGAGAGTGGTTTTTGGACGTTACTTTTCCTACAATGCGTATCCTAATCCACTCATCGTTTATTATAATTATTATTATTATTATTATTATTATTATTATTATTATTATTATTATTATTATTATTAGTTTTTGACTCCACTCACTCCTCACAGCTGGCTCCGCTCTTGCTTCACTCGGTTCGCCGTATTATATATATTTACTTTTTTCTTCATTTGTGTTACATTTGGTACAGAAAACACACTTAAGTAGAAGACCAATTAATTACAAATATCAGAGTGCTCAATGCTTACACATTTATCATAGATGTACTACAGGATCAAACAGGATTGACTGATGCTAAAATTGATTATGGTCTTATATTATCAACACTATACATTTTCTTTCTCTAACTTGTTATTAGTTTTTTTCAGTGGTTGACCAGGTAGCCCTATCACCACCCTACACCTGGATGATGGGACTACCATCTTGAAGGACCTCAAAAGGAATTTTCCACTTCTTCAGTATTACAAAATAATCTCCAGTACGTTTTCAGTATTTCCAGCATCGATATAAATTTCGAGTAAATTTCCAATATTTCAACTACTTTAAGTATCAGTAGATGCCTGTAATAAAAGAAGGTGGTTGTTGGTTGTCATTTTCGAGATGTCTTGCATGGATTTTTTGAACGTATAAGAAAGGATTTACGATTGTTAAAAGATTAAAATACAATTAAAAGGCAACAAAAATTTATGTAATATATCTGGTTGACAGGATTTGACTTTAGCGTCCCTTTCAACACCGAAACTATATAGGACGAAGACATAAAGCTTTATGTGAAATCCGAGCCATTGCCGGAAATTATTTAGTATACTCTTTTATGTGTTTTACGGGTTATAGTTATTTTTAATGAAACCCCCGATCGCAGAACTTTCTTTGTCTTTCTGCGATGAGCTTTTGTAAGTTAAAAAAAAAAAAAAGTGCAGGAATTCTTCAAAAATTTTCTGCAGAAGAAACACTTGTGATTGTTAGAAATACACTTTACGCAACGCAAAAATCAGTTCGAACTATATTTATGCCAGTCGTCCGTGCATATAAGACATCTACACATAGCAAGCATGTTTGTACACTTTTCAGCTGGCTATATCATTTTTCCTCTGGCAGTTTTTCTGCACAGGTGCGGCAAATTTTCTGCGACATGTTCTGCTATGGGGATGAAACCGTCCCAGTTTCAAATTAAAATGCTACTTTTCTATTTGAAACCATATATATATATTTTTTTTGTTATATGTAAATTCTGAATATCACATATCTATCTTTTTTTTCTCCTAAAAATCGTGAAAGCTTCCATTTTCTCTCAGGAAAATCTAGTAACCTTATCAGCACGGTAAGGCTAAAACTCGGGTTCGAATTTTGCTTCGAGTTGTGCCTTTTTTTTATCCCTCTTTGTATATCACTGTCACTGAAACGTTCGAGTTGAATTGTTATTTCGGTGGTTTGCTTAAATAATTTTGTGTTTAGATTCCACAGTAACAAGTTGAACTTACATTCACGGAAATTTGCAATAAGTAATGAAGATAACATAGAACAGGAAAATAACTGATAATAAAATTTAAAAAAAAAAAAAAAAAAAAAAAAAAAAAAAAAAAAAAACGATCACCAAAAGTGGAAAGTAGATAAAAGGCAAGAATACGTGTGCTCTCTCCAGAGTGCGTATTCTCTCAAACGCTTGGGCGTAATCCCCCAAATTAAACATTCTGTCCTCCTAAATGTATATTTTCTCCTCCAAATTCACCTTTATCCATTTTGATTGTTGATTTTCAATGAAAAATTATGCCCACTCAAATAATCTCATAGGACCTGCCTGCACCCTAAATCCCCCCCTTATCTCACTGGGAACAGAAGACATCGAAACTAATTCTTATTAGTGCTTACCAACTCCTTTCCTTCAAGCAGTAATTTCGCAAGTGTATCGGCACTGGTCTCTTCCTGAATTTGCTTTAGAGTCTTTTCTTCCACAATGACCTCTTCCGTTCCTTCTTGTAACTGTTGCCTAGGCAAAGAAAATGACACGATTACGAAGAAGCCAATTTCTTTTAAGATTCATTCAGCTATAAAAACAAAAAATTACCATAACAAAGAAACGTTAAAATATACAAAAGCAGGTTCCAATGGCGGATCCAGAAGGGGGACGCTCCACCTTCTGAAGGGAAAATGTAACTCTTTTTTGTGTTATTACAACGAGATGAGCCGACATAATTTCTTCTATCAATATATCAGACGAGTAATGGACGCGGAGGAGAGAAGGCCACCCTAAAGGGTTTCATCCCGCCCGTGACATCATTATCAACCTTGCGAATTATTGATTGATTGATTGGGGTTTAATGGGGACGTCAGCAACAAGGCTCTTTGTCGCTGTCACGATTAAAACACATGTTATAAATAAAAGTTTTAAACCCAACATATCAAAATATAAGTAAATACTGCTACAAAAGGGACGTAAAAAATCTAAAAGGAAAGATTAAATAATAAATATATGAGAATAAGAAAATATAAAATAATAACAACAAATATATAACAATAATACTAAATAGTAATAATAGCAACAATAGAGAAAATATATATAAATAACAATGCAGACCAATAATATTAACAATGAAGAAAATATATAACAATAACAAATACTAAAAACATGTATACCGATAACAACAATAGTATTCAAAAATAATAATACACCATAAAAAACGTTTCAGGCGAACCTTTCCACGTGGGTCAACTACCGTCCACTCAGTATCCATAGGTTGTCTTCTACCATATCAGATTTCAAAGAAATTGAAGGTTGCTTACGAACAGGTAGAGATTTTGTTCTTTTCGGGGAAAGGACCGTATTATTCAGATGGCATATATATTGGCTCAATTTTAGGCCAGCCATATAAGGTGAGCGGCGAAAAGGTGGATCCCGCCGAAAACAAACTGAAACATTCACAGAAATGATCTTACGTGAGGTATTGGGGAGCGGGAGGAATCGCTAATCGATGCAACTGGGATCTGAATTTCTGGACTTTTGTCGGGAACAAGATCAGTTTCGGTGGAAACGTCGGACGTCTGAGTTGCAACACATTTACGAAGAGGTAGCTGCAACTGTAGCAAAGGACACAGAAAGCGAAAAAGGGACGCTTTCTTTTAGACGCTTAGCATCGGTAACAGAAATCTTCTCAACAACCATTAGCTCTCAGATATGTTTCTCACGTTGAAAGGCTTGTCAGTCTCGAGACCAGCAGAATGGTCGCCCTTGCAGTTGACACAAAAGGTCGCTGTACAATATTCCGCACCATGACTACCCTGGCCACAATTCACGCAAAGAGAAGCACTCGCATTACACGACGTGCTGGTGTACCCGAAATGTTGAAATTTGAAACAGCATTGGGGACTGGGGATATAGGGACGACCTTAAGCTGGTAATAACCAGCCTTCACGTAGTTAGGAAGTGTAGGCAAACTGAAAGAATAAAGTTACTGAGTAGCAACAAATTCACCTGACTTCTTACTTTTGACGCCAATTACATCTACAATATGTTGGTCAGCTAGCTCCGATTTAATCTCCTCTTCGGTAGCATTTAGAAGGTCCCAACATGATATCACACCGCGAGAGACGTTCAGTAAACGATGGGGTACCACTAACACGTTAACTGGTCCAATGGGAGTCAGTTTAAGAAGCTTCGCTATTTGCTTCTCGTTAATCTAATTTCTTGATATCTTTAACCTGTCCGGTGTTATACAGTAAGTAATAACTTTACTAACGAGGAAAGAGTACAAACTCTTAATAGTACTCGGACAATTTGCTTCAACATTGGCACTATCAGCATCTTTATTTTTAATTACAAGATATTGAACAACAGGCATTACGATACTTGTCTTTTCCAAATTATCTATAACTTGATGAATATGTCTCATTTTCGTTTGGTTTGAGCTTTTTCCGGGAGGTGAACCCGGATCCAATTTTAAAGATTTTCTTTAGTAGCCATATAAAGTTGGTACTAAATATACATTTATAAAGGAGTGCGTGAACGCCGCAACTTCACACTGGAGTACTTGCAAGAACAACTTACGCTACTTCTCTGGTTATTCCATAAGCACGTCTTCCCGTAGGGCTAGCGTGGGGCCAACACAGTTAGGGGAAATGTGGTGGAAGAAAACCATTCCCGTCGACAGAAACGCATGACCCCGGAAAAGAATTGGAACTAAAAGAAACAATCTGTCGAACAAGAACACAAAAAAAAAACACCACCCGCTCACCAAAAAAAAAAAAAAAAAAAAAAAAAGCAGGTTCTTTTATCTTTAAAAATGTATACATTTTCAAAGACTTTGACATCAGATAACGTAAACACTGCACGCAAACAACAGAAGGCCGTGATGGATGCACGTCCACCCATGGGGGAAAGTGTACACGGATCATCCATTTCCCAAGACTCCCACCAACCATTCATGGCACCACTCCACCCAGTACCGCTGGGTGCGCATGCGCTTCACTCCTTCGACCGATGCATCTTAAATATCACAAACTTATTTCTTAGAAACAGGCCATAGCAAGGTTAGAATCCGAAGAAAGCAGAAAACATCCAAGGCTAATCTTTCTACTGTGCTCGATCGTAGGTTTTAAATGCCAAGTGATCGGCCCGGCACAAACCCAAACCTGGAGGACCAGTGGTTAACTGCAGTCCCGAAGAACTGGGTGATAGGAACGCCACATCCCGACCTTGTAAATTAGAAGATTAAAGCTACCAGAGGTTCTGTTTTACCCAGTGAGAAGTTCAAATCAAACTAGAAGCTAATATCAAATATAATATCTACTGATCTAATGAGGATGATATCTTCTATTGTACAAGGTAACCAGAAAAGTTCTTGCCGTTTCTGACGTCCCATTAACCATAGAGAGGAAACAAAATGACGCACGTGCGTGCCAAGCGATCAGAAATTAGTCTGACAATCGATTTCCAGTAATACAGGCACTTACGCACATACAGCAGTCATAGCTCGTCCAGTGTTGAACAAAAACGGAGGTATTGAAGCAGCTTGTTCGCGTTGTGTTTGTTGCATGACTTCAAAGTGGGCCTGTCAGCTGCCGTGAAAGAACGCACCGTCAGGCATTAGTTCCAGAAATTCCGTTCGGGAGATGTGACCCTTTCGGATGCCCCTCGCAGTGGATGACCACATGTGTTAGATAACGAGGCCTTGAAAGCACCATCGAGGAGGACAGTGGTCTAACATGTGATGAACTTGCAGCAAGATTTAATGTTTACGCTGAAACAGTCAGATTGCACCTGCATGGGATAGGAAAGTCATATCAATCTATCTAACTTTTAGGATGAAGAAATTTCATAGATAGGTGCCACTTCGAACATTGGTATGTCACCTAAGGCGGTTCTGGAAGGCCATGGATTTCATCGCGGTAGAACTTGGTAGGCCATGAAGCGAAGAAACTATCAAGTGCATTTTGCATCTCTAATAGGGATTTGAACTGGTATCCTCTAAAGTGACAGTCCAAGGAATGGAACAGTTGGTAATCACACGGTCCGGGAAGTATAGGGATGCAATAGTGTTTCTCATCTAAGGCGTAGAATGGTGTTCCGGGTCATCCTAGCCACGTAGGGTTCAGCGTTATCCTGTAACAGGAGGACCCCTTTGCAATTCAGAAGTGCTAGCTCCAGAGTTTTGAGTTTTTCTTGAACACGGCTCAACTGCTGACAGTACAGTTCCATTGATGCTCTGACAAGCTGATAGCAGTTTTTATGCACGATGCCGCGAGCAGTCCACCAAACACAGGAGGATCTTCTGGTGCAGTGCTGGTTTCGGCTGTTTTGGAATCGGTTCATGGGATGCTTACCAATGATGACGGCGCCGTGGAGCTTCGTACAGGATCCACTTCTCATCACATGTGAACACCCTGTCCAGAAATGGATCCTTCCTCAGACGAGACAGCACAGAAACACAGGTGTCTGCTCGTAGCCTTCTGGCCCAGATTCAAATTATGTGAGACCCACTGACCCAAATTGTAGTGCCTCCGAGTGGTTTCTTCACTCACACTGAAATGTAGTCCCAGTTCTTCACATGTCTGGCCACTGTACACCAAAATTACTTCCTGAAGATTTTCATTTTGTACATGTGTTGCTCTTCCGGTACGTGGTGCGTCTTCGAGTGTTTCGTCACCGTCCTTAAGTTTGTTAAGTCACCAGTACACTGTCCACGTAGTCAGAGACCCTCAGACACCCTCACCAAAGGCCTGACATATCTTCCGACCCGCTGCAGAGGTGTTTGACCCCTGTTTGAACTCGTGCAGCATATATACCCTTATGACGCTGTGTGGAGGTTCCATGTTCACTATGTCCTTACGCAAGTTCACGGTGTAACTTAACTGCCACAACCTAGCAGTATGTTGGATAGCCACAACACCAACAACTGACCTACGCCTTATTCATTCGCGTTCGCATTCAACTCACAGTGTAAGGGCAAATTGAACACAGATATATATGCAGGTCAAGCTTAGGCACACCGATCAAAATAATTGTTAAAAAATTAAAATTTTTTCACGATTTCCGTGTAAATACACCGTCCAGACACATTCCATATCATAAAAACTATTATGATATGGAAGTTATTATGATGACGTCGAAAAACAACCAAATTTTGGAAGGTTCTACAAAAATAATAACGCAAAGGACACGGACGGTGTAATATATATCCAAAGATCCTTACTGTCGATAACTACAATCATTGTGACATATTTGGAACAAGTAGAAACAAAGCTACACGGAACTGGTAACCTGACGTTTTTCATACGACTGTATTTCGAAAAACTGTTCAGATAAATATCACATCGAATTGCATACATGGTTCTAATTCACATAAAGATTAAATTCCGTTTACAATTTTCATGTTTACAAGTGGAGCGCTTCTAGTGTGAAACAATGACAAAGCGCTTCCAGTGTGAAACCATGACAAGTGCTATTGAAACTTATGCCAAAACCCAATTTCTGTTACTACCCTCGTTTAAGCGTATATCCACTGTTGGGAAGATTCTAGAACACAGATCTCCTTACATAGGTTAGTTAGGTTTGTTCCTTTCTGTACCAAAGTTTTAATATTTAATTCACACAGTACTGTATTGTCAACCAAGGGTCAGCGAGTGAAGGTTGGCTGAAGCCAGGGTTTGCCCAAGTGGGCCCAGCCCGAAAAAACCCGGTGGGTTTTTTCGGGTTGGACCCACCTGAAAAAACCCACTTTAAAACCCACCTGGGTTTTTGACATATTTGTTAGTATATTATTGGTACAACTAAGGTAATCACATTGTAAGTGATTTTTATCAGATCTTAGACTTTCCGTGGGCGAATTAGAGACTTTCCGTTAAGGTATACAACAACATTCAACATAAAACCTTTATAAAGCTCTGAATGCACTAAATGAATTAAAAAAAAAAAAAAAAAAAAAAAAACTTACCTCAGCTTGAGATAGTTATAAAACAAATTAATGTATGGATTATGCGTATAGCCTTTTTAAGTAAAATAAGTAATTTTGTACTTTAGAAAATATTTTCTGTGAATAGTGTGCTCGGCGACACCGAGGGACGTTATCACTCATACGTTTGACGAGTTTAAGGTCATAGATGCCGATACTAATAGTACATATGATACATTAGTAAAACTGTTAGTATTATTTCTTACCTTTGATGTAAAACACAAGTTTTTTCAACTAAAATTTGGTTGAACAATAACAGTTTAGTTCAGTCATTTGTTGCTACTCTTCAAGTAAGTATTCTGTAGAATCAACACCATCAATAGCGTAAAAATTCTTGTCAAATTTAAGAAGCTTAATGCTTGGGGTTCCAAAGACTATATAACGCTTACTATTTCAAGTGCTGAGTTCAAATTTCCGTACTAGTGGAAGCTTTAATGTACACGCCGTGAAAGAAGTGCTCGGGAAATTCCCGAATTAAACGCAGAAGGATCGGAAATGAATACTTCAACAATAAAACTATTTACTCGTGTTTTACGCTTAAGCTTGCCATACGTCCCGTGAAAAACGGGACAGTCCCGCTTTGGGGCCCGGGTGTTCCGCGTCCCCGTAAATTTAGTCGGGACAGCGAAATGTCCTGTATTTTAACTCCGTTCCATTTCTGCTATCAATATCAGCTTATTCGAAAAATAAAAAACAAAAAATTCTGACATTGGCTGGGAATCCTGTAATTAGTGAATGAACAGTACGCTGTTGCATGTAACAGTTTCGAGGAAGTTATTACACCACCCTGTTCTATATATATATATAAAGATGGTTTTGAGTGTTCCTACATTTACAAACACACATTAGATAAGTTAACAAGAATTATAATATTTTTCAGAGGCTAAGGGCACAGAATTGTGCTTTGGTCCAGGTCTTAGAAAAATGTAAATCTGGTCCTGACAATTACACACGACACAGGGAGAAAAATCAACTTTTCGTCGGATTAAACTGATGAACGTAATTTTGGCAAATACAGCCATGTAAATATACCCGCGAAGAATATTGAAGGTAGATTGTACCACTGATTTAAATAATTTGCATATTGTTTTCCTGTAAAGCATTTTTATAGCACATCTTAAGGTTTTAGGCATCTTTAGTCTATACAGTTAATTGCAGGGTACGAAGAGAGAAAAGCAGCAGCTGCTTAGTGAACTTTCGCGTGTTATATTCTTGAAAAATAAATAAATAAAATAAAATAAAATGATATCTTTTACTTTTAGTCTCACGGTTATGCCTGCTATGCTCAAGGTGACGGTGATGATGAGAAGTGAATGAAATGACGGAATGAAGAAAGTGGGAGGAAACGTGAGAATCCCGAGAAAACCCACGCACAAGGTGTTTGTCCACCACAAAGCTCACTTGGCGCGAGCTGGGATCGAATAAGGGACCCCATGCACCAGAGGTGAACACTCTACCACTAAGCCACCAAGGCCTAATATACTTTTGTTCATACCAGATTATAGTTCAATTCATTCTGTTGGAAAGTTGAGGGGGGGGGGTATCTGAGGTGTCCCGTATTCTCATGGAGAAAATATGGCAGGTTTATTTACGCTGGAAGATGTTAATTTCATATAAGGCATTTTGAAACATTTATTTATTTCATACAACATGAATTGTATCTTTGTTTTAAATTAATAGACCCCTTTTGGTATTCATATTTGGCGAACGTCAGTTAGGCTTTTGGATGACTTGATCTACATTTGATCGTTTGTCTGCCGAGCTCCTTCATGGCTAAGCGGTTAGTGTACGCGTCTTCGGCGTGGGTGACCCGGGTTTGCTTCCCGGAGGGAGCTCATGTACGGATTCCACTTTAATCAGTAGGTCCCGTCTCATATAGCCTCGCTGCTGAAAGGAACGTTAAACGCAAAATCAACTCAACTCGTTTGTCTGCCTCTACCACACACACTACAGGGTACAACTTTCGGCCTTTTCAGTTAAAATTTTCAGAGTACAAGCACGAGACACTAAATTTCCTGTATAGATTTTGGTGGCATGCCAACGTAAAATCTCAAAATGGCGGCCTTTTTTTTTTTTCAAAACAGCGAGTATCTACGCTGCGAAGCGCAATTTTCAGTCTTTTAAGTTGAAATTTTGACGGTGGAAGCATAAGATATGCTAAATTTGTTGTGTAGATTTTCTCGGCGATCGAATATAAAATTTCAAAATGGCGGCCATTTTTTCAAAACAGCAGTGAGTAGAAAATTGTTGCAAGTTGTGACATTGACAATCTTGAAATATAAATCACATTTTAACACTTTTACCCCAAAGACATTGAAATATTTCGAAAAAACCCGAAAATACCCGAAAAAACCTATATGGGCCCAGGTGGGTTGGGCTTTTTCAAAAAAGCCCGGGTTTTCTCAAACCCTGGCTGAAGCCCCGCAAGGCACGTTGTTTTCTGTCTTTATTACAGGTCAATAGGAAGGGGGACATGTGTTCTACAACCTTGCCCACACCGTCGCTGACGCATCTGGTCCCTTCGGACGCACTCCCCCACTAGCTCTACTCTGAGTCACTTAGATAACATTCGTACTTTCTAGTGACCACCTTGCACATGTTGGTTTGTGCTTCCGCACGTTTTTATGCCATACATCCGGGCATCGTATTTATACGGAAATCGTAAAAGAATTGTAATTTTCCAACAGTTACTCTGTTGAATTTATCTATGCCAATCACGATATTTTCATGTCGCCCAGCGCAGATCATTTAGGACAATAAGGAAATAAATGAAAGCATTATGATTTTCAAAGATTATTTCGAGTGGAGTGCCAAAAGTAAATCTGCATGAAATATTACCCTTAGCAGCATTAGGTCATGTTTAGGGAAACATGTAAAAATACAACTATTCAATTTCACAATTTTACCGTTTTAGAAGTTCCTTTCTCCTCTCTATTCGCAGTTGTCGAGCCCGTTTGCGCTCTTCTGGATCCTCTGAATCTGTCCTCGGTTCATGTTCTTCGATTGCATCAAGATCATTTGTCTCGCTTATCCTAGCCATGTCACTTTCAGATTTGTTAATGCAAATAAAATATACAATGTGTATTATAACGCTATTTTTTTTAATTCATCATTGCGATTGCTGTAAGGTATTTATTTTTGATTGAACATAAACAAACTTCTTCATTCTCATTCGCGTTGATCCTGCAGGTTTGTTTACATTCGTCACTTCCTCTAGTGTTGCTAAATGTAATAGAAAAATTTTTCATACATGATGGTTCCGAATTTTCCGAATTACATAAACAGATTTTTCCGAAACATTAAAACATAAAATAATAGTTCAATATATTTTCATAATAGTTGTCCAATTTCAAATACTTTTTAACTGTATTTCAGCATGAAACAAACTTTTTTCTTTAATGGAGATTTTCAGAAGAATCTTCCAAATGTGAGAGAAAATTCTTTGTTCATAAGACCTTATCGTAACAGACGAAATCTATCATAAAAATTTCCATTGTCAGTGCGTATGCTTGCGTAATGAGATTGATTTCCCAACTCTTTACGGTTTTAGAGGTCTGTTCGAAAGAAGATAGGAGAGTAGTACATTGGGATGGGGCTCCAAAGCCGTATGGAATGTAGTTATTTGAGTGTAACTGTGACTAATATATCTTGGAAAAGTGCATGTTATGTATTAAAGTGTGTATAGAATGAGGTCCGTTAACTTGCAGTTCGTCAGAAACCGATTCAAATAAAGTTTATACCAACATTTTCTGCAGTTTTTTGGACCACCTGAGTTTTGTACACCTCAAATAACAGAGATAGACTATATCCACCTGAAAAAAAAGTGCGAATCCAAGCACTGCAGTTCGAATAACGTCGATTCCGACAAAACTTATATCAATCGTAGCATTCATTTTGTGGAGTTTTTGTGTACCATCTGTCAGATAACCGAGATAATGCTTGTCTCAATAGACCAAGTACGTACAATGCCGACCAAGGCAATTATTAAATCAAATATTAGTACTCATTTTGTGCAGTTTTGCGCAGTTTTGTGTATTGGAAACTAATGTATGCACTGAGTTTGTTGCACTGAGTTTATTTAACCCTAGCATCAATTACCCGCTTCTCTTGGTTAAATTAAGAAAAAATAGTAACGCGTTCCATTAGTCAGTCACTTTTTACTATTACTAAAGCGCTCATTGGTATCGGTCATTTCCGATGACTTATATAGTGATCCCGTAAACTATGAGTTCGATACTGATATTGGTCATTTCGATCATTTTTATATCTATCCCTCTCCTCTCCCCTCCCCAAGTTGCAGGGCTGAATTTGGATTTAAACAGCATCAGAACTGTCACTGTTCATCTCAGAGACACCGAAAACTATGGATACGACACTAATATCAGTCATTTTCGATCATTTTAAAAGTATCTCCCCTCCTCTCCTTTAAATTACACTGTCAAAGTGGTATGAGAAAATCCATCTCAGATTTAAACTTCATCTAGGTTGTAAATTTGATCGAGATCGGTCTGAGGGTTCAAGAGTTATCAAGTTATATATATATATCCCCTATCCCCTTCCCTAAGTTATAAAGTTAAAGTGAAATGATAAAAAAAAACATCTCATTCCCGAACCTCATCTATGTTAAAAATTTGATCGAGATCGGTCTTGTAGTTCAAGAGTGATGAGGTCACAAAAACAGTCACTTTATTTTTATTTTTACATATACCCCCTCCCCCTCCCCTAAGTTGCACCGTCAAAGTTAAATGACAAAAACTATCCTAAGCCTGAACGTCATCTATGTTGAAAATTTGATCGATGTCGGTTTGGTGGTTCAAGAGTTATTAAGTTTTATTTATACTTATAGATCTCTCCTCTCCCCTCCCCCAAACCATAAGTTCTACCATAAAAGTGATATGATAAAAACCACCCCAGGTCCGAACTTCATCTATGTGGAAAATTTGGTTAAGATCGGTAGGGTGGTTTAAGCGTGATGAAGTCACAAAGAGAGTCACTTTTATTTTTATTTTATTTTATTTTATTTTTTTTACTTATATATCTCCTTCTCCTCCCGTACGTTGCACCAGGCCCGAACCTCATCTATGTTGAAAGTTTGATTGAAATCTGTCGGGTGGTTACAGAGATTAAGAGTCAGAAACATAATCACTTTCAATTTTATAATATAGATTGTAGGAAGTAAGAAGAAAATATAGAATCTGCTAATTTTCAACAGTTTTCAGGGGCAAAATTCGAGAAAGAATGGTGACTTATCAAGTACATTGCATTGACGAACTTACACTTCAATTAATTATTTTGATTAATTTTCTGAATAAAAAAGAAATAAACGAGCTTTTTTTAAATGTATAAGCAGGAACTTTATTTAAATTCAAGAGGCTATATTTCTGTTATCTGAGCTGCACAAAACTCGCGAAACATCGCACACAAAGCTCCATAAACTGAGTACTAACATTTGGCATATATATTACATTGGTCGCGTTATGCTCCATAAAATGAGTATTAATATTTAAGATAATAATTCCCTTGGTCTGCATTTTATGCACAGGGTAATACATAAATGCACTATTTTCTAGTGGCTATATCTCTATTGTCTGAGATGGACAAAACTCTCAAGATGATGCAAAAAACTGCACTAAATAAGTATTAAGGTGGATCACTAGGTGTTTTCGGTACTATTTTAAATACTGCTCTAATAGTGCAGCATTGCCAGAAAGTGTCGAGTGTTTATTGATGCCAGATAATAAAAGGAGTAATCATGGAATTCTGCTTAGATACTTAATGGAGAAATTATTTTTCGACCTTTACCGCGATTCCTCTTCTCGAACTGCAACGCTAGGATCTAGGAATTTTCTTATTGTGACTACTACAGTAAACGTACAAGTTTGTCAACAACGCATTATGGCGTTCTCCGCAAGTTTTGTCTGAAAATCTATTTCCTTAAATATAAATTAATATTTAAATAAAATGTGAAACATAATACGAAAAACTGTCAAACAAATTATCTATTTCGTAATAAGATTGTTACTTTAAAATACTTTACACATACAAATAAACATTTCATGAAACGGAGCACTTCTAGCAAGATCTAACAGCAAGTGCCATCTTGTGTGCTCAGATATTTTCGAAATACACTCAGCCCTAACCAGAAGGCATTAGGTTTGGCAACATCGCACGGAAACAAATGAATGGTGAATTTCAATCTAACCCGTAACTACTATTATTATTATTATTATTATTATTATTATTATTATTATTATTATTATTATTATTATTATTATTATTATTATTATTATTATTATTATTATTATTATTATGGATCTGTATAAGTACAAGAGCAATCTTATTTTAATGAAAGAAGTTTAATGAAAATTTTAAAAAATAATCGTTAAATCACTTTTTGAATATTATTTTAACGAAAGAAGTATTATAAAAATTTTAAAAATAATAAGAAAAACGTCCTTAACAGGATTTGAACCCACGCCAAAAACGATTTTCCTTATTAGCATGTTGCGCTAGCTCATTTTTTTTTTAACTGATTTATTGACAGCTTAACAATACATTTGTGCAATTTAACAAAAACTACATATTATACAACAGAACTACTGATCAAAAAACCGCCCCAAGTTATGAGGGGGAAACAAAAACTTCAAATAATTAGCAAAAAATCCATAATAAGAAGGAACATTTTGACATTTGACATGCGCACCGTACATAAACAATTTGTATTGGTATTCTGAATAATCTACATGAGTAACCAGATAGTACACCGTATAAGCACACAACCAGAGCATCGAATTTTGTTTAGGCTGCGGCATATAGCAAAAATCAGGAAGGCGTAATAAAGTATCTGGGAATGCTTGAATTCCACAGTGGCATATATATCCTAACATGGCCCGTAATAAATGCCATATTGGTAAAACCTTAGAACACGTCGTGAGACGATGTTGAGAATCATCTTCCTGTCCACAAGAGTGACATACGTTGTTTGCAAGTAACTTAATGCGTACTAACCGAGCAGGTGTAACAAGAAGATCATGTACGACTTTATACCACTCAATGCGTATATATTGTGGTATGACAGGACTATTTATATTTTTCCAAATTTGCGTCCAGCAAGAGGTGGGACTTATTCTTTCGACACGAGAGACTGTGGTATGGTCAGAAAGTAACCTTGTATTGTACAAATTTTTTGCAAGCTCTCGAGAAGAAAGAGCCGGATCTCGTTGTAAATAACTGCCCTCCAATAAGAGTTCTTTTAAATAATAGACCGATGGGAGTAAGTTACCTATATTTAACGGTGCAAGTATACCGACTCTTTCATACCAGAACAAGGCCCACTCTTTAGTGAAGGAAGGAGATTCCTGATACAGTTTACAATACCATTTTGTGAAATACAGAACATAACACTTTAAATGGATATTGATCAAATTAAGACCTCCACTCTCCTTCCTTTTACATAATGTTGAATAAGACACACGAAAGATTTGCCCTTGCCAAATATACCAAAGACTCAAAGATTGAATTTGACGGAGACTATCCTTCGGAGCAGGCAAAATTTGGGCAACATGCCATAATTTTGCATAAATATAGCTATGACAAATCCAGATTTGTTGTTCCAAATTAAATGGTCGAAAACGAATATCCTGACAAAGTAACTTTATATTAGTGACCACTCTCTTCCAATTAGAAATAATCATTGAGGAAACATTTGGCTGGTAGACTATACCTAATATAGAGACTTGCGACACAACAGATATAGTAGTCGGCAGACAAGTCGGAGTTGTAACACCAAACTTTAAAAATTTACATTTATGCATATTTAGACTAGCTCCAGCAGATGTTCTAAAATGAGCCATAACCTGCATAACTTGTTGATAATCCTCTTTTGAACGGATAATGACACTAATGTCATCTGCATAAGATCGCCGTTCATTGGAATTCCAGTAAGCTGGCGATCGAGTTCCGTAATAAGAGGCAGGAGATATATACTAAACAAAACCGATGACAAGGGGTCTCCTTGGCGTATGGACTTACGAATTGGGAATGCTGGTGTCAAGAAACCATTGACTTGAAGTCTAGAAGCTGCATGTAAAAACAGGGTTTGGACTTGTTGAATGAATTTCTGAGGTAACCCTATATGTTGCATAACATGAAATAAATAGGAATGTCGCACATTATCAAAAGCTTGACAGAGGTCTAAACTCAGTAAACCACCCTTAGTACCAGTGGTATCAAACCAAGCAACTGTGTCGCGGCAGTCCATTAGAACATCTAACATTTTGTTACCAATACTAAAGCCACTTTGGGCGTCATGCAGTAGATCAGGCATGAAAGGGTGCAATCTACGAGCAAGACATTTCGCAATAATTTTGTAATCACAGTTGAGTAATGTAATAGGGCGGTAATCACTCGAGACCTGGGGTTTATCTTTCTTCGGTATTAAAACAATGACCCCCGTGGCAAATGTGGTAGACACCTGACCCATCTCTAGGATATAATGAGCGACTTCAAGAAAGTCCGAGGCAATAATATCCCAATAACATTGATACAAAGTATACGGAATTCCGTCAACTCCTGGACTACTCAATGTACTACAAGATTTAACTACTTGGTGGATTTCGTTCATTGTATATGGTTGGGTCAAGAGGTGTGTTTCAGAGGTAGGAAAATTCACTTGCGGTAGAGGAAATGGCGGATCAGACTGAGTAGGATCAGGTATGTCATTAAATTTATTTTGGTATTCGGAGAGTATATAAGCCGCTATATCAGGTTGCTTCTGAAGGACATTCGCATCTCCTGTATGAAGAGAAGGAATACTGAGACGTTCTCGTCGACGAGTTTCTTTTATATGTTGGTACATGGATAACCTTTCGTGTGGAATCGTCAGAGGATCACGTCTTCTTGCCGTAAAACCTTCTAAGTTTTTTCGTTGCAAATTTAAAACTTTTGCTTTAAAAAATTGCAATCTTTGATATTGATCTGGAAGATCATTTCTGTGACTCAATTCTTGGAGACATTTGTGATAAAATTGCAAAGTATGTGTAGTCTGTATAGCCTGATCTTGTGCGATGCGCATAAAGAAGGTTTTGATATTGGGTTTAACCATTTTCTCCCACCAATTAAGAATAGAGTTGAAGTGGGGCTTACGTTCACACCATTTAATCCAACAGTTTCGGAAGTTTTCTTTAACTTCAGGTAAATCTAACAAAGAAGAGTTTAATTTCCAATAAGATTTACCCATTAACTTTCGTGGTACATCATAAGGGATCCATATTTGTACTGCAAAATGATCGGAAAAAGAATTACCACGCACATCATACATCACTTGTGGTGTACACAACCTATCACTAAAATAAAATCTGTCTATTCCACTCTTAGTACTATTACTACGGACATACGTGTACAAATGGTCTTTCTTTTTACAAATAGCAACATCCTGTAACCTAAGTCCATCGACTAAATATCGTAATTCAGGACTATAACTAGTGTCTCCTGTGGCATCTTTTCCAGGTCGAATAATACAATTATAGTCTCCCCCAAAAATTACATGATCATATGTCAGATTAAACATATACATTAACGTTTCATTAAAAAATATCTTACGTTCATTTATTTTATTATGCCCACTAGGAGAATATATATTAAGAAATAATATTTTGTTCCAAAGAAAACCAATAGCACGGCCATCTGGTGTCATACGCAACTGAGAAATCTCAAATTCGTGCTTGATCAAAATTGCAGTACCTCTCCGGTTCACTCCCAAATTTACATAAGATTTATAACCAGTGAGATAAGCAAAATTATCTTCAACTACCTCTTGCAAAAAAATAATTCCGGGATCGTGGTCAAATATAAACTGTTTAAACAGTTGACGTTTCGTTTCCGAACTCATGCCATTAACATTAACAGTAACACAACTCAATAAAGACATAAATAAACACAGTAAACTTAGTAAACCAAGTAAACACAGTAAACACAAAGCAACCTTAACACTCATTTCCTGTTAAATGTAAACAACTAAAGGAAAATGAAGTATTCAGGTATTTACAGAGGCCGTTTCAGAACAGTCCATATTGCTTGCCTGATTATCACCCGTATTTAATTTCTTTTGTGAGGCAGTACTATTATTTTGCAGATGAAGCGCACTTTGTTGACGTGTCCGTCTTTTTGGCGATGCATTATCATTTCCTTTATTCTCTAATTTCGAACGTTTAATTTTGCGTTGGCTAGATCGTAGTAACGGAAAATCATCATTACTATCGATGTCAGCGTCCTTGAGAAGGTCAGAGTTATTATCGTTTGTATCAGTTTGAAGCACACAGGAAGTCTCTGGTTGCTTTCTATCGACACTCCAAGTTGTTGTTGTTGTTGAAATGAATTGACCTTCAGTTACCTCGGTCTGAGCGAGTTCCACGGGAGAAACACCAGCTACTTCCTCTGGTGTTACGTCAGCTGTTTCTGCCTGTGTTTGGTTCTCAACACCTTCGCTTGGAGCTACAGGTCGAACATCATTAGAACTGAATTGAATTTCTTCCTTCGTTACATGTAATTCACTGTCCGTAGTACTAGATTGGATGGCAGAGGGGGGAGGTACAGGCACTTGACGGGGAAAAGTAGGGGGTATGGGCAACACAGTAGGGCGAGAATTTAAAGGACAATTAGAGCGTTCATGTAATTCTGAATGACACCGTTGGCAAGTTTTAGGCTGTCCTTCATAAATAATATGACCTTGATATTTTGAAAACATCACAAATGATGGAATGTTTCGCTTAAGCTGGACCCGGGCAAGATAAATGCCATTATTTACAGTATATCGATATTGTCTAGACCATGCATCAGGTGTAACACTTAACACATTACCATAGGCACTTAAAGTCGTCTGAATACAAGGAATCGAAGTCTCCGGGGGCAAATTAAATATGCGTAACATTTTCACTTCTAAAGTAGCATCATTTACCAATACTTTAGCAACGGCTCCATTATTATATTTGAAAGTGAGTTCACCATTAGCGTCGCGAAGAATCTGTTCCATTCGAGTTTTCCGCACTAATTTTAAATAAACACAACGTTGGGTTGTCGGAATTTGAATAGCAGCGATTTCGTCTTCTTGCAAATGAAAAGTTTCAAAAATCCAATCATGCAACTCAAAAGCACTGGGTTTCTGTGCGCCATTTTCAAATAGAAATTGAATCGTATTTACACGATTCATTTTACTTCACTTTTACAGGCCAAAAGAATAAACCACGTACCTGCAATACACAGGAGCAATAAGCTCAGAAAATTATTAATAACAGTACG
Organism: Thermobia domestica; assembly: GCF_964235325.1. Taxonomy (NCBI): domain Eukaryota; kingdom Metazoa; phylum Arthropoda; class Insecta; order Zygentoma; family Lepismatidae; genus Thermobia; species Thermobia domestica. Next base: position 278,551,726 of record NC_137457.1, on the reverse strand, counting down.
TCTCACTAACTTTCCTATGCAACACAGTAAGAACAGTCTTCCGAGAACTCTTCCCCACGTCCGCTCTCGTCGACGTTTCGCACTCGTATGCTCACTCGGCTACCAGGGCCGATAGCATCTGGCCTATACTTTGTACTATATGTAAGTCATGACTCGTGATCGCGATATAAACGTCATTCATGTTTTCTACGTTGTTGCCAAGCGTAACCCCGTTCACAATGCTTTATGGTTAGAGTTCAGTGTATTTCGAAAATATGCTGTGTGCTCAGTGTAAAACGAATCAAGTATTTTCTTTTATTTGTTACATTTTTCGATATTAAGAGACACAACCAGGGGGAACAAGATGGCGACGGACATCTTTACACCTGGAGTGTCACGTTCCTACAATTGTGCAATTGTGAATTTGTTCATAATTTTAAATTTTGACAAAATTGAATTTCTTTACAATTTTTATATATTATTACATCTATTTTATATGTCCTGAGCCTCTAACCCCCAAGTAATTTTACAAATAGTGTAAAAACAAATTTACTTAGAATAGGCGAATTTGTCCACGTTGGAACGCGCCATTTTATACAAATCTACGTTTTCAAAAACAATTAAAACAAATTTAATGAAACAGTCCACTGAGGTATAAGGCTGGGACTTTCTTTATAAATCTCCCAAAAGGGAAATAACTAGAACTAGAACTAGACACAACCAAATGAATCAGTGTCTTGTGCTGTAGCTGAAATAATATTCTAACTTATAGTACAATATTTATACCTGTAATGTGTAACGTTTCATTGCACAGTAGTTAAGAGTATGAGCTAAAATATGTACTGACTTCCGGGTGGTGATCCGCCTTAATATTTGACATAAATATTACCTTGTTCTGCGATATATCCACTTGGGTTAGCATAGTACTATTTTCAAGTGGTTTTGTCTCGGTTATCTGAGATGCACAAAACTGGGTAGATGATGCACAAAACATCAACTCCACGGATCTTATAAAATAGAGGATCTGCCCTTACAACAAACTCTTTAAGCCATACGTCACAGTTTCGCCACCCCTACTCTGCCCACTCCACCCAATAGAATCGCAATGTTTTGAGCCAACAATCATGGCGGAAACAAAAGTAGCCAATCAGACGATGGCAGAAACGAGAGTAGCCAATCAGACGTGCCGATGCTCGGTTGTTTTTTGGATTCATCGATTTAATAGGATGAAGATACATATGGGCAGATCCTCTATTTATAACATCCTTGATCAACTCAATACAGTGAACACTAACATTTGCCGTAACAATTGCCTTCGTCCTGGTTGTACGCAATCCGGAAATTGGTATACTGAATTCAGGAGGTTGTATCTATATCTATTATTTTAAGTACACAAAACTCGAGAGGTGATGTACCAAATGAATTCTAATGATTGATGTTACTATTACTGCAGACCAAGTTATATGAACTCCAATGTGTAGAGTACATACTATTTGCCAGTGGCTATATTTCCGTTACCTTAGGCGCACAAAACTCTGGAAATGGTGCACAAAACTTCACAAGATGAATAATAATAATTTGCATAACAATTTGATTAGTCGGCGCTGTAAGTTCTGGCGGTTGAGATATGGACTATTTTAAAGTGGTTATATTTGTTATCTGAGGCGCACAAAATTCGTAACCCAAGACTATTGCTCTTTGGTTATCCCCTCACCCCTTTCAGAGCACAAGATAGGTGTTTGCGTTGTCAACAGTACTTCGCTGCTGAGAAGGACAAATCTGTTTTAGGCACAGCCTATAGTTTCAAGCCTCAATACAGGATAGGAATTTTCGAACTGAAATTATCATGATAAAGAATATAAATTTTCGCTTTTCCCTTTAAGTTCTATTAAATTATTTCTACACTTGAGTAAATGAATTTTAAGAAGTCTCTTTCGTATTATAAAATAAATAATTTGAAATAAGGTTTATTTCAAAAATTACACAGAAATGTTGACTTAATTTGAAATTTATTACAAAATGTTAATTTAGTTTTGCTCAAAAATATAGGTGAGGCCAGGCCTCACATGCCTCACCTGACGAACCGCTAATGCTACGCAGGCGCAGCATGTTAAATCTCTTGATTATACAACTCTGCCTGCTGGTACAATTCTTTTATGACGTGTTCTACTCACAGAGCTTTTAGATATCAGAATGTATCCGAAGGAGGTCTTAGAGTTTGTACTATTTCGTAAAAAAAATGTTTCTAGACAAATTCACACCTTTCTCGTTCCCTCGAAGGAATTCTGATTTGCTATGCATGCATGTTCGATTTTGAGCTTCTCCTTCCAACTTTTGCACTCAAACTGTAGATTCGTGTCGTGTTCTCTTTCCACTCATCTCATCTGGACCTTAAAAACACAATTTTACCGAGTCATCGGCTTTTTCACCCAGAAGTTACAGGAAGCGGAACGAATGCCAGGAGTGAATAATTGGATAATATACCGCTAATTCCTGGTTATTAGTTAATCTGCTTACATAGAGTTATACCCAGAACCGTGTTTTGCCAGGATTTGGTAATTGATGCTGCACGTTCGATCCTTGAGGGTTTTTTTTACCACGTTAATTAGCTCAGTAGGTTCTGTTTATTGAACTAGCATCGTGAGTACAATTGCGAACAGTAGCCACCTTTGAACGAGTAGCTGGTGGATGCATTTCCATAACTAGCCAACAATGGGGATAAGCTAAAACCAGGGGTCCACAATGAGTCACTTTGAACGAGACCTCTCACAATCTTGGGTAGACTCCGATCTTAGCGCAAACTTGCGTATGCATTGTGACTCATTCCACTTATAGCCAGAGAGTCCAAGGATTGGTTTCTCGGTAGTACCCAATATCTCGGGTAGCAGCTATCACAATCATTTTGAACTTAGCTTTGATCGGACTACGCTCCTGTAAATAGAACCAAAGTCTACGGGTTGGATGAGGACGATCTAATACTTAATCTTGTACATCCATTGTGCTGTAACCGAACTACTTTATACAAATCCCAGGAAATCTAACCAGTATTAGGTTCTGATTCTCGTCCTCCCAGCTGTTAGAGAATTATTATTTTTTTTTTATTTCTAAAGTGCACCATATAAGCTAGAGCACTATGTTTTGGAACTCTGTAAGTTGTTTCATACTATCCTTTATAGACATTTTGAAGCACAGTATCCCGTTATCCAGCTCATGGAATCTGTATATTTCCTAAAGTCAGTAAATACAGCCAGTCTGCAAGGGAATAAGCTGTTTTGATTTGCTGCTTTGCTAAGATGTGGCCTAGATTGATGACTATCAAGTCTTTAAAAGAAAGACAATTACCAACTTTCTAATGTTTAGTCTTGGCTAAGACCAGGGTAACCCTGTGAAGCTAAGAACTTCTTTATTAGTTAGTAGCTGAGTTCCTGTTCGTGATTTTGATTTTGCCCCTCAGGTTACAGATAAGTTTGCAAAGACTTTTGCTGGTCATTTTTCTAAAGAAGTCATTTGGCTTGTTACTAAACTTATGTGTGAGTGCTAGACTGAGGTAAAAACCATACCACCGGCCCGCCACATAAATTTGATGGCTAGCGGTGAAATAAAATCTTCCGCTCGTCTTATGTGCCACCGTTGTAGGTGTGGGTGTAAATATAAATCAACCAATTATTTGTTTCGCCATAGTGTACCTCGTCTGTTGAAGGGTAATAATGAAATAGGGGTCAAAATAGTATCAAAACGACATGTGAAAAAAGTAAAATATTTCAAAGTATTTTTTCTTTAAATTTTGAAAAAGAAGTACTGGAGAAATTTAACTGTTGTATATGATAAAATATACTGTACTTAATACAACTATGCCTTCACGGAAGCAATAGAATTTACGTTGTCTACTTACAGGGGCAGATCTAGAAGATAAAAACTGGGGCAGCCAGAACCCAGACTATGACAGGTATATCATGAATTTATCATATACATTCAAAAATATATAAATAATAGCCTAAACTACTTTTGTCACTCAAAAAACTTGAAGTCTACTCTCGGTCCCAGGCTAATTCCGCTACTATCTGCTTACAGTTTGAAGAGGACTAGCTCGGGAGAGTAATGCTCCCGGAAGTAGAAACGAGAAACACAGTTCTGATTGGTTGGCGTTATCCAGATCTACTTCTGCCAAGTTGCATTAAAATAGCAGAAATCAAACGCTTGCTGTTGTCGGCCTTCGTGGCCGAGTGGCCTAGCGTTTATGCTAGTAATGAAATTCTCTTTTGGCGTGAGTTCAAACCCGGCCCGAGGAAAGTTTTTTTACATTTCTTTTAGTTTTTATAACACTTATTAAATTAAAATAATATGAAAATAATACTTAAAAAAGTGATTTATTTACTTTTGTACAGATAAGTAGTTGTAGTACTTATGCCCTTGTACTCCATGATATAGGGCTCGTTTTGTTCCCCTTGTACTTCATGATATAAATTTTGTGACCAACTTAAAACAACTGGCTAGGATAGCGCGTAAAACATCTGGCTAGAGTAGCGCGCGGAAAAACGTACTTCCGGGAGTATTACTCTCCCGAGCGGGTCGTGTTTCAAGGGTGTCATTCCGTACATGCTTTCACAAAAATTTTAGATTAACGTAACACAAAAAGCGCACAAATAAATTGAAAAAAAAATGAAATGAAATCTTTAAATTTTACGTCCCACGGTTATGCCGGTTAGGCTAAAGGAGACGGTGATTATGAGAAATGAGTGAAATGGTGGAATGAAGAAAGTGGGAGGAAACGGGAGAACCCCGAGAAAACCCACGAGTACGGTGTTTGTCCACCACAAAGTTCACTTGGCGGGGGCTGGGATCGAACCCGGGACCCCCAGCACCAGAGGTGAACGCTCTACCACTGAGCCACCGCGCCCCCCCACAAATAAATTGATAACTACTGTGCAAACGATCTCAAACCAAAATCTCAGGTTTTACGTTGTGTTGTCGCAAACCATGAGGTTCTGTATACTCTAATAAATCCTAGGAAATCTCTTACGATTTGTCTTCGGAAAAATGTTGCGACATATATCCCTTTTGTACCATACACGCGAAGATTTTTCCTGTCTAACCTGATTGCGTGCTTCAGAAGTTTAACATACATTTATCACGTAGTATTAAACTCACATGTGCAGCCCCCACATATTTCAATTTCTTGTGAAATGTTCTTTCAAAATTATATTACACTTCACAAATTTTGAGATCTAAACTAGGATGGCACCAGGATAACTACGCCCATGTTTGTCAATTGTTAAATTGCACATCTCTATAAAAAGCATACTTTCTCTCACCTGATGTCGCTTAAGTCGAAATCTTACGAATTTGTTTTCCGAAATGGAACGTGATCTAAATAAAAGAAATCTCATAAGATCATTCAGAACATAGGAAATGACATGCGATCTGATGCCATACACGTTGAGATTTTGACTCTTGGAAAAATCGTAAGAGATTTCCTAGGATCTGTCCTATTGTGTATAGCAGACGGACGGTTAACTTGACTGCTATTTGAAGTGTGTTACCTCTCCTCAATACTCTTTCGCGACTCGGGGTTGATACGCATAGGACTGTTGCTTCCCGTGCTGTAGCGATATAATTAAACTATTCCTGGAACTCCAGAGTCTCAAATGGGAATGGTCGTATACAATGCTCTCCGACATCTTTATTTCCTCCCTGCTGCTCCCACGGAACCGATGTTCTTTCTAACAAACGGAGGGCTCCCGAAAGTCTTGGATACGACCTTATTGGCTCACACAGCAATATTAAATGGACCCAGCCTTTTTCATAAAATACAGTCGGATCACATCTCGATCATATTTACAGTAGCAACAAGACATCATGTTCCGGCTCAATGTCTTCCAAGAAGGTTCGAAACGGATCGGAACGAGTACACCGGCCAAGTAGCAGAGATGGTCGATCCAAGACTACCACTACACACACCGGAAGACATCAACGCAGCAACCCAACATCTCACTGCAGCCATCAAGACCGCATACCGTCGTGCCACTAATGAGCAGCAGGCTAGGAACATGAACAAGCCAGAGGATCTTCGCACCACTGCATTGATCCAAATGAATCGATGGGCAAGGCGAAAGTGGCGAACAATAAGACACCCGAAGTATAAGATCCTGTGGAACTCATTGAGCAAAAGAGTCAAAAATAGACTAAACCGTATACCACACAAGCAGTGGAACACCAAACTACTCACAAGGGATGGACTGTCCCCGGAATTCTGGAAGTTACTACTTAGCGTGGCCAAGCTTCACCATGCATCCAACCACTCCGCAGTCCACAGGGCTTGGTATACGAGTCAGAAATCCAAGCCACGTTCTTTGCCGATCACCTGCAAGAGATCTTCCAGAGAACACCACCCCACCGGATGCTGCAACGGAAGAAGCAGTTCAACAAGCATACGCAACATCCAAGAAGATGCACCGTTCCCACAAGAGGATTTCTCTACCCCAAAAGAGATTCGACAAATTATACAAAAACTACACAATTGTTGAGCTGCGAGCCCAGACAAGACACTCCCACAAACTCTAAGGAAAGCACCCAGACGAGCCATTGTACTTTTGACCTGGATCATCAAGCCATCTGCAACAGAGTCACTAACTACCCTGCTGAATAGAAGGAAGCCCGTCTCAGATGATTCCGAAGGCCAAAGGAACCAGAACGGAACTGAAGAACTACCGTCCGAACAGTCTCCTCTAACACCTTAGGAAAGTAGTAGAGCGAGTAATCCAAGCGTACTCCTGAGACATGTGAAGAAACAAGATCTGCTGCCACCACACCAATTCGGATTCCGATCGTACATAGCACTACGCTCCAGTTAGTCCGCATCGTGAACCGAATTACACAGCAATTCAACGCTGGCGGCCACACCCTGAGACCGTTCCTAGACATCAAAAAAGCCCTCGACAGGGTGTTGTACCAGGGACTCCTTCATAAGATCCATGGGGCGGGCTTCCCACCATACCAGGTCCGAATCATACAGAGTTACCTCACAGAGAGATGATTCAGAGTCTCGCACACAGGCCACACAACAGATGTAAGACTGTTTCAAGGAGGGGTGCCACAGGGGTCATACTTGTTTCTGCTGCTGTACTCACTCTTCACAGCTGATCTACCAAAACGAACATCACAATGGTGGCCATATACGTGGACGACACGGCGAGTTTTGCTAGCAACCACAACCATCGCTACGCAGAAGTTGCCATGCAACGCCACATCAATTAGCTGGAAGAGTAGACACAAAAGTGGAAGACCAAGATCAACCCAACAAAGACAATCTTGGTGGACTTCACGACGCAAATTAAGAAGAAGAACTTCCAGCTAACCTGATCTGGCATTCCACTCACTCTCCAAGGCGAAGCAAAATACCTGGTGGTAACTCTGGGTAGCAAACTCACGTTCGCTAAACATCTATCTAACACCGCCGATAGAGCAACGCAAACAATCAGATACCTACTACCAATCCTCCTGAGTCCACAGTTCGAACTTAGCACAAGGAGGAACATATACTTAGTTTTCATCAGACCGATGCTACTATATGCTCACCTGGCATGGGAACACGCCTCAGAAGTACACCATCGACCACTACAGATGGTACAAAACCGAGCAGCACGGGCTTTAGCGGGTCACTCACTCGACACGCTTATAGCCCAATCCATTAAGACTTAGAGCTCGCGCTACTAAGAGAAATAATGGAAAGCAAATCCAGACAGTTCTGGCACACTGTTGCACATCACGACAACCAGTTTGTAACAAACATTGGTACTGGAGACAAATACAAAAGAGTATACAGGATGCCACGCTCGCCTCGAAATAACAACAAACGTCAAAGGTAATTAAGAGGGCCTGCGACAGTTGCGGTCGTCCAACCAAATACCGCTGGAAATCAAAAGCTAATTCAACATAATAATAAGTGGAAGGCAAGGACATATGCCCGGTACTTCGTACACTCAAAACCGTCAAAACATGCCTGTCTGGCATACACTAGGAAATGTTGGAGCTTTCTGTCTTGGACAAAAGCACAAAGGGCAGCCTGAAAGGAATTTCCACAATAAGTTATCTCTGAATTATATATTTATTGGCGACAAATGCAGATGAATCGCTACTGGTAGTGGTCGCAGTGAGATGGTATGCAGTGGTATGTCATATAACGCCTCTGGTTTTTCAGTGATCAAGGCGTACCGTCTCTAGTTTTTCAATGATTGAGATACATCATCAGTGAAAAGTAGATGCTAAATACCTTTAATAAATTCATTTTTATACACAGTAATTGACGAATAACTTTGCACGAAAAAAAATCTTATGTAGAAATAATTTCTAAGTTCACAACACCGATTTTTTTTAATCGTTTTCCTACTTTCTGTTTTTAAAATGAGATGTCTTGAAAGAAGTTCATCTTGTTTATATTTTGGTGTGCTATATTGAATTGTTTCTTTCTTATGAATATGTATGTTGTCTTGTCTTAATGCATGTAAATGCCGTGTTTTAAGCATGGGCGGATTTAGGGGTTATATGCTGTGTGAGGTGGACCTTCCGAGTGTTTGGAATATCCACAGTCGGGTTGGGGGACCGGGTGTTTTTTCGCAGGAAATTGTTAATATTCTCATTCGGTTTTTAAACAACATAAGGGGATATAATTTTTTTTTTTTTTTTTTTTAGAAACTTGTTGGCAGGGGATCAAAGTCTATCCATATCCCCCTCTCCGTTACTACAGAGAAGTTTTCAAATGGTTTGCAGGCATTATGTAAATAGAAATGCAATCTTTTAGGGAACATATCTTCATTGCATTTCAACATTTATATAGCCGGTTAGTCGAGTCAAAATCGTAATAAAACATACCGCCTCTGCTTTTTTTCCACTTCGAACACTGGCCTAGTGGGCTCCAAGTATTCACTGTCATATGGGTATAAATGTAGACACTACAATAATCGGATCAGAATATTATATTTTCATCTTTTGTTGTTTCTTTACTGCAACAGTATTGCACTGAAACAGTAGACGGCATTCCGTATGAGGCTTCGCAAAATTTATGGACGTAACGTAACACACGTAGGCATATACGCGCACTAACAAAAAATACAATAAGCAATTTAACTACTATACCGAAGTCAAAAAAAGTTACGTTGCGTTGACGCAAACTGATATGGAATTGTGCGCACGAACTACTTCTGGGGCGATACACATTGGTGATTTTTAGTTGTTTATACTGGCATCATTGTGTATCTCCTATATTACATGGCAACTGTGACTTCCTTGTGACGGTGTGGTTGATGTGAGGTGGAAGATGGCAGTAAGTTAAAGTTTTAAAATTATTTGTATCCCTTTTAATCTCTTTATTGTAGTACAATTTTTCCGTGATAAATATATTTTTTATTTGTTTGTAATTAAAAGCAAATCGGAGTGTTATAAATGTATGATACTTCCGGTAATTTTGATGACATGTGCATTACATGTAAACATGATCAGACTTGCAGCGAGTTCACTATGGATTTGCCTAATTAGTAAAATGTGATAGTGAACGCAACTTAATTACGTTGGAAATAAATGTCTCCTTCGAATATTCAAACGTAGTAGGTTAGTTATGAACGTAATTATTTTACGAGATTTCTAGGCCTAGTTCAAGTGAAAATTTTCTCACTTGCGATATTCATACCTTTAGCTGTATGCTACTGAAATTATTTAGTATTTGATGTTAGGCAAATTATTTTTTATAATTCGATAGTATAGATTAAGTTTTTGTGTTTCGTGTTCTTAAGGAAAGCCGACGTTCGGTAGAGCGAGATTAATATCGTGGGCTCCGAGCTAGGATCGCAGCTTGAATCAGTAAGATTGGGAGGTGCACAGATGATTGTGCTAGATCAGTTCTTATGATAAAGTTCAAGAGAGCTCGATTGCAATACCGTCCCGTTTTGAGTTGTGAAGGCTCGTGTTAGTACACACAGCCTACAGTAAGCTTGTACATAATGTTGACGTACTGTTAAGAGAAACCTTTGTAGTCCCTGTACTGATGGCATGGGTTGTACTCATCTTAAAAGTCGTTTTTATTTTTAACTTGTTTCTTCAGTTGCGCGCAAGATACCTATAGAGTGATTCAATTTCAGATCTTCCAGGGTGGTCCACACGACTCTCAGATTTAGTTTATTTTTAAAATAAGAAACTACATACAAAATTATTACTCATATTTTTTCTTTTTGCTGAAAAAATTTTTTTTCTTCGATATACAGCCCTCGAAAATGGCTGCCCCCCTTTCAGATTGCTCGAAAAACTGAAAAACATGTCAAAAATTTTATTGCAGAGAAACGAATGTACTTAGTAACATAATCGCAATAGCAGGAAGAGTATAAAGTTGTATGTTTCGGTGGAGGGCCAAAATCCGTCTATTGGTCCAATAGGAATCGCGCAATTCACTCGCAGTGTTGCCAACTTTGGTGAAATCTTCGCTAACTTCAAACATTTTTTTTCTGTCACGAGCAATATCAACCATCTGCTTCTAGCATCGAAATCTACTCCATAAGGTCTCTTGAAAATGTAAGAGACTTATGTTTCTGATTATTACATCCCACGTTATAGTACGATGAAAAAGCTGAAAATTTCATTAAGACGCCATTTTCTCAAAAGCCCCACCTTTTAAAAATCTGAATTTTCTACATATATTGGAGAAGTATCTAAGTATTGGCAATTAATTATTGAAATTTCGATTTTTGTTCTTGAAATGTAGATATTTCTTATGGGCATTTAGATTCTATACACAAGGCGAATCGAAAGGGAGTATGAGAATTTTAAGAGGTGAATCCTGACATGAAATCCAGTAGAAAAGTTCCTATAAACATGAGTCGAATTCCGCTTAGTTTTCGAGTTACAGGCTTTCCAACTCGGGACCCAACATCGGCCCTATTGGCATGTTAATAGAAAATAAAATATATATTTCGCGTTAAATCAGAAACTGTGTGTTAAAGCTTTGATAAAGTTCAGAAAGTTGATTTGTATCAATATGATGATTTTTACGTGCGTTGCAATTCGGTTGGTAGTGTTGCCAACTTGGTAGAAGTTTTGTTTGTTTCCAAATGACACTATGTGGATTTTATTTGGTATTTGTTAATGATTGCAAACATCGCATGAAGCACAATTTTCCCCATCGCATGAATCACAAAAAAATCAGATTTTTAAAAGGTGGGGTTTTTGAGAAAATGGCGTCTTAATGAAATTTTCAGCTTTTCATCATGCTATAACGTGGGATGTAATAATCAGAAACATAAATCCTTTACATTTTCAAGAGACCTTATAAAGTAGATTTCGATGCTAGAAGCAGATGGTTGATATTGCTCGTGAGGACAGAAAAAAAATGTTTGAAGTTAGCGAAGATTTCACCAAAGTTGGCAACATTGCGAGTGAATTGCGCGATTCCTATTGGACCAATAGACGGATTTTGGCCCTCCACCGAAACATACAACTTTATACTCTTCCTGCTATTGCGATTATGTTACTAAGTACATTCGTTTCTCTGCAATAAAATTTTTGACATGTTTTTCAGTTTTTCGAGCAATCTGAAAGGGGGGCAGCCATTTTCGAGGGCTGTATATCGAAGAAAAGAATTTTTTTCAGCAAAAAGAAAAAATATGAGTAATAATTTTGTATGTAGTTTCTTATTTTAAAAATAAACTGAATCTGAGACTATAATGGGGACCAATTGTGGTTTGCCTGGGCGATTTGAAATGGAATCGGTCTATAGTAGAAAACTCAGTAATCGGGCTATCTGAAAGAGTATCTTTAATTCATTTAGAATTGGGGTAGTGGCGTACGCAAGAGTTGTTACCGCTTTGTACCCCCTCCCTTTCTTCAAGATTATGTGCATAAATTTTACTTATGAGGTTACGTATTAGACTTGGCGCACTACAACTTTGCACTTCGGTGGCGTAATTTCTTTGCACTTGATGAGCGCGATTTGGCTGCCATCTGACGCATTATTTGACAGGCAGAAAAGTGTCGACTTAAATATTCGCCATGAATCTGAAATGTTCAGTATTATTCACAATTCGTATGTTGTTATATTTCATCGGCTTAACTTTAGAGGTGCCCCTCCAGTTTCAACCCGACAAACAAGCAGTTAAAACATTAAAAGTTGTTAGGTTAGGGTGCAACAGTGAGTAGACCCAGTTCTCACAGAAGCTTCAATTATCACTTAAATTCAGGAATCCGTGGTTCTCATAAACAATACATTCTCTTCATTATTCTTGTACTTTTCTGCAAAACTCAAGGCGGAAATATCACATTCAACGCACCGATTCGCCATCCTATACGACTAACATGCTTCTGAATCATCGAAATCTTCCGCGTCTTGCAAGTAGTACTCACTTCTACATATCTTTTCTCGTATTAAACATAAATTTACTGCCAAATTTACAGACCTAAACATCCCATAAGAACTCCAAATCATCAATCACCTCATTTCTCCTGTAAATTTTCCTTTTTTTTTTTTTTTTTTAGTAAAAAACTGAGGGGCACCGCTAAACTTAACCTGTTTCGTGTGTGTTTATCTGAAGTACTATTAGTAGACCTAACATTCCACAAATAAAAATGCAACGTTCCATGATTATGCCCTTTAGACTAAGGGAGACTATGATTAAGGTAAGTGGATAATGAATTGGTGGAATGATAACGTGAGAGGAAACGGGACTACCCCGAGGAAACCCACGGACACTGTTGTCCACCACAAATCTTTTCGGGGATCGAACCAGCGACCCCACGCACCAGAGGTAAACGCCTTACCACTCCCCACGTACATAAAGAACACTCATCTACATCTCTTCTCCCGATAAGTCACCATCAGTGGTCCCCGAATTGGTATTGTTAGCGCTATCGACACCATACAGACTGGAGGGGGGGGGGGGGTCACAGTTGGTCAGAAGTAGAGTCAGAGTTAGAAGTCAGAGATTTCATATTTTGCCACGCATACTGATAACGAGTTCCATGTAAGATTCCTTCAGCTTTTGACACTGAGCCTCAGTTTGCTTCACATATTACAGGCTTACATCCATTCGTTTCGTTACCGATTTACCAGAACCTAATTTCATTCAACTTTTGGATATAATTAATATTGAAGGTAGTGTTTCGTAACGCAACTAAAGACCAAGTTTTTTCAATCTGGTTCAGTTTTGGGTGCTAAGGGGTAAATGAACGATTGCCGATGACGTTTGAAAATTTCATCAATTGCAAACTTTTTAAAATTTAGACTTAATTGGATTGAATTAAACTATACAGTTCCGGCTTCAGCAAAAGGGGCATTTTTCTGTCTGCGACTGCATCATTTGTTGTTTAGTTGAACCAGTCGTAGGACCTTTTTCCAAAATGACGTTGTAATAGGATGCATTCGCGAACCACGGCGGAATTATGGGAGAGGTTTGGTATTTATCTGTGACCTATTTTTCATAATTCTCTTAGTTTATTTTGTTATGGTGGTCGCGAGTAGACTGAGTTGCTTTCCACGATTGACTCATAATTAGTGTCTTACCCCGAGAGACCGGTGCTAATAGATTGTGGCAGCTGTCATCAGTCCAAAATTTGTTTGCAGCCTGAGAGAATAGTATGTGTGATTCATGTACATAAACTATATTTCGCACTTCGTTTCGATATTGCTTTATACGTCTCAAGTAGGAAATTACTTTTCCTCGAATTTCTTTACACTTGACAAGTACGGTTCTGTTGATTTTCGTCTTCACCGACACTCAAGATTTTTCTAAAGTTTTTCTAAGGCTTGTGTACTCACCCTGAAAACATATATTCTGTAAGTTTTTTCCCTAAATGTTAAGGCAGTAGAAACTCTTTTCGGTTTTTATAAAGGTGGTAAATTGTTTTTCGAATACATCTCTTCCCGGCGGGAGCTCATGTGGTTCGGATTCCACGTTAATAAGTAGGTCCTGTCTCATATAGCATCGCTTCTGAAAAGGAAGTTATACTCCAAATCAATTCAACCGAATACATCACTATCGAACCATCCACTCCAACTATAGATTTCCGACAACGCCGGATTTTATATGGAGTTTCAAAACAAGTTCTCTTAGTTTCAACTGTCTGTCCTTTTTATGCCGTATTTTGATTATCCGTGCCGAAAACCCTACTTCCTTTGCTATTCTTTCTCGTGATGTACGACAGAAATTGTGAAGATACCTTCTCGAGCATCCATCTGCATAAATTTAAACACATTCCAAATCACCTCTCCAGCCTGTGAATCGATCTTTTTGCGATTAACTTTGGTATTTATAACGCTCATAGTCCCATTAATTCACTACTACAACACACCTGAATATTTACAAACTATTTCCTAGTCTGTCCACTACACTGGACCACAATACGATAATGATTTCCTCAATAAAACAAATACCTAATTTTCAGTTTACCAACGCTATACGAAAGGCGGCCGAAGAACCTCGGCAAGCATCGAGAATATTTTATTTCGAGAAATGTGAACCGTACTTGTTTTAAGCGAATGGAATGGTACGATTTCGCAAATGTACCCTGTGTTCTGTTGACCGAGGAGATGTGAAAGAATGTTTCTCACTCGGTATTATTTAACATTGCGTTGGTGGTGTATATAAAACTGAATTTTTGTATTTCGTAAAACAACTATAAAATTTCTTGTGTTTTCTTTTCTGTGTTAATATCTGGGATTATGTGGAGATATTTGTGTGAATTCCTTACTTTTTTTTTTTTTAATATATGCCGACACGTTCAGATACATCAGCGTTTCCCAACCTTTTTCAACTTGTGGCACACTACGGGTGTAACTTGAATTCTCGCGGCACACTCATAGATACTATTATTATTATTTGCAAATATAAAATACCATCGTAATTTTTTTCAGATTACTGATCTCCTCACAGAGATGAAAGCTCGATCACTGGTTTTCCCCTATGCTAATTCATTATGCTTATTTTTTTTTCTAATTTTAAAATAGAAAACAATTGCAATGAAATATAGGACTCAGATTTTTAAAAATACGCTTTCTTTTTCGAAAACTGTATCCAACGTTTCACTAAGAACGAAGATCACTAAATAACGAACGAACAAACAAATGTCTTGTACTTTTAACTTTGCTATTTTAACCAAAACCGGTGCATATTATTGCAATCACACAGCTTGCGATGCGTCGAAGTCAAAACACACCTGTTGAACAAAGTGTTGTTCTGTCATTCACGTGCGAATGAGTGTTCTACAAACTTTCACTTGACGCGTACCATACAAGTGCTTCCATTTCTCGGTGTTAGTATGACTCTCAATTGAAGCGCAACATGGCAGCTAACCGTGGTTGTGGAAATGTGTACGAGCCGAAATACTGTCTGCTACACAGTAATAAATGTAGAATAATATATTACAATTACAGTATTTTTTTCCGTGGTAGAAATTCATAGTAATGTGAAATACAAAAATATACATTTTTTCTTATCTTGCAATTTGGTTGCTATAGAATTAATAATTTTATTTCGATTTCCTCGCTGCACACCGGTTGGGAAACGCTGAGATACATTGTTATTATTTTTTGGTTTCAGATTCTCATGTACTTCGGTTAATTAAAACTATGACCATGGAAGGTAAAAGATCATAAAAGTTTGAGCGCGGTACTATGATCAGAAGTCAAAGTAAGGAAATGGTATATGATGTCATAGCTTACTTTGAGGAAGAAAAACAGCAATCGGTGGTCCATTATTCCCAATTGCAAAAGTAATGGAGAGGATGTGTGATGCTTAGCAATGGGCAGGCGTTAAGTAATAAGCGAACATTAACATTTTTTTAATAAACGACTTATGGTCTACTGCTGACAAGTTTAAATAATCGCTGTTAGTAGTACTTCTTGCGCATGGGTAGTGTTGAACCATTTTCTCTTTTTCACCTCACTCGCTCGGAAAGTAACGATTTCAGTGCTAAGTTCGCTTGCGCCATGTCTACAGAAATACTCATGTCCTGAAGCAATGTGAGTTTTGGTGCTTCAGTCGTCTTTGATGACGTTTTGTGTCTGCTACACTATAGGAGTTTTATTATTATTATTTTAAGGTATACTAGCTGAACCTGCGCTCTCTCACAGCGCATCATTTGCATATGAGCATAAATCTCCTCATTCCTCACAACATATGTACACTCATGTCCAAAATGATTGTCGCATATCTATAACTGTCTTCTTCTAACAATATAATTTGATAATGATTTCCCAGGGTGCTTTTAATGCTGATATTATTTGTATAATCGGGAAACGTATATTTGTGGTAAATTTCATAGGAAAAGAATTATAAATACGGAAATTAGAATGAGTAAACTAAAATGTTGCTAAATGGACAAGGAAGTTTTATTTTCGTTTTATTGTTCTTATTTACTGCTCTTTTGACATGAAATTTGTCACATGCATGTCTTTGCTGATTATACACATACTAACATTATAAGAAATACCGAGCTAATTCGTTATCAAATTATATTCCTTCAACAACACATTTATAGACATGCGACAATAATTTTGGACATGAGTGTACATGTCCCTTTACAGACACAAGGGAAAGAAGTCTTGATTTAAAAAAAAAAAATCGGCAAGGGGTATCATAAAGGGAAGATTTTTTCGATTATTTTTTGTCAGTATCTCGCACCGTTTGCAAGATTTGAGCCTACTTCCGGTTCGAGTTTCTAATTCATGTATGACCAGTGTTTTCTTTCTTCTTGCATGCAGTATGTAATAAGCAAATACATTACATATACAATTAATCATAATGTCAGTTATATATGGTGTTCATTGGGCAAAACACTCAAAAAATTAAGATTTATTTTAGACTCGAGAAATGGTTATCTTTCCTTTTTCATTATTATTTGGCCATGGAACAAACGCATGAGACATATTCAACCCCAATATACAATATTGTGGTGTTGGAATGTATAACGCATAGGGTATGATGCTTTAGTTTTTTTTTTTTTTTAAAATTTCAACGCTTCCAGTGTACCCTAAAAAAAGTAATAAAGAGATAATGGCTTTTTTTTTTTAAATCAATTAGAACTGGACAATCTACGCAAAATTTCCAATCCATCAGTGAAAACGTCATCTTTCTAGAGCCTGTAGTTTCCGAGATCTCATTGTCGAAAGGATTGACCACAAACACATAAACATAGTTGAAAAGAACTCGGAAGATGGAAGCACAATTCACATGCATTGATTTTAGGGAAGACTTATTAAAATACAAAGGCTTTGAACAATAATTTTATATCATAAACTTTATGAAAAAGATATATTTAACTAATTTAGACTATTTAAAGTACAAATACTTAAAATGTTTGTCTCTGTTAAACGTGAAATCACACACAACCGTAAATGAAAGATTTGAAAGCTAAAGTTACAGGTTGGAGCTCAGGCGCTTTTAATTGCTATTGTAGCATTTTAATAGATAGATGTTTTGGTAATTATTATCCACGTAACGTAATTATATTTCGTTGGGATGGAATTTCAGTAATGTTCTGGGTTTACCTAAAATTATTTTAGGTAAACTTTACAATACACGCTCCAGCATCGTATCGATGAATAGGATCATTTTAAAAGGGAATATTAGAGCAGGATAGGGTACAGTAGAATAGGATCGGGTTAGAGAAGTTAGGACCTATTTTGTGTGTAATTCCGCGTGCATGCGTAAGAATACCAACTGGAGCGCACATTGTAAAGTTTTTTTAAAACCTTAAATGCAATGAGAAAATAAACCTTTTAAATCAAACATTACTTCATCATAGATTACGTTTTTGCTTAACTGTTTGTGTTGTACGTATTCGTTTTTGTCACCAAAAAGGCGGTTTTCGATCGTCGAATACGTTTTATTTTTGTTTTAGGACAAAGCAAAAAAGGACGCTGGTAAGTCTGGGAAAAAAGATGCTAAAGCTAAGAAGGATGCACCGGCTAAGAAAGAGGCGCCGGTAAAAAAAGACGCGTCTGCAGCTAAAAAAGAGGCACCTGCAGCCAAGAAAGAAGTACCAGTTGTTAAGAAAGAGGTGGTGCCGATTAAAAAGGAAATACCCGTTACTGTTAGAAGGGAGGTTCCGATTAAAAAAGAGATTCCCATAAAGAAGGAACCATTAATACCTGCAGCTGTGAGTAGAAGCTGCCTGCAATGTGATGAATGCTTGCGTAAATTGAGATGTTGATGACTTGTGTTCTGTGAGTTTGAGTGACATTCTGATACTACATACATCTTACAAAGCGTCATAACGATGTTTGTTTTGATGCCACCCGCAGTGTGCAGAAGAAACTATTGCTGGTTGCATTCGTGTCATTGTGTTTTGCTGTGCATGTTTTTTCTGAGTCGTGACAGCCTATAAGACTTCATACTTAACAATGTTGTTTCTACTAACCGTAAAGTTGATTGAATTTTGACGAATATCCCGTATATACAGGGTTTGAAAACCCTTGCTTGCAAAGACAAGACAACCAAAAAAATCTACTAGCCAAAACATTGTGCAGTTAGTGTTTCTACAAATAAACAGTAATCACTTTGCGACACAGTAAACATATCAATACTTTTCTATTTTTTTTTTTATTGGTGGTGGTGGTGCATTGCAATATTACATTTTTTTTTTATTTGTTGTATGGAATAAAAGGCTTTTTTGGTTGATCGGACTTGACTCGCCAAAGGTAAAAAGTATTCGCCAGTAGGAAGCAGGCGAGTTGATTTTTCAAGCCCTGGGTATATATGTGTGATGTTATACATAGTTTGAATTGCTGGCCTTGCTTTATACAGTGAAATCTGAGTACGAATAAATCAGAAGAATAATGTAATTGTAAAATGAGTATTTCAGCACAATTTCTCTTTCTGTTATTGTATTCATTATTAACCATGTGTCTTGGAGTCCAGATTTTCAGCGTTTTAGTGCTAAAAACCGAAGCTGTTCAATTTCTCCAGAATTGATGTTCTTATAAGCTACTTACAACAGTTGGCTATAACTAACTTAATACATACGTTTAGGAATTTTTGTTGAACATTTGCGGATGAATTGCATGAGTTTCCACCGTTTAGAAGGGCGCGATAAATGTAACAATATGTATGATACACACTCCGACGGCAAAAGTGTGCATTAGTTTTTAAAATGGACATAATTATGAAAATATCAGGGAGCGAACAGCGACCAGGCAAATAGCTCTGCGTATAATTTCAAATTTGAAATATCCATATAAATGCATTGTTACAAATATAGTTTAATATTCTTTTTAGTAGCCATAGCAACTTATAATTAAATTAAAACTTGATAATTAGTGAAAAAAAAGAACATATGAAAATATATCAGATTTTACTGAAAAAAAGAAGTGGTGAACGACCAGCGGACATCTTGTTTCTTTCTTCTTTTTTTTTTTATTTATTTACCATGTAACTTCGTGCTTTCTTGAGTTACCATACGCGAGATGACCTTCAAATACTTCTTCTTTCCTTATTTTGACAAAGAATCTTATGTAGCGCTATTACGTACACCTCGAATATGTGTATTGTCCTAAGTGAATAGTTACGAAGCGGATAGACATACTAGGTAGTACTTGTCTGCGTGTAATGAACCCACGAAGGTTTCTGTTTTTAGAGCCAATCAAAGACAAACATTGAGAGTAGCTTTTAGTCGGGTAGTGTGCGATTAGCTTTCTGGACAAGTTCACTATTCATAATTCATGTTAGAGAGACCTTACATTATCTTACAATGTTGAGTAATTCTCGAAGCAGGCGTTCTGATCATTCAACTCGATAGTTACTAATCAGTCCGATGTGATCTATTAGAAGGGAAAAAATACATGAAAGAAGATTGCTTTCAACTCAGATTTCCTTGTTATAGAGAGGAAGTTTTTGAACTAACTTGTTTTGTGTGTGCAAGTTTTTTACTAATCTTAATTGTGCTAATCATGTCACCAAATAATATGTAATACCGGTACTAAAAAAAGTTTGTTATTCTACAGGATAAAGGGAAAGACACGAAACTCAAGCGAGAGAGAAAGGATAACTCAAAGAATCCTATGCGTGAAGTTCGCATTAGGAAACTATGTTTAAACATTTGTGTAGGTGAATCTGGAGACAGATTGACTCGTGCAGCTAAGGTAAGTCTCAGTATTTCTGTTTTAATTTGTAATCTTTAAGTTCATTAGGAGGTAGGAATATTGACACATTTTCGAAAACAGTAGGAAAATGATAAGTATTGAAACTTATCTTAATTGGGACACAAGAAGTTATTCCTGTACTTTGTGTGTAATACAAAGATTGTATTTTCCCCAAATTTATCAAATGTAATAAATTATCTTTGTAATGTTTCGGCAGTCCTTGTTAGTCAGTAGGACTGGGTCGCTCACGAATTCACAGTTCACGTTTTACATATAGATCTTGCACTTCTGTAGTGCAAGGGTAGATAAAGTTGAATTCAACCTATTTGAACAGCTGTTTTTATTCCTGGATCCTCATCGTGTCCGAGGGTTTTACAGGGGGTGTTTCCGCATTATCATTCCATTCACTCGCCTTAATCATGGCTTCGCCTAATGGGCATAATTGTGGGACGTTTAACTGAAAGATTTAATTTTGATTTTTTTCCTGGGTGTAAATTACAGTGCAATTTTTCTCCTGTTAAAAGAAAATGTAGGTCTTATTTTGTCAACAATCAATCAGTGATTTCCGTATTTGTTGTATATTAGCTGTTAGTAATTTTTGGTGTTCAATTACAAGTAGAATATTGGGAGATTGGACAACGTGCTGGAAAGTTTGACTCACATTTGCTGTTTAATAATGCTTATATTAGAGACAATTTACGTTTAGTTTTGGATTTTATAACATGAGGATCAAGTGACATTTTCCATTTTAGTTGCAGCAAATCTTGTAACTATTGATATATTTCTGAATCCAAGACGACCCCCCTCACATTTTAAGAAAAGATTTTTTAAAAATACAGTACATTCTGGGTATATTTTCAGAACTTACTATAAAGCTCCCTAATAACCAACTCAAATACGTACCTCCCTTAGTAATAGGCAAAGAAGAGAATCAAGTTAGCGTTTAATCGAAGGAAGCTAGTGATTCTATTTAGTGAAGAAAAATTTTTTTTTTTTTTTCACGATGGCTTGGTAATTCCTTATTGGGCACGAAATTACAGCAAAAAGCCTCGTCTTTGAACTAATTAGTGAAATAGTTGATTTGACCTGAAAGTTGTGGTTTTGCACTTAATAATCTGTAATGATTGAAAAAGTAAGATTGAAGCAAGACACTCCGAAGAAATTTATATTAACCAGAAAGTAAGTGTTTTTTAAGTTAAGCGTTCCATGGTTATTCCATTTAGGTTAAAGGAGATGGATGTTTAATGAAAGGGAATGATTATAAAGTTAAATCCTTGTGCTTTCCCGGGACCACGTGTACAAAAGGCACATGTGATGGCTACTAGACAATCGGGGAAGGGTATATATGAACCGGAGTTTTTGCAGGGATGTTATTCTTCAAGAGAAGTATATTTTTCAGTATTTTTAAAAAGAAATCTGAATGCAGGAAACACGCAAGATTAAAAAGAAGAACAGTTCAAGATTGTTGAATTCAGCTTTGTCTAGCCTTCAACTACCAAAGTGGAAGTCTTGGATATATTCACCAAATCATGAGCGAGTTGCTAACAAAGAAGAATCAGTTAGTTTCATACGATGAAAAATATGCATCCTGTCTTCATTGTAAAAAAAACTTCTGGCTAATCAAAGGACTTGCTATCCACGTTAGCAAATATAATCAAACTCTCCATTTTCAAATATCATGGCATTCATTGCATTGGCATTGGTTCCCCGTATAGTGACGGTAGGAAATAATACTACTAAAGGAAGAAGAGGGAAAGAGTCTGAGTTCAGGATGTAAATTCAAAGTGAAGAAGATAATAGAGAATGGGTGTCAAGAAATCATTAAACGAGTGAGGCAGAACTCCAAACATGGAAGTATTTCCTAAAATACACAGAAGATAAGTGAAGCTGAGACAGGGTATGGATTGCAGAAGAAAGAGAACAAGTTAGTAGTAGGGGTAAATAACAGAAGTAGTCAAGAGAATGATAGAGATAGTAGGAATAAGAAATGAGAAAACGTTGATGTTTAGTGTATATGTCAGATATGTCTCTTAGCTTGAAAAAAAAAAGTTATATTTTGAAGGTTGTGGAACAAGAGATGAAGGATGAGAACACTAGAGAAGTGGAAGAAAGTGATAAAAGGCTTGAAGGATGAGAACACTAGAGAAGTAGAAGAAAGTGATAAAAGGCTTAAAACTGATATGTGGGAACAGTTTGTGAACAATAGGATAGAAGTTAATGAAAATAAGGGAAGGACTGAGCATAGCATCGAGATTAAGCCCAATATTATCAGATATGATAATGAACAAATGGTAACATTAAACGAAAGAAGAAAGAGGAGAATGATTGATTACTTTTTACAGCTACATGGACGATTGTATAGAAATTTAAAAAAGAATAAAGAGGCAGTTTGAACAGGTTGTGAGAAAGATCGAGGATAATGACAAGAAGACAGTGAAATCGACCTCTTGGTAGGAGAGAGATCAGAATAACGTGGTACAGGAAAGAATGCTCAGCAGGTGTATATTATTACAGAAGCGATGTAGATGAAGGGACTGAAAGGAATTTTATTAGAAATATGAGGGGGGGGGGAAGGATACCGGTACAAATGATGATAGAAGTTCAGTGGTTTGTTAATGTAGAATTGATACAGTAAAGCAAAGTTGAAGGTGACAAGAAAAGATGGTTTAGAATAGAAAGCATAGGCGAAGCAACAAGCCTTAAAAAAAGGAGGAGTAAGAACATACAGAAAAAGAAGTAGGAAAACATTAGATTTATTGAAAGAGATGGGAAGAAAAATTAAGATTCAACAGAGTGAGAAAATACAGGGTGTCCAATATACAATGCAACCCGAAGTTTGGGATAGTAGAATTTTTGAACCTGAAGCGATACACAAATAGTGGTTATATCAAAATGAAGCCTTGCTCACGCATATATTTTTAAACTAGAAAGTAACGATTGAAGTGCACTAGGAACCACACACTGTTGCCAGATGTAACCAAAGATGTATATATATATATATTTTGTGCAAAACATGTAAATTGACTCATAACTCATACATATGGATGTTCTGTCGTTAATTTTCAGTTTGTTTAGTTGGAGTAGCTTGTAAATTATGGAATAGAAAAAATAATTTTTCATTTCCACCGATAACTAATCGAATGAGGCCTCTGTAAGGGACAACTAGGAAAATCGCAGTTTTCATGAATTAACACTAATTGACAACTTTGCTGATGTTTCAGTGCATCAAAAGGTGTATTAAGGGTCTGTCTACTTTACGCAATTCCTGAAAAGAACGAAAAAGAAACTTAGAAATTATCATGAAAAAACTTTTACTTACATGCACCCGGCAACGCTGCTATTTATTTCTATGGCGCTACTTAAAAGAAGAGGTATACAAGAACAATTCTCAAACTATACAAGACCTAGAAACAAACATTCGCAGTACCACTGAGAATATTAATACTTCTACTCCTCGTAAAGTTGCTGCCAACATGGTGAAACGTGTGAACCTGTGTTTGAATCAAAACAGGAGGAACTTCCAGCATCTGTTCTAGAGCTGATAACTCATTACGTGGTAGTAGCAGTGTTGTTAATGTTAGCGTTTGTTAATGTTAAAATAGTATGTGAACTCTGCTCGAAGTAAAGGGTTATTACCGGGAAAGGGAAATGCATGAGACAAGAATGAACTTCCGCCATTTATATGTAGCATCTCAGTAATGCTTATTAAGCTTTTTCACTTCTAAAGAAATGGCCACTTGTAAAGGTTTTAAAGGATTTTTTTTTTCTTTGAAAGTTGTAAAATGAAATTTTCTGGTTGGGCACACATTACAAAGTGCTGTAGCTTTCTATGTTACAGTGCTCTCCCGCCGTGTGCTAAAACAAATTATGATTGGAGGCAATTATGCCAGAATTTTCTGCTGTGCATGATTTCGAGTCATAATACAGCTTACTTCTGTTTAATCATAGTTTAAGAAGCAAGTAAGTTTTCTTTCACTTTAGAACAACAGAACGAGCGGTTGCTGATTCGATGCCCGGTGGGGACACTGTCGAAAAGGTTTAAATGCATATAGTTCAGTTATCCTGAGTTTCCCTCTTCAATCCAAGCAAATGCCGGGATGGTACTCAAATATAATGTATTTATATTTCAATACTTGTTTGTGCAGGCGTTTTCTTGTAGTAAAAAAAAAAAAGTTTGTTATATAGCAATAAAAATACTCTAGAACGCACTACACAGATAACGACGGAGGTTAATTTGTTTTATTTTTGTGCTGCGTTTTTTAAAATAACATTTACCCCAATAAAATGGTGAACATATTTTACTATATCTAATAGTCTGAGTAAAACATCTGTTTACTACCAGAAGAGCTGTATATTTTTTGCAGTTCTTGTTTTGTTTATTTATTTAATTTTTTTCGTATTTAAACTGTTTGTTTCTTTGTTAGTTTTTCTTATTTATCTTAATAATGCATCATCATGAAACAGACATAAGTTGATGTATTTTAAAATTTATATTAGTAGAGGGTGTCGTATACAATTATAATAGTTTTCTTTCTTTCGGTAATTTTCACTTTCTCGTGAATTTATGAACATGACTTACATGTTTATGTGCCTTTGTATTGATAAATTGCTTGATTTTTTATTATTTATTAAGAATTTGATTTAATACATTCTTAAATTTTCTCACAGGTGCTGGAACAGTTAACAGGTCAGCAACCAGTGTTCTCTAAAGCCAGATATACCGTGAGGTCATTCGGTATTCGTCGTAACGAGAAAATCGCTGTTCATTGCACAGTACGTGGTGCTAAAGCCGAAGAAATTTTGGAACGCGGTTTGAAGGTAGGTTAAGCTTCATCTGTTATTGCAAGTACATTCTATTATTTTGTTTGCTTAGTAGTAGTATCTGTTAATAAGTGCTTATATACTGCTGGTTTCGTTGGATTGCAGTTGGTCATAATACAGCACACCACCTGATCCCAACAGAGGAAGTTCTCTTCTGTATCTGAAGCAACACTTCATAGGTAATTTTGTGCCTTTCGACGTCCCTGGATTTCAACTCATACTGTGCCCAATTTCCTTAGATGTGAGTTATTCAAATGGCCTTCATTTTCAATTTTTTTCGGTTGATTTGAACGTTCCTTATCTTCCCTGTCGATATCACGTTTTCTATAGCACCGAAGCCAGTACTCTCAGGTGCAATTGATAGGCCATGACTTTCAGCAGCACTTTCTTCAAATAGAAGAAAAAAAAAAAGCTTCCCGCAAATTGTGTTCCGTAGGCACGAAAGTTGACATATCCAATGTCAAAAAATAAATGAAATATCTTTTTACACTTACGCAAACACATACCAATACATACACGTGTTGATGCTTTGGTATTGAGTTAGCAGCATTATGCATAGATATATAGGACTAATTGAGCCATCTTTTGGAAATCCCTCAAAGTGAATGCGCACACACAATAAAACCAAGCGAACTGCAACTAATATACATAAAATCTGCAATATACTACTTTTAAGGAAGGAGCATATTATTAGCGTAATCCAATACCGCAAACTAGCAAACGACATTTACTCTCACATAAATTAAGCCACACGTTTCAAAAGAAACACATTTAAGTATGGCACAAAAATAAATTGAAATCTCAGTTTTACGTCCCAGGATTATGCCGTGTAGGCTAAAGCAGACGGCAAAACTCACGCAGATGATTGTCCAGCGCGAGCTGGAATCGAACTAGGAACCCCACGGGCCAGAGGTGAACGCTTTACTATTGAGCCACCGCGGGTCCCAAGTATAGTACCAATAATCTTAATTATCTCTTCTCACTTGAATAAATTCCTTTGCTTAGCCTTGCTTGTTTTACATGGTCAACAAAAGGTTTTTGCGTGAATACCTTTTCAGCAACATTTGATTGACATTCAATAAATGATCTTAAATTTCAGTCATTTCGGAAACTGTTTGACGAACGTCGTCTTCATCTCCCCTATAATCAGATAGATTGTGCTCAACACTCTGCTACGACTGCCTCTGGATAACTTAAAATCAGTTGAAATTACGTTATTCTGTTTGCAATTTGTTTAATGCTAAAAATTCCTAAACTACATAAATTGGATTTATCCAGTTTTCGCCATTGTTTTCAAGTGGAATAAACTTTGGTTCGAAACTAATCGAAATCTTCAGAGTTACGCTAAAGGGTTTGGATGATTTAATAAAAATGAACGATTATGAAATTATAATTTTGTTCGGGATCTACCCGGGACCACGTGCTAAGCCACTGAATCAGCGGGGAGGGTCCCAAGTTTGCATCAACGAGATTCCACTGAGTGTGTATATGTATATATTGTCACAGTAATGCTTATTATTAAGATTTTCACTACGGAAGAAATAGCGACTTTAAAAGGATTTTTCTTTCTTTGAGAGTTGTAAAATAAAATTTCTTGGTAGAGCACACATCACAAAGTACCGCAGCTTTCTGTGCTACGGCACTCTCCCGCCGTGTGCTAAAACAAATTATGACTTGAGTTAATTATGCCAGTATTTTCTGCTGTGCATAATTTCGAGTCATAATACAGTTTATCTAGGACTGTTTAATCATTTGCTTAGATCTACGTGTATTTCGATTGCCTTCTCTAAATTTTTCAGTGATTACTCTTAGTGACCCAATACATATCATCTATTGTGTCCTTATGCCTCTTAAACTCACTGTCCTTTAACTTCCTTACTTAATTTTATTAGCTTACAGTGCTTGAGCAAATCAAAATTGAAAGAGAGCAATTATATAAAGGTAATCAAGAAAGTTCTGTCGCTTTTTGTGGTGGAGGTCTGTGTTCAATTCACCCTCACACCGTGAGTTGAATGCGAATGGAGATAAGACCAAGGTCAGTTGTTGGTGTGGATATATTCAACATTCTGCTTGGTTGTGGCAGTTCAGTTACACCGTGAACTTGCGTAAGGACAGAGAACTTGGGACGCCGATAGAGCGTCATAAGGGCGTGTATGTTGTACGAGTTCAAACTGGGGCCAAACGCCGCTGCAGCGCGTCGGAAGATATACCAGGCTTTTGGTGAGAGTGTTATGACTATGCTGATAGTGCAGCAATGGTTTAACAAGTTTAAGGACGGTGAGGAAACACTCGAAGACGCACCACGTGCCGGAAGACCAACACATATACAAAATAAAGATCTTCAGGCAACAATTGACGCTAACAGTGGCCAGACATGTGAGGCGCTGGGACTATAATTCCGTGTGAGTGAAAAAGGTATTCGGCAGCACCTCCATCAACTTGGGAAACACTACAAGTTGGGTCGATGGGTCCCACATGATTTGACTCCGGGCCAGAAAGCAACGCGAGCAGACACCTGTGTTTCTTTGCTGTCTCGTCTGAAGAAGGAGCCATATCCAGGCAGGGTGTTGACATGTGATTAGAAGTGGGTCCTGTGTTAGCATTCCAGGAACCGGTTCCAAAACCGCCGAAACCAGCTCTGCACCAGAAGGTCCTCCTGTGTGTTTGGTGGACTGCTCGCGGCATCGTGCATTGGGAACTGCTACCAGTTGGTCAGAGCATCAGTGCAACTGTGTACTGTCAGCAGTTGAGCCATGTTCAAGAAGAACTCAAAACTCTGGAGCCAGCATTTCTGAATCCTAAAGGGGTCTTCCTGTTAAGAGGACAACGCTAAGCTCCACGTGGCTAGGATGACCCGGGACACTGTTCTGCACTTGGATGGGAAACACTATTTCTTCCGCCATACTCCGGGACATTGCACCGTCTGATTTTCACCTGTTTTATTCCTTGTACAATCACCTGTTCCATTCAAATCCCTAGTAGAGGTGCAGATTGCACTTGATACCTTCTTCGCTTCACGACCCACCAAGTTCTACCGCGATGGAATCCATGGCCTCCCAGAACTTTGGCAGAAGATCGTCGATGCTGATGGGGACTATTTTTGATCTTCCACGTACGTCTTAGGTGACATTGCGATATTCGAAGGTGGTATGTGAAAAAGCCTTTCTTGTTTACCTTTATATAAGTGAACCGGATACGGAACTCAGTTGCCTGTTTTCCACATCTTTTGAGTGTAGAATTCATCGATTGTATACTAAAAGTTGCATCTGTTGTGCTTGTACAAACCTAGATTTCTTCCTTGTCCCATTTTTATATTTTTTCTGGTTTTCAAAATTAGTGTAATGTCATCTTTAGTGAAAATAGGTGTATGAAAACTTGCGGTTACCATTCATTTCTATATATTTAAGAGCAAATATTGATTGCAAACATTGGTAGAGTAAATAATGTTGCATTTTCTCTCTCTCAGGTGCGAGAATATGAATTAAGGAAAGATAATTTCTCGGACACTGGTAATTTCGGCTTCGGAATCCAGGAACACATTGATTTAGGCATAAAGTATGATCCAAGTATTGGAATTTATGGTTTGGATTTCTACGTTGTCTTAGGACGTCCAGGTGAGTATTTGTTCTTGCTCACTGAGACCAGAAAATGTTAATATTTAAGCATGCTACAGCACAGGTTTGAAACTAGTTGAGCTGGAATTGGAGGTATATGTTTATACTAATGATGGTGTATTGATATATTAACTATGATTTCTTAGTATACGTCAAGATATTTAATTACCGCGACATTTCCAGTGGTATCTTCGGCGGCATTTGCAAATGAACTGGAACTGATAAGATGGATATTTATTAATGAAAAACTAACTCTGAAATCAATTTCAGTAATCGTATAATTCATTAGTGTACGTTTCGATGATTGCTTATCATAATCAATACGTGATAATTAAGGAATATTTTACATCGATTCATGTTGGTGTTTAAGTTGAGCTCAAGATTAGTATTTCTGTTTAATCACATTTTTTGGTATCGTATCATGGTTAACAGATTGTACGGATATGATTCAGATGTACAAAATAATAACTGTAATGATAGAGAAAGAAAAGAAATACTTGAATAAGATAACGTGAAACAAATATTTCTCATTCTAAATACCTGAAGTTCAAAATAATTAAGTAAACATTATTGTTCAAAAATTTTTGTGTGCAGTAGTATTTCGTTGAAATATTAATGTTCCAGGCAATTTAGACCATGTTTGGAGTTAATGAATCTAATAGTTTTGAAATGAATAGTCTTTGTACTGGATTTTCCAGGCCTTTCGTGTACTTAACTTCAGTGGACGTCTCTCTCTCTCCCATGTTTTTGGAAATAAACAGTAATAAGATTTCGGAATGAATGAAATATTGTATTTTCAGTAAATATTAAAAATTCGGTAACATTTTAAAAGAAGAAAAGTTTTACAAAGCAAACAGAATATCTCTTAATGCTGACGTGAATTTTGACATTTTCTTACGTTCCAAATTTTGTCGAAGTGGAAACATTCACTAACTACGAAACATAATTCATCTTTAATTAATACATAAAATCTTGCAAGTAAACATATAGTGAGTGATGATCATCAATCAAGTTATCAATTTAGCTGTCCATCGAAGAAAAAAAAAAACATAACTTCCCAGCTTTGTTTTGTGCAAAAAATGTCAAGAGTGTGAGTTGCTTTGAGCATTCAGACTATCCCATTGACGAATTTGTAGTTTGTTTCTTTAATGTTACCATTTACTACATCTGAACAATACCAGTACCTCTTAGATATCATGACCAAGACCAAAAGATGTGATTAGGAATACCAGGTAAGGTTTTAAAGAACGCTGCTGAGATGAAAGAGATACCATCGAAAACTTTCCCATAATTAAATATCTTGACGTACACCCTCCATTCCAAAAGAAACCGAACTTTTGAAAACAAATAGTACCACTAGTGCCATCTGTTGTAATATTTTACCGGTAGATGGCGTAGTCCCTCATTGACAACTGGTATAAATGTCATGACAATTGGATGCACGGCAACAAAGTTATTGCGTTTCAACTGTCAGTGTGTTGTGTACATCGGTCGGAAAATGAGTTTCAAACAACGAGCTGCAATTGAGTTTTGTGTTAAACTGGGTAAAACTTTTAGTGAAACGCACCAAATGCTACAAAATGCATATGGTGATGAGTGTCTATCCCGTACGCAAGTTTACGAGTGGTTCAGGCGATTCAAATCGGGTAGAGAGACGCTGGATGATGACGAAAGATCAGGTCGTCCCAGAACCGGATCTATCGGAAGAAAACATCGAAAAAGTGCGTGAATTCATCAAACATAACAAAAAATCATCGGTGAAAGTTATTGAAATGGAATTAGGCATTCCTCAAACAACCGCATACCGCATTTTGACCGAAGTTTTGGGCCTTAAGAAAGTTAATTCGCGGTTTGTACCACACAAACTCACCGAAGACCAAAAAGTTGATCGAATTGCGCATTGCAAAGACATCGTTAAAAGTGCTCGGCAGGATCGAAACTTCTTGAAATCGATTGTAACTGGTGACGAGACGTGGTGTTTTGAATATGAGCCCGAAACAAAGCGGCAAAGTGCTGAATGGAGAGCGCCGGATGAAGGAACACCCAAAAAAAGTCGCTTGGTGAAGTCAAAAGTTAAGGTGATGCTGATTTGTTTTTACGATTCAAAAGGAATTATCCACAAAGAATTTGTTCAGCGCGGCCAGACAGTCACTGGAGAGTTTTACTTGGGCGTCATGAAGCGTTTGCTGGCAAGAATTCGTCGTATTCGGCCCGAATATCGCGAAATCGGCAGTTGGACTCTTTTGGACGATAATGCACCATCACATCGTTCGCGACTTGTAACTGAATTTTTGGTCAAAAATCACATTATTCGGTTGCATCATCCGCCCTATTCACCAGATCTCGCTGCGTGCGATTTCTATATGTTCCCGAAACTGCATTTGGCGATGAAAGGAAAGTGGCACGCATCGATTGATGCCATTGAGAAGGCGACGACCGCCGTCCTAAAGACCATTCCAATAAAGGACATGGAGAAGTCGTTTGACAACTTGTTGGAGCGTGCAAATATGTGTATCGATGCAGAAGGGGAATACATTGATTAATAAAAATGATTTGTTCCAAAATGTACATTGCTTTTTTGTTTTTTTAAAACGTTCGGTTTCTTTTGGAATGGAGGGTGTATATTAAAGTGAACCATAGTTAATATTGTAACCATACGTCAATTTAGTTTCTTAATTATGCACTGAAATGCTTATATTTAACGTGAAATAGCACACTACGCTCGGCGTCATCAAGTTCTGTATGATGATTCTAAGACAGAGTGTGCAAGAGGAATTCACTCTGTTGCAACACATGCCCACATCTTGTCCTGGGTTTGTTACTGGAGGAGTGGTACATTTTAACTTGTAATGTTGATACAGTAGTACAGGAAACCCATATCCAAATTTAATAGTGTATTACTAATTATCGGTTTGCATTCTGTATTTTTTTGTTATTTAAATGTTGTTGGTACTATGTGTAGTTTAGTTTGTTTTTACAGATTTGAGGTGTTAAACTTGATTTTTTTCTTTCTTCCATTTTTTAAAAATCAATCTTATTCTTTAACTTGAAAATATACGTTACTGTGGAAATAGTTGTTTCATGAAGTAACCTGGCCATGTGACTTTGTGTTACAAGGCGGCAGCATTGTAATGTTCTTGTTCCTTTCTACAGAAACCCTCAAACTTTAATTACTACCACGGCATTTACGACAGCCCCCCCCCCCCCCTCTTCCTCTCGATGACCTTAGTTAATAACCTCATGACGTATCTCCCTTTTTCAACATTAATTTCCTCTTGGTTTTAAACTGTCAGTTTTCAATTTTGATCCGAGTAGAGCACTTCTTCCTTCCCCATTTCTTTATCGAAACTGTCCCAATACTGGAATCCCTTCACAATTTTCCATTCATGTCTTTTACTGCTATTCGTACGCACTATTTTCCTCTTTCTAGCTCTTCTTCAATAAGATCTTCGTGATTGTGGTTTGTTTGTGGAGCACGTGTTTCCATTCTTTTTAGTCTCTTCCTTTGCGTAGTGTAGTTCATACGCATGTGTCTGAAGTTTGACTTTCTCGACTTATTTAAGTACTTGTTAAACTTTCCTATTCTATTCATGCTTTCCTCCTATTATAGATCCTTTCAGCTTTGACCCCTCTTCGTTTTTTTGTCGCCTTGCCCTTTTATTTACACATTTTCACAAAGAAATTAACTTTCTTAGTTTACGTCCCATGGTTATGCTCAGTAGATTAAAGGAGACAGTTGATAAATGAAAGTAAACGATTGTGAAGTACTTGGCGGTATGAGAATGTGGAGTAAAAACCAGGGTGGATTGATTTAAAGCACTTAATTTTTTAAAATAAAATCGTTGATTTAAATCAAATTCCAAAATAAATTAACTTGGAAGTGATAATAAGTGAAATCCTGTCTGTTCTGTTATTTCGATTATTGAAGATGATAATCATAATACAATGAGACGCAAATGTATGTACAGCACAATATGACATCGAATGTTTCATGCAGAGGATGGTTAGGGAAAATACCATTTTGAACGAGTAACGGGGCAATCCTACTTTCTTCTCTTCACAGGGTTTGTAAGTCGTTAACTATTCCACCGGGAAAATCGCCATTGGTATTTAAGAAGAAAATTCTTTTGTGTGCACGTCCGTTTCTTTGTTCCCAGATAATAGGGGCGTGTTTAGGGTGATCCTATCCTCTCTCCGAAACTTAAAAATCTTGTAAATTTTACATAACTTTAGGCGAAATACATATTTTATATGTATTTCGTGCCGCAGGCTAGTTATGGACCGCCCAAGTTTTTTATTAATAATAATAATAATATGTCCGTGCCAAATATCAATTTCTGTGAAGGAAAAAGTGCCATGTTAATAAATAATAATAAACGTTGCTGTACTTTTTCCTTGATGCTTAAGAAACATTGTTTGAGATTAAAATAGGTTAACGATTGGAGATTAATTCAAAATTCAACCCCAGTATTTTCACTTTAATGGCATAATTAACATTTAATACTAATTCTTAGTGTTTTTTCTTCAGTTCGCGACTTGTATTATACGGGGAGAAAGATGTGATTTAAATTTTTAAAAAAAAGATCATGATTTTTTTCCACCCTGGTAAAAACGCATGGACACACTGTTGTGCACCATAAACTTGCATGACCTGGAATCGAAACAGGAACTTCTAGCACCAGAATTGAGGGCTCTACCAATGAGCTACTGTTTGGTACCAAATCTCAGGTTCATTTTCATAGATGTTTCCAAAAGTTAGTTCTATGTCTTAAGCTTCGCATATATTCGACAGCAGATTGTGGCTTTGCATAGATTGATAATATCCCCATATTTGATTGCGAAATCAGACAAGAAAGTCCTCGCCTGTTGTCTCATTATTGGAGTTACTTTGTCAATTATCTCCGGTACTCTTTTTGAATAAAATTTACGGTTACTCTTCAGATTTTCACTTAAACTCGGGGAGTTTTACCGAAGCATGGAAAAGGTGAAGGAAGATATGAATTACCTAACAGGAAAGCTGATTCCTGAATGAAAATGTGTAAGATACCTTAATGTATTTTTATTTCTTTCGTGTTACCTTATATGCTCGACAGACATTTTAGTTGTGAGGCTTTGTTGTATTTTGCTTATGAACAGGAGAGATGCGAAACTCTTTTATTATATATGCTGATGTAAAGATTATTCCCAAACTTGGAAAACTATTTCTCTGCTAAATATATTTGAATTGTTCTGGTATTTAGGTTTCAACGTTGCCCACCGAAGGAGAAAGCGAGGAAAGGTCGGATTTCCCCATAGGCTGACAAAGGAAGATGCCATGAAATGGTTCCAGCAGAAGGTAAGATAAATAACTGCAAAATAAGGTAGTTTTCATGGCTTTACAGTCATAAGTTGAAAAATTCTTGGGTTCAAAGGTATCCTTAAATTTCCGTAAGACTGAAGAAATGCAATATAATGGTGTCCAAAACGTAAGCATAGTGCGAGAAGTTACGTGCAAAGGCGAAATGTCACGAGCACGGGAAATGTGGCGGACGGCGCGTATTGCTTGAGGTGCATTGAACCGAACGTGGCAAGCTTGTCTGGCCCTCTACAGGAAGAAATAGAACACGTGCTTGAAGCCGATATGCGCGCATTCTGTGTCAGTTGTAATGAGGGAAGGTATTGCTGAGTTGAATGTGACTGTCATTTGGACGCGTTTAGCAGGGTGTCATCATCGGGCACTTGGAACGGATTGATACAGGTAGCAGTAGCGCTAGCCATCGTGGGGCTACAATATTGTGGCCGGGTTTTTGAAACAGTTAATCAACAGAGGAGACACCAGTCTTAGACCCGGTGAAGGTTGTCCACGAGAGATTACTCCACAACAGGACCTATATCCAACTAATTTGCACGTCGCAACTAGACCATGCCTGCAAGACAACTGTCAGCTTGCAGCCGCCTCAAGGATGTTTGTGTTGCGCCAAGCTGTTATGGGAGACTTGGGTGTCTGTGTTGTACATTCCTGACGACCAGCAACATGTGTTCCACTGTCTTTAGTGCACAATGGAGCTGCTTGCTGTTCATGAATGAATCCTGATATTATTTTCTACCATATATACTGATCTGGCACTAACAGAGAACAAATTCCTCCCATGAACTTTGTGGAAAGTTTTCAGTGTGGTTATAGTGGTACATCTGTCTAAGCAGACATGGTAAGTGGTCGTACGGACCTGCATATCTTCAGTGTTGAATCCTTCATTGCGAGAGGTACAAGGACGAGAGTCTTTGTGCCTGTGCGCGGCTTTTTATGGGCGCAGACGGCCTAGTTTCTGTCCATACACGACGATGTCTCTCCCGATCAAGGTAATCTCGTGGACGATTATCCAGCAACGGAAAATATCCAACGCATCGAGTGACCGACACGATCTTCGAACCTACACCCGATTGAACGACTTACGATGACGTCTTGGAGCCTTAGGAAATACCAGGAGCATTGCACTGCTCTTCGTGAGTAGTGGAATCAGGTGCTCCAACAACTTCTCAACGAAACTAATCTTCAGCGTGGAGGTTGTTGTCAGGGTGACCATACTTCGTATTAACCTGTTTCCGGTTCCGTTTGGTATGGTGGCTTCCTTTTGGTGGAGTTTCGGTACGTTATTCGTGTCCTGTTTTCGGACAGTCATTTTGCTTACGTTTCGGACACCATTGCATTTTAACTTAAGTGTGCAGTGACAAAGCATACGATTACAGTATCATCAGGTCATTTCTGTATGATGGTGCGAAGTCTTGTATGCAAAAATAAATATCATTCCTGTTGCAACTCATACCCACCAGTAATACTGGGTATGTTACTAAAAGGGTGAGATAAATACTGTTTTGCGTTGTTTAAATTAACCTGTTCCCTAATCAAACTCTTTCAAGCAACTTTCAGATTGCCCAGCTCAAGCGGTTAAGACCTTTTCTAAATCAACAAACTGTAGCCACGGCGAATAAGTAGACAACTCGCAAAAACAAAATGATACACACGAGGAAAGAAACACGTGTTTTCTAATTCTGTTAAACTGGTTCTCCAGATTATCTTATCAATATTTGGAAGAGTACTTTCTTGGTTTATATCTTTTGTGTTAAGTGACATATTCTTTTACTTCCTCTCCTACATACCATATGATTACATTTGTACACTGTAATATCACCATATTCACTTTGAAAATATAATTATTTTATTTCGTTTTTAGTCGGCCCGGATAGCCGTGTGGTCTAGAAGGCTAGGCAACTGACATATCAGGGATCGCGGGTTCCAATTCCGCCTCGGACATGTTTTTGTTGTACTTTTCACCGTACATTTCATTGTTATCTCTCTCTTTCATAGTGGTTCGGATCCCACTTTACACTATAGGTCCCGTCCTATATAGATTCGGTGCTGACACAGGACGTCAAAATGGCATCACTCAATTTCGTTTTTCAAATGCAACAATATTTTGTGACACTGTTGACATTTTGCTATGTTTTACTATCGGTGTTATGCATTTGAACTAAATTCGTATTATGAGACCGAGATTCCTTTATTACCATCTGATGCCACGTATCTGACTTTTCCATTGTACATTTTCAGCACGTAGCTCCAACAGTGTGCAACACTACCACTACACTTCACTGTTATGTTTAGCGATAATAGTGCATTTAAATCTGTGCACATTTGCATATGGTGCTATTTTAAATCCTATACAAAATATTTTACTGAGTTGGCAACACCTATTGCAACACGGTGGTTTTCGATATTTCATTTCTCATGATGCTCTTTTAGATGTGCTATGTGGCAATTAGATTGGAGCGACAACTTGTGGGACCTTCCCGTGTAAGTAGAATTAAATTCATAAACATCTTTAATAACACCATTCAACTTTTCTCTTTATTGCGTTAAGCAGTCTGCTGTGATCGAGTGCAAAAAAGTTTGTACAAACTCAGTATTAAATTACTAGGTCATTTTGCCATTATTTAAGACATAAATGAGTGCATATTTTGAAAACTTTAGGTCATAGAAAATTATCCCTAGTTATGATTCGTGTTATACCAATTTGTGAAAATGTACAGTAACAAGATTTTTGTTTTATTTTTTTTCAGTACGACGGTATAATTCTTCCTGGAAAGAAGTAACATCCTTCAAACATGTATATGTGACTCATTGGTATGTATTTTAATAAAAAGTTGGACGTTGATTTTTTTCTATTATTTCCAACCTTATACTCGAGCCTAAATTTCATTATGGTACTAGATGTCACACATCGAGATGGACTGTAAAACAGCTGAATATTTAATCAGTCGTTTCTGTAATGCTGTAAATTTCTGACATTAGAAGTACTGGTATTATCAATCGTTTAATTCGAAAAAGTGCAACACTTATTTTCTCATGTTAGATGCGTTTTCAACAAGCAAATGAAAGGGTTCTTGAATTAAATAATTGAACAGTTTTAACTGAAACACACAAGTAAAGGCAAATTATATTATTTTTCTTTCTGTAAAACCTTTACAGCAACAACACTAGAACACTGGCATTAAGTAGAATTTATGCTAGATAAAATAATAATTACGGCAAACGCGGTAATCAAAATGGCATAGAGTACGTCTGATTTTTTTGTCAGTTAAAAGTAGTAGTAGTAGTTTAAAAACACACTAAATTTAAGCTTCAACTCTTTGTTTCATTGTAAATGTAATTGATTTTGCACTTCCGGATGATATTTTGCAGGGAACAAGTGGATTTATCCATATATAACATAATCTTTACACATTTTACATCACTCAGTTTGATATAAATGTGTAAGAAAAATTAAGATCTGTTGTGCTTGTGGTATATACATCACAAGGCAACATAGCTGTCATACTGAATAAAGAACACTTCGAGAAAGAATATCAATGAAAGGTTTCGATAAAATTAGTATACAGGTGAAAAAGGTTCTATCAGTTCTAGGTTGGTTGCGTATACCAGAAAGAAAAAAGTTTTTTAGTTCTTCCTGTCTGTTAAAAGAATGGTTAACTTGATAAGCTTAATGGGCTTGTAAATGCAGATGAGTTCAAATGTCCTCCATAGTAATCACGGGCAACATACACGTTCATTCTGGTTACCTCGCTTGGAATACCTGAGTGATTTTGAACAATACACAGAAATTTGAATCACACGAACACTTTATCACGTAAGTGATTTTGCTGATAAGCAAGCAAACATAACTTAGGTAAGAATTGCCATTGGCGATATCAACCGGGAAATGCGTTGATGTCCACAAATATACGCTTACATATTTTACAAGAACACTACAGTCACGATGGCGTAGTAGATGCCAACGGAACTGCTTGATCCTTCATATAGATTTGTCATACAGTGGAGCTCAGGGATTCACACAAAAGCGATGTGGCCGGAGCATATACTGACTGCATCACATGAAGTCGACTAAATATGCCTACCCATGGTTCTCTGTCACCACTCATAGGCCTAAGTATGATATTCCGAACAAGGGCTCTATCTTTACACCTGTCCACATACAGCTCACAGATGACGAGAAGAGCCCTAAAACGGGAAGCGAGGAAAGGTCAACGACACGGTCAAGTCCATTTTCGGTTTTTGAGTTTTGGTCTATACTTTGATGTCTGCTACTCCGGGTAGTTATCTGTGTGCTGTTCCGTGGTGTCATTTGAAACCCCCGTGCGAAAAGTGGGCGAGCCCATACCTACGTCACATTACTTCTGCTAGGGTTCTTGTCATCTTGAGCTGTACTTGTATTCTGTATCTATTTTACAGTTACTTTCTTTTGTACTTGAACACTAGCTCCTCAATTTTCCCACCTTGGCTTCCATCTGGATTTACTAGAACTGAATCACATTGCAAACGCACCCTAAGTCCACTTTTGGTCAGATTGGATTTCTGAAGGATAAGTACGACTTAAGCTTTTAATGAGCCAATTTGAGCACAAAAATAACGAAAGTTATGATTCTCTGTCGTCAAATTCAACATTTGAATGTTTTGTTGGGCGCAAAAATACCCGAAGTGTAGGACTACGGTTGCTCTTGTTCTCAACCTGAAAGCAGTGCCTACACTATGTATGCTGCAGTAGGATTGAACTGGACATCACTCAGCTGTGGAGGTCAAAACACACAGAAGAATATCATTAGTTTGACTAAAAGAGCTAAAATTAACAATGAGGTGCATGTTAATTACAGTGGTAAAGACAGTTACAAAGAAGGAAGTGGGAGAAGATGGCAGATACAGAATAAACTACTTTAAAAAGATTCAAGACGACGATAGAACTGATTGCTTGCGAAAATTGATGAACATTGAAAGCAAAAATCAATAGGACCAGGTCTTGCAAGGTCTCATAACAATAAGTAATGTGAAGAGGCATCATTCAAGATGCGGCGAGGGATCTGCTTGGGATACATTTTACATCTACTTCGTCTGAGTTGCAGAAAAGACGATTGAGGTATGTAGAAATGCTTTTGTCATTATATATGCTGTAATGTCGAGAGGGTTAAGCGAATTCACAAGCTGCTACTTAGGGTTACTGCTCCTGTAGATAGAGGGGTAAATCGAAAAGCGTCATGCCTGCGGAGGAAATAAAAAAATAACGAATTACATTTCATCATTGCTCATTGTGGATAGTGTACGTACCTTTGGCGTAGGGGGCCCGGGTTGATTTCTGGCGAAAGCTCAAGTGGTTCGGATTCCACGTTAAAACTGTTCAAATCTAAATATTCCAGCAAACGAGTACTACAGTAAAGGATTTCGCGAAAGAAATTTCCTTTTTGGAAGGCCTGAAGTAAATACATGTATCTGCAGATCTGATGGCGAAAACGAAATCGCAAAGTTAGACGTAGCTAACGAATAGCTGATGGTGGAAAAGATTATCCACGTGCGAAGAGCAAAAAAGTTGTAAAACTCGAATCGGAGAAACAGGAATGGCAGTACAGCTTTGTTTTAACTTCATGCATAATTTCCAACTCTCATATGTTTCTGTACAGGAATTACTTTCCTTGCTATCGATCTCTCCTGTATTTGTAATTTGAAAATCAAAATATGTGTGTTTTATTTGTATCATGAGAGTGCTCGAAAGGGATCAAATAAAGAGTGCACTTTTCTTTTGGACTATATTAATGAGTATATTCCCAAGAATGTAAAAACATTGGTGATAACTGCTAAGGCCAGAATAATAATCACGTCATGATTCGCCTGGAGTTACGTTAGCACTCGTTGAGACAGGTCGGTTTCACAAAATAGAGCACTTTTATACCCTTCAATTTCGTACCTTATTACAAGATGTTCGGGGTAATGAAAAGAACTCTCATGCAAAGGACAATATACACAATCATAGAATTATGGAACCAATAGTGAATATTAGTAATAAGTTTATGTACACGTGATGGATGGTAGCTAAATTCTATATTTCAAGAAGTGGTGGTCTACAAGAAAACTTACTTTTGGGTTGCGACAGCAATACGTGATGTGCCACGTGCAAACAAGGCCAAAATGAACATTTCAGATTTTGCTACAGCTTAACACGTGTGGAGCTATGATAGCTGAAGAGTTATATATATATATATATATATATATATGGTGTTAATGAACTATACCGACAAACTTGAAGAGGTGATTCCTCACATCAAACTAAGAGAAAAAGTTCATATGGACCTATGGTGAAAAGTGCATAGTTTCAGAGCTACGGCTCTCCAAAATCGCGACAGCCAAATTTCAAGAGGCCCTATTTCGAATTCGAGAGGCTGTGATCTTATTAGCATAAAGGAAGTCACGCATACCAATCCAAAAATGCAAATTTCATTAATGTTCAATGGATGTGTAGATTATTCCCTGCAGGGTGAAATTTCCCGACATGCCATTAATCGAATTTTGAGATATGCTCTGACTTTATGATTGGTACAAAGTAGGCAAACGATAAAGCCTTGATAGCAGTGAACACGGAATCCTTTGGCGATGTCGGAAGTGTTAAGGATCGTCAGCAACACGGTCTCTCGTATTCGGGAAAATGCATGATGTGATGTTTTTCACGCTTATAAGTGAAGAAAATGTAAAATATACAGTGACGAAAGACATATCATTACACGTTATTTTGAACACAGAAACACGGAGCTGTCGGTTCCTAACACTTCCGCCTTCCCTCCGAAGCATTGGATGTCCATTGTTGTCAAGGTTTACCTCCTGCCTACTTTGGACCCTTCTTGAAATCATGGTATATCTGAAAACTCTATTGAAAACATATCTGAGAATTAACATCCTGTAGGGAATACCCTCTACACCTATTGACCATTGATGAAATATGCACATTTGGATTGTGTATGCGTGGCTTCCTTTACGCTGATAAGAACCACCATCCAAAGTTTCTGGAATTCGAAATAGGGCCTATTGAAATTTTTTTCGCGACCTCGGACAGCCGTAGCTCTGAAATTATGAACTTTTTCTCTTATTTTGATGTGGGGAATCACCTCTTACAGTTTATCGGTATAGTTCATTAACACCCTGTGTATATTGCTTTGAAGCTTGATCCTCGAAAGAAGACTCATAGTATGTTGGTTATACCCCTGATGAAGGAAGCATTTCTGCTTTCTGGAGAGAAGTACTAAATTGACTTGTTCAAGTGATTGAAACCTAGGAGCAGTCGGCTAGTAGTATTTTAGTGTAAGATTTTTAGTTTTCTTACGTACTAGCAAGACAGAATACAACAATATACCAACATACTTTCATTATTACCAATATGACTATTAAACCTTTAACAATTTAAGTCGGTTACATATTCAAAGTTTTATTGTTAATTTCTTTTCTGTTCAAATAATTTTTCGTAACAGTAACCATAGAAAAAAAAAAAATACAAACAATGCAATTTAGTAACGAAAATGTGTTATGCTTGACTTAGTAGAAGGATCCTGTTAAGATGGTGGCCAGATAAGAAGCAAAGTTCTATACTCACCTTTGTTATTTATTTTATACTTTTAATCAGATTTACTGTGGACTTATGTGGTAGGATTTTTTTTTTTTTTAATAATAAGTAGTAAAATATAACAAACACCAGTGTATAAGGATTTTCATACATGTAGGGGCCTATCCAAACACATCGCTGGAAAACAGGCAATCTCGGACCCATTAGTTGAACAGATATGGGATAAACCATGTTCTATGAAGT
Source organism: Thermobia domestica (assembly GCF_964235325.1). NCBI lineage: Eukaryota > Metazoa > Arthropoda > Insecta > Zygentoma > Lepismatidae > Thermobia > Thermobia domestica. The sequence continues at coordinate 278,510,045 of NC_137457.1, read as the reverse complement.
TTATCCCTCCTTTGTATTATGAAATGAGATGCCCTCTTTCATATTCCGAGCGATGACATTTGGCCATCCTTGGGCAATTTTCGGCATTATGTCACTATCTCACGTACTTAATTACGTTCGAAGGCTGGTAGAAAAGTTTCTGCAATCAGTATGAAAAAAAGACGTGAAATTCTTGAAATGGTTTTGTTGCTTTTCAAAGTATTCGCCTATAAGATCGATACATTTTTGAATACGCTCCAGTTAATCTTGATAGTATTCTTTCCCCTCTGAGGCTCCCACCTCAGAGACAGTTGCTCGGAATGCGACAACAGTTGCTTCAGGCGCCTTAAATCGCTTACCGCGCATCTAATTTTGTGTGTGGAAACAGAAAGAAGTAATCAGATTCGTACAGTCAATGTGTCATTAATTCGACATTTTTAATGGACAAAGAATCACCAATTTGGTGTGAGTGGAAACTGGCTTGTGGTGGTGTAACCCAAGAATGTAACGTCTTGGGTTGGTTTGGTTTATGCTATTCATTGGTAACCTTTGGCAAACAAATAGTTGTATACCACTCAGTATTTACTGTCCTTCTACCTTCTAAAATAATTGCCACATGTGTGGTATAACCGAAGATACAAGTAATTATTTGCTTGGCAGCACTCCTGAAACGAACAAGTTTTGTTGGTTTCGACTGTCTTTGAAACACCCAAACAATGGATTGTTTAATTTCAGGTTCATGTGAATAGATCCTTCTAACGATGTAGTACACGAAATTTGACTTATTTTAGCCTATCTTTACACCAATTGATACGAGCCTGTTTGAGCTTCTGTCATGAGGAATCCAACAGTTGGAAATTTTCCTTACGTTCATGTGACCATGCCAAATCGCATGTTCTGCTTTCGTGTCAATGTTTAAGGATGCCTGAACCTGCGATAGGTGTCGATCTCGGTCAATCATATCACGCATAGTAACATTACTAGCAACAACAAACGTGGATGGACAATCTTCACGAAATTTATCACTGTAAAAATGTACGACTACGCTAAAATTCGGAAAAACAATTGTGCAGTGCCATTGATAGTGATTCATCCCCAAGAGCCAAATGAAGTTGCTCGATGATCTGGTATTGTACCAATTGTACAGTCCTGGTCATAGAAACCTAGCAGCCTTAAAAAAAAATAACCTAGATCCATATGAACTTTGTTTGGCTCATTTTCCCTGGATTTCTGTCGTAGACAAGGATGGAAATTGTTGAGCGTATAATGTACTTTGGTTCCCTGTACGTGTAGATCAAAAATATCTACCATACAGGAAAAGGCGGTAATTTCAGGTCGCAAATTTGGTATATGATTTCTATTTTTTAATCTAGAACTATTAAAATACTGACGTAGGATAGAGGTAATAATTGCAAATAGACTACAATGATTAATCATCTGTTTCACGCTATATGTTTCTTGTTTCACTGCCAATTCGAGTTTCCCTAAAACATGAAGCTTCATTGAAGCCAAACTTATGAAAAATCTATCGAAATCAGAAAAAAAGCAAGAAAATTTGGTAAGATTCTGCTCTCTCCTGTAACGGGATTCACTTGCCCAGGAACATACACAGGAATTTATTTCGGAGGGATTCGAAAGCTTCTCCGGGGGACAGGGTGGGAAATTCAATATGAGAACAGATTGTATTAAAATTTGTAAAACTTATCTTAAAATTATACAAAATTTCCAGAAAAGTCAGGATTTCGAGATTTAGAGTCGAGGGCCCACTCCGTGCTTACGTCCCTGGCGAGTTACTTTTTAACAAGAGAACCACTGCGGGACCTGCATGTCTAATATATGTTGCTACTTTTTTTTTTTTTAAAGGCCGTCAGTCGATCTTGGTCAGTTTTCCCAATAGAATAAACCGAAGGACCCCGAGGAAAATTTCTGAAAATGGCCCAGTATTTTTTAAATTTCCATTTTTATTTGCGGCTCATATAGAAAGTTTAATGTAATTTACGTGGCACTTAACTGTTTTAAAAATATGTTTATATTGCATTTCTTAATGCAGTGAATTATTCTGTATGAATTTTGTTGTTCCAACTCAGTGCCCACATATCATCGGAATATCATTTTAACATTCATTCATGAATTCTTACCCTCATACGATCCTAGCTTTTTGAGGTAAATTTTAGCCTTTCAGTCAAACAGGTATTGTTTCATTGCTATTTATCGTAGGGCCATTTTTTTTCTTTAAAAAACAATAGAGCAACTTTTCTAACGGTACCAGCCGCTTCTCCCTATCATACACCTGAAACGGGAAAATCGAAGAAAACAATTTTTTTTTTCGGAAATAACTTTTCAAAAATTTTGTGCCCCTCTGGCCCGGGCTTGGTTGACGTGGAAATCTCAAAATCACTGGAAAAATACGTAGTTACGTACACAATGCGTGTACAAAATTTCAATGTGATCTCTTGAAAACTAAGGGCAGGAAAACATTTTTGAGAATTGCCTCAAGAAAAAATGTGATGTCCCCCCGCCGGTAGTTGGCGCCACCAAATTGACCATGTTCCAAAACGCATCTGGGGTGTTCTTGGGTCCATGTTTGACTTGACCAATAATAGTAATAGCTTAAATGCCTGTTAATAGTACCTAAATAAGCGGTTAAAGACACCACTGCATTATGATACGAAAACGTACCATAGATCGTAAAACGGTTCAACATTCTTTTTCCCTCATAAAGTAAATAAGTATATTGTCTGCAGAATCTGAATAGTACTATGTAAGCATGTATTTGTTTCCATATAAAGAAATATTGAACCTGATGTTAACGAACGGCAAGTTTTATTCAGTCTCTCTACTATCTACAGAACGATATTCCCGAAAGAAAAAAGAAGTCAGCAGCAAGACTATATCAGACGGGTCCTACTGATTAACGTGAAATCCGAACCACATGACCTTCCGCCGGAAATTGAACCCTGATCTCCCACGCCAAAGGCGCGTACGCTAACCGCGCAGCCACAAAGGAGCTCTGGCAGTGTTGGCAGGAAGTGTCACGGGAGAATGCACATGCTGTTGTAGTTCTAAGGGTAATGGCAATGATCTGTGATGATCAAGAAAAACGTAGGAAGGATTGAGAATATATGTCTTAAGGATAAAGAATAGAAAGATTATATAATTGTATGAATTCGTAAGATTCAAAGGATACTATTGTTAAGAAGAGTTACGAACAAAGGTACGATTAAATCAAGAATAAAGAATCCAGATTTATGTAAGGAATATATGAGTTTTGATTACTGTTACAGTACAATTTCAGATAGTTTAAGATAATTATTATTTTAAAGTACCAACACCAGCCAAATACCCTTTTAGGAAGTAACATCATTTCGTTTTATAAAGTTAAAAATTGCTAACTTCCATAATCTGCGTATAATCTTAAATTCCAAGATCAAACTATCTTCAAAACTGTATCTTATATGCATTCTATTTGCACAGGTTCTCTCTCATTTCACTTAGTAACAGTCAGTGTCACATTCGTAAGCACTCTATACCATTCTCATATTCCAACAATAGAATATAATATAATAGGAGTCAGATTATATTGGAAGTCAGAGTATAATAATACAGATTGATGTGTAATACGATTAATGTACTTGTGGAGTACGATTATATAGATAGCTATATTAAATAGAACGGCACAGATTAAGAGTAAAAATATAGAAGAATTTAAGTGTGTATCTTTGTAGATTTTAGTTAACTAACAAGTGAGAAAAGAAAATCTCTTAATGACATAATTTATACCAAAAACACATGGTTCATGCCAAAAGAATCTTCTACCTAGTAAATTGGTAAGCAGTCTCTCTCGGTTTATGTTGATACGACCAAAACAATACAACATATGAAAGGTAGTCGATTTTGTTGCTAACGAACGAAAAACTTGCTACATCATAGTGTTTGCACAACTATGGAAAGTTCATTTTTGAAACATATGAGTGGGAACTGTAATTAAATAAAATCATGTTGTTCTATAAAAATAATAATGGAAAAGAATAGACTTCCAATCTATAATTTAGCATTTTAAATTATTAAGTACCAGGTGATCAAAAAATGTTCGTGCCGTTTCAGCATACAAAAGAAGACAAACGCATACAAGGGGTTTACTCAATATTTATTCAGGAAAATAGCCTCCATCCGCTTATAGGATCTTCCCCCTTCTACGAACAAGTCCATAGATGCCATTTATGTAGAAATTTGTATCGTGATTTTTTTAAAGAAAAAAAAGAAAAAAAAAACTGCGCCACTGCGTTTTCAACTTCTTCCCGAGCTTTGAACAGCCGATTGTGCATGGCGAAAAAGAGATGGTAATCTGATGGAGCTACGCCTCTAGATCAATTCAAGAGTCATCCTTGCTGTGTAAGGCTTGCATTGTCTTGGTGGTACAGAACCCCTTTTCTGTTAACGAGTGCTGTTTCTGGGGAAGTTTGGTAGCTACCGTTTGCAATCATGCTGAGTAATCATCTTTTGTGATGGTCTTACCACTTTCCAAAAACTCAAAATGCACTATCCCAGCAGTAGTCCACCATGCAAACAGCATTACCTTGCGCTGATGAGTATTGGGTTTAGCAGAGGCATTGAATCATTGGGTGGCAACCAATGGTACGAGCGCTTCTTGTTATCATACATCACTCACTTTTCATCCCAGTCAAAATACGGTCCAAAATGGAAAATTTTTGTTCTACTTAGCAAGGATTAGCAAATGTTCAGCACCTGGAGTCCGCGACAGTTAGCTCGTGCGGGACCTACGCGCTCATCTTCCACGATCGTCCAAGTTCATGTAAACGAGAATGATTTGATCACTTACCCCAAACCGTTTTGCGAGTTCCTGACATTTCTGACTCGAATCTCTTCAATAGCTGCGTTCAGTTGGCCCACATTTGAATGATTTTGGTCTCCCAGATCGAGGCCTGGTTTAATTCCTAGGATAGCAGCTTTGCAATTTGAACACATTACAATGGTTCGAATTCCAGATAAAACTATATTTCAGTATCCTCGGTGCTAGAAACGGAAAGTTTTATAATAAAAACACCATATGGAAATTAAATTATTAAGTACATTATCGCAGAAAGTCAACAAACAAATATACATCTATGGAAATAACAAAATCATAGACAAGGAAGAAGACATTACAGAAATCTTATTGAGATAACACGAAACATACTGGGAAACTATCCTATATTACAGAATTTTATTTGATACGCCCGTAACTCCACTAAATTGTAGCAGATTGGAAAAAAGAATACATATCACTGTCGGAGTGATAAAGAGGCTGGAACCCTAGATCGTATATTATTTTCATGTGACTGATTAAAAAAAAAGCAAAGGCAACATCTATTCATATTCTTACATAGTCGGTTACAATGTAGTCCCTTTTCAATTAATCAAATATTGGCTAAAGAAAATTGGACAACAATTAAATACTGTACATATTAAACTTTTTACATTCGACAGAATTTAATTTATAAAAATACAAAGAAGGATGGTGAGAGAGAATTTAGTTTAAATATTAATCTAAAGAGCAATACAAGAAGATATAAAATCATAACAGGTACAGTATATGTTTTTTCATATAGAGGAAGATGACAGCATATATTGAAAAAATAATTGTAGCCAATCAGAAGTCGGAACACATCAAGGCGCCAAATATAAACAAAGTGGAGAAATGTTATACCCAGTGCTGTAGTTCTAACCTTTTCAGGATATACGCTGTTTTGTGATCGACAATGATTGTCATAAAAAACATATATATATATTTTTTTTAATGAAAACACATTTATTAATTCAATTATAATATAAAGGATATTTTACTGTTTTATAGTCTAAAAGCATTTCATGCCATCTTCTTGATGACACTTCTTACTTAAATCACCACTTCCAAAGACTCCCACCAACCATTCGATACATTCCATGCGCTTCACTCCGTCCCGTGACTCCGGGTGTTTGCGTTTTAAAAGCACAAATCCGTTTATCATAAACAGGCCATAGCAAGTTGGCGTCCAAAAATAGCGGTCCACATCCGAGGCTTATCTTTCGATCCCAGGTTTTAAATGCCGGGTGATTGGGTCGGCAGAACCCTCAAACGGAGGACCAGGCTGACTGCAGTTCCGAAACAGTGGGCTATGGAGGCGCCACATCCCGACGCGGGATTATCATTGGAGTCATGACCCAAATAAATAAATAAAACAAAAGTAGAAAGTACCATACGCTTTGAAGCAGAAGATACTCTCTAATGACTACGATTAAGCAGAGGGTATACGCTGTGTACCCTCGATTACAGTTCTCATTATACCAACTTTTGTCTACAGTATTCTTTTGTAATATTGGACAAATTTTAATTTTCAGAACTTATCACGATGCATACTTCATCATAATCACCTGTAGTGCTATGCAAAACATGAAATAGGATCAAATAATAATGTTGTAATTGTTTATATGATAGATAGATAGTTACACTCATAAGTTTGTGACAAAGTTGGTGTAGTATAACAGTGGAAATATTCCAACTAAAGATATGTTTTAATTTTGACAACTTTACTTACATAGGAGATCCAGTATAAATGCTGCCTCTTAATCAATATAACTACTAATGGTTAAGAAAGATAGATCCCTTTTAAAGTAATATAATTTCATTTCGTAAAAAGAGGTAAGTGAACTGGCTACTGTGCAGAATTTATTCAAAAACAACGTTAAATACGTATTATTATTTGATTATCGATTTTATTTATTTCGAATCTGTAGGGGGTCGTGATAGCTCAGTCATAGAGCATTCACCTAGGTGTCTAGGATACCTGATTGGATCTCAGGTCGCGTTAAGTGAACTTTGTGGTAGACAAACACCGTGTGCTGAATTTCCTTGAGATTCTTTCGTTTCCTTCCACTTTCTTGAGTCCACCATTTCATTCATTATCATCACCGGGTCCTTTAGCCTGCATGGCATAACCATTGAACGTAAATTCGAAAATTTTCATTTCATTTTTTCGAATTTCTAATGTAGTGATAGGACAAATTTAGTTCTGTTTGATTCGTAAATTAGGTTGATTTCATGAAAACTTACGGTATCACATTTCATGAAATAAGAGCTTAAAGTGGAAGCCAATAGAAATTACCTGTAGTAGTGCAAAGCTAATTTGTTAGCAAATCATTTCTAATAAATTTAATTCGGCATCTTCACAGTCTGTATGTGGAATGATTAAATATTGCATACAGTGAGGAGATTCTATACCTAATACACTGACTGAGCAAAACTCACGGGATAGCAGGTCACTGATTCGTGGATGGACACCGCTCAACGCCACCTGCAGGGCTCCGCGACGGCTTCAATTGTGTGTAAGACATTGTGGGACCTGGCTGTGTGAGGTGATTTCGTAAAATGCAACGTCGTCATGAGTTGACGGCATTCCAACCTGGCATGTGGTAGATGCCCGACGCATGGGACATTCGATTTCGGAGGTGGTGCAGGAATTCGGCTTCCCACGTTCAACCGTGTCCAGGGTGAACCGAGAATGGGTGAATGAAAGTGCCATAGTCCACAATAGACACCATACCGGGCGTCCAGAGGCCCTCAGTGACCGAGACCGGCGACACCTGGAACGAGTGGTCAACAGAGACAGGAGAGCAACTGTGCAACAAATTACGGCCTAATTCAACACTAGCCGTGCTAGAAACGTCTCCCAGTGGACAATGAGTCGGAACATGCTTGTCCTTGGGTATGGGAGCCGTCGCCCTACACGTCTGCCACTGCTAACCCAGCGTCATCGGACACTCCGGCGTGCATTTGCCATCAATCACCACGGATGAACACTGCAACAGTGGCGTAACGTCCTATGGTCCGACGAGTCGTGTTATCAACTGTACCATGCCGATGAGAGGCACCGTGTGTGGCGCAGACCGCATGAAGCGATGGATCCCGCATGCCAAGAGGGCGTGGTCCAGACCGGTGGGGCTATCAGTTATGGTGTGGGTGCATTTTCCTTCCATGGAATGGGACCCCTGGTTGTTCTGGAAGGCACATTAACTGGTCCGCGGTATGGTCAGCTGCTCGCAGACCATCATCCGTTTGTGATGTTTCAACACTCTGGCATTGTAATCTTTTAACAGAACAATGCGGGGCCACATAGTGCCAATATCGTCCGTGACTGGTTCGACGAGCATGCATGTGAGATCCAAAGAGAACGACTGAACTGGCCACCCAGAAGCCCTGATATGAATCCCATTGAGCATGTCTGGGATGCCCTTGAACTTATGCTCCGGGCATTGGATCTTAAACTCACGAACAGGCCACAATTGGCTGCCGCTCTACAGACTGTGTGGTGTCAACTGCCTCCGGACGTGTACCAGGGACTTGCAGACTCCGTTCCACGCCGTATCGCTGCGCTCCACAGAGTCGGAGGGGTCCGACGAGATATTAAGTGAGTATTCCATGAGTTTTGCTCAGTCAGTGTATATTAATATAATTTAAGCCTGTCTTTGTAATCATAAAATTACGAAAACAGTGTACTCTATCATCAAAGTCACAAAATTCAGATGGGCTCTATAATTAAATTTTACATGCCAAGAGTGACTTTGCTTTAACGTAAGTGATAGAAAGGAAATTATTATAGGTGTAGTTTTAAAATATGTCCTCAAATTAAAAAAAAAAAAAAAAAAAAAAAAAAAAAATCAAATGTTCTCTATTCTTCTATATCCAGATAACCCTTTAGAATTCCGATATACTCTTGGGCATTACTTACATCATTTCCGTAGAAACATAACGCGGAGTCGTTTAGTGGGTAAAGCTTAAATGACTTTTCAAAATCAATTTACTTCGTTAATGCATATATAAAAGAAATATTTATGTATTTATTTGGCACGCTGTATTTTTAATTAAAATAAATTTTTAAAAACTTCGTTAAAATTTGGCTCGAAGTATTTACTTTATCGGGAAAGTATGCTAGTGCGGGAGTGGCTTGTGGAGCAACTTAATCACGTGTGTATCTCAAGAGTCAAGAAATACACATTATGCTCTGGTATTAAGAAAAGGAAGCAAATTATAGAATGAATGACTTAAATACCAAACGACAAACAATAACATTCCAAAATGTACTACAGAAAATGTGCGCAAAACGAAGTTTTTCTAGTATCGTTGTCTTAATAGAAGGGATTACACAAAGACATGGTGGAGGTACTACATTTCTGAAAACAAGATATCCTTCTTTCAAGTTAAGGAAAATGCTTATCCATAAATTATTTTATGAGCATAGAAGATCGAAATTTATGAATATATATATATATATATATATATATATATATATATATATATATATATATATATATATATACAGAGTGTCTCAAAAGTCTCCTGACATAGGGTAACTCTGTTATTATAAGTGTTACGACAAAAGTAAGAGGGAAAACAGTCTCCAAATATAATGTTTTCTATCTAAAGTGAAGGAATTTTTTAAATCAGACGATCTGTTTGTGCTGTACATTCTTTATGCACCCAATGTTAAATGAAAATGCAACGTTGCCATTTCAACCTCAACAACATAAGTAAATAAAGTTACTGTCTTTTATAACCTGACCAGGATAGCTGTGCGGTTTTGGGAGGATGGCGCTGCTGTTGTGTTTACATCAGTTTCTTGGCAAGCGCGGTGGGATAGGGGAGCGGAGAGTTTCACTTTGCAGTGTATCCAACGGTTTTTTAAAGTTGCAGTTTAGATGTTATGCATTGTCTAATCTCTTTACACTTAATAAAAAACGCCGTAACTTATGTATGTATTGTAGTGAACCATTCCTGAAGTAATGCAGATGTATTGTGAATAGTGATTTATGAATGTAAATTACCAATTTAAGAACAACATAGCACAGTTGACAATTCAGTGAGCTTCTACCGTGTATTAAGCAGATTGTATAAAAATTGACTACGTTTTATTCGATTTCATTATAAAACAGTAGCAGCCTGTAAAACGCAGGAATGACAATGTCAATGACTAAAAAATTAATTTTGGGTTGATAGCTTAGAGTTTTGCGCAATATCTTGTAACTGTAAGTTTAAATCAAGTCAAGGTTAAGGCTCATGATGCTGCTGTTTAACTGTATGTTTATCGATTGACAAATAAATTATTTTTTCGAGTTTTAGCCAGGGAGGAATTTCGAAACGTTTCCTCTCGAGAACTGTGAAAGTCCTTTCCGCTGATCTATTGGCCAGCGCATGTGCTTTTATTGTATGGATCTGGGTTTGATTCCCATTGAGAGAATTAAATTTAATTTTACAATCCTTCACTTTCATTAATCATCTGTCTTCTCTAGCATAAACAACATAATCATGGGACGTTAAAATAAAGAAATTTCATTTTTTTGTTCGAGAAATGTGAACCCTTTGGGAGAAAAGGAGGTGAAGAAATGTTTCCTTCATTTTTTAAAGATTTATGGGATTGGACAGCTTGCCTTTAGGGATTGATTTGTACAATTTGGTTCAGTGCACCCTTCTTTTAGGATCATTATAAAAATCCAGCCCTTTGGTAGAGCTCGAATAAAAGTATTGATAAATCATCAGCGTATGGGTAGTGTAAGAGTAAGTATCATTGCTTCAGCACATAATAAATTTTATTTATGAAGAAAGAAATTACCTCTGGACTAACTCTGAATTTCTCTCAGGTTTTAGCTATCAGGTCACAAAGAATTAAATCTACTAACTATTTTCACACACAATATAATTTTGAAACTTGGGAGCCTAGTGTTATATTTGTGTCTGTAGTATATAATAATGCTGATACGTTATTCTGTTGAACATCTTAAAGATATTTGTCGATTGACTTCAGAGGACTGAGTTTAGCCCATAAACACAAGTTGCCTATAGTTCAAACATATCAGATGTACGGTCTTGTTTAATAAAACCTGCTCTTCCCTGTCCTGTATCTGAAAAGTACTATATTGTTATTCACATATGGAATTCAAAGGCAAAGTCAATCGTCTTCATTCAGTTGTATTTTTATTTCAAGTATACGTATTAAAATGCGCTACGCATGGTTGCAAGAGGTTGGGTGGCTTTTTTAAAAATACTGAACTGACATATCTAACATTGGCACTCATCTTCTTTATAAGTTGATGTAAGAAACGGCCGATTGATTTCCAGCCAATTACTTCATCACCGGTATCTTTGAGCAATGAGATAACAATGGAAGACAAACTTCGTTCTTTTCAAACTTGATACTTTGAAAAACTTATGAAAGTGATATTGTTATTCAAATACATATTCGCTCTAATCAATTTCAGAAGTAACATTAATCTTAGAATAACGTAATGGCTGTAAGGGTTACCCTGAAAATGTTTTTGTATGTTATCTTTTTTACGTATAAGAAACCTTTAATTATCAGGCACCCCATTTTAATCGCTCCCCCTCCGCCGTCAATGCAACACTTCTAACCGTCTCCCCAGGGGTCCTGGGTCCACCCTTGATTGAGATGGTACATAAAAATAACTTTGTCTAATCCCTGTCATTATTTAGCATGGTTTAGTATTTAAAAAAAAAAAAAAAAAAAGATATTTCTGCCACATTTTGAAATATCTTTTTTTAAATTACTAAACCATGCTAAATAATGACAGATATTAGACAAAATTATCTTTATGTACCATCTCAATCAGGGGGTGGACCCAGGATCCCTGGGGAGGCGGTTAGGAGTGTGGCGGTGAAAAATTATCAGTTCTCTCTCTCACCAAACTTTTGAAGTACATCCGAATATGATGTCAATGCAAGAGAATTTTCTTACTCAAGACGCCGATCGCTCCGCCCCTGACTTGAGCATATGCGTGAAGTGGTTTATTACGAACAAGACAGAAAGAACTGTGATAGATTGATTACAAGTAGTCCGGTTAGAAACACTGCTGCTTGCATTTTAGTTCCAAAACCGGCCGCCCGCACTCGTTCGCTGGTTGTGTTATACCTTAACGTATCGATGGCCAGCCCCCATTTCAAACAATAATTTCATTCACTTATGTTCTGGGTCTAGGTAAATAGCAACGTTGCATTTTCATTTAACATCGGACGCATAAAGAGTGTACAGTCAAAACGGCTCATCCGAATTAAAAACCTTCACTTTAGATTGAAAACATCATGTTTAGAGATGATTGTCGCCCTTACATTTTGTCGTAACTCTTATAATAACATTTCAGGAGATTTTTGAGACACCCTGTGTATTGTAATTATTATAACATGGGAAGTTCGAAAGCAAAGTGAGATGTTTCAGATTCGTATCACTGCCGCGATAACTTTTGATATGCCAGGAGGCAGTTACGGACATTATTAATATGGAAACAAATTATGGAAGATTATTTGCTCATTTCCTAAAATATTTTCTTATATTGAATTGGATTTTCTTTTGTATAGTGTAACGTTTCTTATAACCAAAAATACAAAGTAACCTGGCTAAATCTGAGATAGTCAACAGTGTTAACTTATTAACCATAACCTACGCCAAATACAGTGAAGCCAGTAAACCTTGGCCACCTGCATAAATTGGACTTATTTTTGTGGAACCGGCAAATTCTTATAAGCTATATAACATTTATTATCCTGTAAGTTGGCCACCTGGTGTCTTAGTACTTGACCACATAAATTAGAACATTCTTCTTTCATATTAATGGAAAGGCAAAAATATCCGCTCCCACAATATACTACACTGCTATTATGAGAGATCTATGACAGATGCCACCCAAGAATACGAGAAATGTTTTTCATTATTTGCCTTTTTATACTGTATTTTATTTATTTGAGAAGTGATCGGAACATTTTTTTCAATGGAGATTAGTTTTCCTATTCAAGCAATTCTCAAGACAGAAGACAGCCACCTATCCAATGGCACTCGAATTGTCAACTGCTCTTCAATAGAAAGCTGAGCTTTGGACCTATGGACTCGCTTTTCTCAAAGCATGTTTTTCTTCAGGTTCAAAATTAAAATATTCATTACCACAGAAATACAAGGTGTGATCAAAAAGTACGGGGAATGTAATTGCACCGTGCCATTTATCGATGTTGTATCCATTTCAGTTTGTAAGCTCAGTAGCCTAAATCTTTGGTACAGTCAGTGTCGAGTTTGAACGAGTTGTGACATGTTAGTTGACTTCCAAAGGCAGAAGAGTGAGGACGTGTTAAGAGTGTCTGTAACGCGCCAACATTAAGTTTTGTTCTAAGCTGTAAAGAAACAAAAATGCCAAAGAAGCTAATGAAAAATCAAAATCAGTGTATGGCGATGAAGCGGTGGCATTGAAGACTGTTTACAAGTGGTATAAGCGATTCAAAAGCGGCAAAGAGTCGGTTGAAAACGAGCAACGATCCAGACCTCCTTCGATGTCAGAAATAGATGAAAACATACAAAAAGTTGTACAAATGATTTGTTCGAGAGCTTTTCGAAGAACATCTTATATGAGTCCGTGAAAAGCATTTTAACCGCCGATTAAATTGGCAAATGGCTTCCTTCACCTCGAAAACGCAACGTGCCATACCTTGCCATTGATCCGCGAGTTTTGGGCCGGAAAAAGTGTTTTTGTCCACACCCGCTTTACTCGCCAGATTAAGCACCATGAGACTTCTGACTCTTCTCAAAAATTAAAACCGTGCTTAAAGGAAAACTTTTTACACCATTCCTGAAATTGAGAGGTTCACGACAGAGCAGCTGAATGCTCTTTCAAAAGAAACATTTAAGAAATGCTTTAAGTCATGGATTCAACGTTGGGACAAGTACACTGCTAGCCCAAGACAGTACCTTGAAGGAGATTAAATTCCATGTAAGTATATTACTTTATTTCTTTAAAAAAAAACGCCATATTTTTTTTTATCACACCTCGTAAAATAAAAGCAGAATTAACCATGGACGAAATAATCATTATCAACTAATTTGTTGCTTACAAATTAATATATAACCAATACACCTATAGTACAGTTTTATTGTTTATATTCTTCAACTTTATTTCGGTAGAGGATTTCTCGTGTTTCGTTGATTTTAGAAGTGATTCATCCTAGCTGTCCAAAATTATTGTCGCATGTCTATAAATAGAATATCTATAATTTGATAACGAACTCGCCCGGTATTTCTTATAATGTTAGTATGTGTATGTGGCAAATTTCATGTCAAAAGAGCAGTAAATAAGAACAATAAAACGAAAATAAAACTTTTTTTTTTTTTGTAAATTTAGCAACATTTTGTTTTATTCATTCTAATTTTTGTATTTATAATTCTTTTCCTATGAAATATGCCACAAATATACATTTACCGATTATACACACAGTATCAGTATTAAAAGTACCCTGCAAAATCATTATCAAATTATATTCTTACAAGAAGACAGTTATAGATATGCGACAATCATTTTGGACATGAATGTACCTTCATTAAAAAAATAAATAAAATAAAATAAAAATAATAAAGTAAAATCTGCCCAAAGCAAATCTGTCTGATGAAGACAATATCTTATGGTGAAGGATATGTCTGATACATTGCTGAAACTGCAATACTATTATTTATTAAAAGTGATTTGCTTTGGTCAGATTTTACATTTATTGAAGGCAGCGCAGTTCCAAAGCTAGAATGAACGGCATTCAGATAGTAATTTTTCTATCATAGTTATTTAGTCAATATTAAGTATTTAAAGTTAACAGATTACACTACCATTAGAACTCTTAATATGTAGTGAGTTTGTCTATCATGCTTATTTTCTGAAATATGGCCTAAGGTTTACAGGTTATTGTGAAACCAATATAGACAACTTTTTACTACAGTAAAATTGTGCGCCTATGCATTTCTGGCATGTTAAAGTAAGATATTTACAAGATGGCCATACGTTCTGATTAATCGAGAATGTCCCGTTTTGAGAACGAAATATTATCTCAGAATATTTTGGTACAGATCTTTTGTCACTTCAACAGAACACCGGAATTAAGTATAATAATTTATAAGTTCATTGTGTGGAACCGCTGTATTATGTTTCCAATTACACAATAAATACTGCTGTGTTTCACATTTTCATTTTATAGTACTGCAAAATTATTATTTTATTACAAAATAAGTTTTTTTTTTTTTTTTTTTTTTTTTTGCGCGTCTTACTTCTAGCTTACTTAATACGAGACCAACTTTGTAATCTTCGTTCCAAATTTGTGAAATACTGAAGATAAAACTCGCAGATTTTCGATATCATTTTTTTTTAAAAAAGTGAGTGTTGTGCAAATTCAGTTTTTGCTAAGAAATCATAAGGTATGAGTTAGCGGTGTAATCACTCATAACGGTAAAAGCTATTCCATAACATACGGTACCGATTTTACTACCATAAAAGTATTTTATTTATTTACTTATTGAACAAATTCCCAGATACAACGTTACTTTGCCATTTTACACAGGGAAATGTTAAGAAACAGGAAAAAAAACAAGTGTTAACAAAGAATGCAAAGTAATATTATTTGGCCAAAACTCGTTTAATTGCTCTGTCAAACATCGAGTAGCTCGAAAAATATGGCCACATCAGTTGTCAAATGATTACAATACTTTGGTATTCTATAAAAAAAAAAAAAACTTCTGTATAATTACCAACCTAGGGCGGACAAGATGGAATAGGTGGGTTGTTGACTAAAGAAATAAAGGCAAAATAAAACTACAGAAAATATAATTTTGCTTGATTTATTTATGTTTTAAAGAACAAACTGTGTACATACAGTCTTAATACTTATCCCAGCAGTAGAAAGACAAATACTATTACTGGGAAATACATAGGAAGCCAAGAAACAGTCTTCTGGTTCACTTAACATTACAATCAGACTGATAGTTTTTCGCATGAGAATAACAATTTACAGTCCCTTTCCCCCAGTATTTACCATGTACACGTATTGTAGTTTTTTTCTTTATGTCATTTATAGTATAATAATATACAGTCAACTTTACTTATTCTGTAAGTAGTACAGAGTTTTCTTTTTATGATATGCAACATAGAGGTGTTCTAACTAACATGAAAAACAAAGTCAAAGTTTGCTTAAGCCGTTTGTTGTACAATAGCAGACTTAAAAAAAGAGTGCTTAAAGTAGTTTTGTTCCGTCTCTATAATAGTGCATGAGCATTCACTACATGAATTATTACAACATATTTTTTTAAGCATCGTTTATTTCTTCGGTGTATTTAATATATATAGAACATGAAATGCTAGTAACATCACCAGCATTTCTATTTCGTGAAGGTTTTTAGCCAGACTTTGATCTTTTAAGATTATGGTGCAAAACTCTTTTCTGTTTATAAGTCGAAGAAAAATCTGAGCACTGATCATTACCGATTTGCAAATTTAGTGAAGGAATTGTTCTTTTGAAAATTCACGTTTTAAACTTATCAGAAGCAAGCTAGTAAAACACATTTCAGTGGGATAGTGGACGCCATCAATACTAAAAAGCATTTAAGTCGATTCCTAAATTTTAGGACATTGTTTAATTGGTGCGTCATTTGAATTGAGGACTATTTTATAGTCGGTCAGATTGATTAGGTGAATACAATGTCCATGAAGTAGGGTTATTCCGGGCAAATATAGCTCAAAGCATGGTTTCTTCCGAATTTGTTCTCACACAATTTAACATTACAGTTACGTAATATCGTATCGAACGATGCTACTAGGATGTATTATACCACAGGTAAAACCTGCAAATAACTTATAAGTAAATTGATAATACTTAAGTAATCTCCAGGAGGGATATTCGTTATATGGTTTTGTTTTGTAGCAAAAAGTAAAGAATAGTACCTTAGTTGTTTATTATAATGCAATACATTTATGGGGTTAAGTGTCAAGCTAAAATGTAATATTACAACAGTGGTAGTGACTGTGTTGTATTATAAAGCTTCATTGAAAATGTGTTACTGGTATATCTTTATTATATGATTCTGTTATTTGTGAAGTTTGTTATAATTTTAAATCGGTGAAAGACTAAAGATGCTGTATATGAAATAATAATTATTGTTATCATGTTTGTAATAACTGTTTATTTTGTTTGCTTAAATTCTGCAATAATACACGAAAAATTGTCCAATAATATGACAAGAATTATACTTGTTTCTAGAAATTGTGTCAATGTGTCATGATATTTTTGTTAGGTTTCCATTTTTTTCTCTCTCTAAAAATAATTGGCTGGCTTAAGCCCTTCGCAAAATGATTTGGCGATGTTACTGATAATTGGGAATGGGAAATAAGTATTATTATATTTAAATGCTTAGCATATCGTTTCTGTCTATCTATGGCATCCATAGACAATGCAATGAACTTAAAAGATAGTCTGTACAGTAGTTTAACAAAAAGTTTCCTTAAATCATAGCAATACATGATTGCCTTTCATATCTAATGTCTAAATGATTACTGATAGCATTATGTCAGTAAACAATAACGGACAATTGATATACTGTATATAGATATATGTATTGTCTTTATTTAATACCTGTTGTTGTTTAAGGGAAGATACTCAACAATATGTATTGTATTACCCATACTTCCCCGACGTGTACTTTCGCTGTAACACGAAATAGTACAATCTTCAGAGAAAAGTACATATCACACCCAAAAGTCTGTCAAGTTTGGTAGCTACCATATTATGTATATAGTATGTCATAAAATAATAAAAATATTTTTCTAGTAAACTCGCAGTGCCCACAAAATAACTTACCAACTTGAAAATATCAATCCTTGTTTGGTTTTGTTTTTGACTTTCCTTTTAAATATATAATTTACATTGTTTTTTGGTAACAACATTCAGTACAAAAAAAGCTTCATTTCTTTTTTTTATTTATGTCTTTCTGTAAGCCTTGTCAATATTAGTTTTTTCTAGTTCATTGTAACCTAAAATACTTTCAATAGCTTTGAGATGTCCTCTCTGATTTTCTTTGTCTGTAAGAAAATAGTAGATTGCTGATTTGAGGAACTGCAGAGTGATTTCTGGGTCGATCTCTCCAGAGCTGGCACGATTTTCTGCAATGCGCCGATACATTGCCTGGGTGCAAGGAAGAAAAACAGTATTAATTTTCCACTACTAATTAAATTTCGATTTATATATTATTCATTCATTTCTAGACTACACATAAATTAATTTTACAAACTTTTACAAATGACACGATTTAGTATGAAACAGGAAACTTATGCATGTGTGTTATTGTTTCCTTTTTTGCAGGATAGTTATTTTCTTCCCCCTCTCTCATTCATCGTGTATTCCACTGTTCTAGATTTATTCGAAGTGTCATCCTGTGTAACTCAGAAAACTAATTTTCTGTAAGAGAACATTTTTAGACATTTTGGATCAAAATGTTGAAATATTTTATTTTATGAAGAATATGAGTACTGTGAAGATTAAATGTCTACCTAAGGATTTTAGTTTAGAACTCCCAGATATAAATACGCTTTTAAAAGTTGCTGTTTATATATAATTGGCCCTGAGGCCGCCCATAGATTTAATGTGACACCAGATAAATTTTCGTTAAGGACTTCCAAGTTAATGTGAGGGCTCCCAATGGTCGTCAGCACAGTTGGCAACTGGCGCTGAATTTCCGTATTATTAATGAACTAAACTTTATTCATGTCACCAAAGGGTGTTTAGAAAGTCGATAAATCCATATTTTTGACATGTAATATTTAATTTAATATCTAGAAAAGGTATGATTATTTTGTCGCTGTCAGGTGTTTTAAACTTCAAAACAAAAAGTCTGAATTGAATGAAGTAAAAAAAAGAAAAGAAAAGAAAAAGAAAAAAAACTACATTTGTCGGTGTTGTCTCCCCTTATGGGCCGCCCTGATTGGTCCTTCTTCCTAATATAGTTGCTACTGTGTGTGCTTTTGGTGCACGAGGTCCTGGGTTCGATTTCCGGTGAAGAGTATTGAACGCACTACAGTGGTTCAGACCCCACTGTAAACTGTAGGTTTCGTCCTGGCCCATCCCTTATACGTTTCAGGTTTCCATCCTTTATTACGATAACTCAGACCTTCCGTATGTAATACTTTCTCCTTTCTAATACAGTAAGGAAAGTATTCAAGAAGGATATATGCCCAGCGACTTCCACCTGAAGCGGTTTCTGGCCAGACAATTTTTCGACATCGCAGTTGATTTGCAGGTGGTTGACATCCTGTTTCCAGTTCTTGGCTGCAGAATTATTCGATACAGGCATATAAAAGCTGGTGCCACGTGTTACGATAAATGTCTCAACAAGGATGATACATAACCTACTTTACAATATATGCATGTACCACTAACTCACTATAGTAATATAATTTTCTTCTGATGCTTCTCTCTCATTTTGCAGGTCATCGCAACTTACTTTTTGAATGTGCCTCGTATATTGATTCAAACGCTAAATTATATGTATAATCATGAAAGAAAATGTGTCTTGAATAACTCCACAAGTTCAATATATTTCATAAAATTTCTAAATAGTAAACTTACTTTCTTAACTTAAAAAAAAAAAAAAAAAAAAATCTCATAAAACTACTTTCATACGACGGAAATGGAAAAATACAAGATGATTATGAAATAAAGACAGTACAACCACATTTTTGGCACAAAAATAAAAGCATGCAACACATATTACTTACTGTGCAACACATATTATTTGCTTTATCATCAGCCAGAAGTATTAAGGGGAAAATTTTCAGCGAAAAGCGTAAAATATTTTCTGGGATTTATTTTTAAAAAGCCACTTGTCCCCGTCTACCTTGATACATATTGTATATTAGAATTCTACGCATATTTCTAAGTAAATATACGGAATTTATGTAATTAATTGACTAATATATTAGTAAAGATATGGCTACTTTAATGCCATAGCAGGAGACTGATAAAATTACTTTAATATTCAATAACGAAATAAAATTAAAGTCACTGAGTCAAGGCTAGACAGACAGCATATAACCTGCAATTTTTATTATGTTTTAGCGGAGTAACAGCATCTTGCTCAATTCTCCTCTCTTGACGAGAGAGGACAATCTGAGAAAGAAACTGCCACGATGCCGAAACGTAATGAGAATTGTCTTCTTTCTTTAATTGTATCTGTAAGCTTCGGCTGCGTTGAATTTACACATAAGATAGAAAAAAGTCAAAATATTGTGTAAGAAGAATATTGAAGTGAAATCTGTACTTGGACGGAATGCAGTTATGTTGAAAATTCATTGTAAAAAAGACGCACGATGTATATGTAAGTAAATCACGGAAAAGTACTATAAAGGTAACCAGGAAAGTTCTGTCACCTTTTGTGGAGGTCTGTGTTCAATTAGCCCTCACGCCGTGAGTTGAATGCGAATGGAGATAAGGCGAAGGTCAGTTGTTGGTGTGGGTATATCTAACATACTACCTGGTTGTGGCAGTTCAGTTACACTGTGAATTTGCGTAAGGACAGAGTGAATATGGGACGTCCACAGAGCATCATAAGGGCGTGTATGCTGTACGAGTTCAAGCTGGGGTCAAACGCCGCTGCAATGGGGCGGAAGATATGCCAGGCCTTTGGTGAGGGTGTCGTGAGTACGCGGACAGTGCAGTGGTGGTTTAACAAGTTTAAGGACGGTGACGAAACACTCGAAGACGCACCACGTGCCGGAAGACAAACACATGTACTAAATGAATATCTTCAGGCAGAATTGAGGCGAACAGTGGCCAGCCATATGAGGAACTGGAACTACAATCCAGTATGAGTGGAGAAACCATTCGGCAGCACCTCCATCAACTTGGGAAGCATTACAAATTGGGTCGATGGGTCTCACATGATTTGACTCCGGGCCAGAAGGCAACGCAAGCAGACACCTGTGTTTCTTTGCTATCTCGTCTGAGGAAGAAGTCATTTCTGGACAGAGTATTGACATATGATGAGAAATGGGTCCTGTACGAAGCTCCAAGGCGCCGCCATCATTGGTTAGCATCCTATGAACCGGTTCCAGAACAGTCGAAACCAGCACTGCACCAGAAGAAGGTCCTCCTGTGTGTTTGGTGAACTGCTCGCGGCATCGTGAATCGGGAACTGCTACCAGCTGGTCAGAGTATCAATGCGACTGTGTACTGTCAGCAGTTGAGCCGTGTTCAAGAAAAACAAACTCTGGAGCCAGTACAACTGAATCGCAAAGGGGTCCTTCTGTTACAGGACAACACTAAGCCCCACATGGCTAGGATGACCCGGGACACCATTCTTCATCTTGGATGGGAAACACCATTGCATTCGCCATACTCCCTGGACATTGTACCGTCCGATAATCACCTGTTCCATTCCTTACACAATCACCTTAGAGGACGCCAGTTCAAATCCCTAGTAGAGCTGCAAAATGCACTTGATACCTTCTTCTCTTCACGGTCCACCAAGGTCTACTGCGATGGAATTCGTGGCCTTCCAGAACGTTATTTTTGATCTTTCAGGTAACATATCGATGTTCGAAAGTGGTGGGTGAAAAAGCGACAGAACTTCCTTGGTTACTTCTATAGATGCTGACAGTATCTCAGTTGAGTGTAATGCGTTTTTGTCAGAGTGAAGAAGACTATTGATAAACGACTAGGACGCTGTATCAGGAAGAAATGAAGGAAGTCACTAGAGACGTTCCGCAGCAGAAGAGAACTCTCAGCCACTGAACCACAGGGCTCAAGGAAAGATTATCCCTCTCTACTATATAAAACATTTATCGCTTTATCGCTGAAAAGTTTCTAAAATACTTACACTAAATTCCCTTAATCATGCAAACACAAAGGAATAATGCACTTATTTTAACGAAATAATAACAATAATAAAAATACTGCTTAAATGTCATGTCACATCCGAGGTGTTACTATCATGCAAGTAAATTTAAACATATAAAGATAATTTACGTATACTAAATATACTACTATACTTGGTTACTAGAATTTTAGTAACTAAGTATACTAAAATTAAGTATACTTAATTTTATATACTAAATTTAAGTATGTGAAGGTATTTTTCCCTTAACTAAAATTTTTATTACAAAAATTATAAATGATGAAGTGTTATAAATGCTTTAAATTAAATTGAATTCTAAATCTTTAGACTGACAAACATAATGAACACTTTCTTCTACTAAGATAATCTTTTAGTTATTAGGATCGCGCTAGTGGGCCTTATAAGATTATAATGTTATTAGGATCACGCTAATGGGCCTTAAAGATAGTAATGTTATTAGGATCACGCTAATGGGCCTTAAAGATAGTAATGTTATTAGGATCACGCTAGTAGGCTTTATAAATAAGATTGTAATGTTAGTACATTCGTCCGTTATTCTACACGATAAGTCATGAAAGAAAATTATTATTATTATTGCAATAGACAGCCAGAGTGGTTATCTCAACCGAGTTCGTCAATGGAGTCAATCCGTTATGGGGACTATGGAAATATGTGATAGGTTAGTTTCTTTCTTTTTTTTCTTTTCTTTTTTTTTTTTTAAGGTTATCAGATATTTTGGCCAAACCTTGGTGAGGTTGAAACCTGACATAGTATGAGAGGATATACACGCAGCAAAGAATGAGGTATTAAAACAACACAAAATGATTACTACTTTAGGGTGTTACTTGTGTGTTAATTTAACATCAAGGACATTACCCTCCGAGTATATCAGAAATAACAAGTAACTGTAAGTGAGAATTTGCATTGGATTCTATTGTTTGCTATAAGCAAACCCTTACGCAGTATATCTGATATTAAGTATATTTGAGAGTCAAGTAATGGGTAACGTACTATGTTTTCTGTAATCGATTATGAAAGCCTATAAATTGTCTTATAACAATTACATAAATAACAGTTCTGCAATCTATTGTTCTTATCTGTTCTTCTTATGTGCTATCATATAAGAACAACAAATGGCAGCAATGCTACTCATGTAACTGTTCATTCAATTCCTAGGCTTACAAAACTATTTTCATGACCGATTATAGCAAAACATATTATGTTATTCGTTACTTGGCATAAATGTCAAATATACTGCGCAAAGCTTTACTCATTGCAAGCAATAAAATCCAACTCAAATTCTCACTCATAACCTCTAGTTACTTCTGATATGCTCGGAAGACAATGTCTTTGGTGTTAAATTAACATACACGTAACACGCTCAAGTTGTTTTAACACATCACTTTTTGTTGTGTAGTACGACCGCTCCAATTATCGGTATAGATTTATTCATAAATGTAGGTTTTGCGTGATCTTCTTTACTGTCCTCACCAGAGTTTACTTATTTATTTCCTCCTAGTTGCAATGCCTTTTGGTGGTTGTATTGTAAATTATCTTTCCCATATTCAGCCTGTAAAACCACCATTTGGCCACCGTGGCTCGCACGTGTTCAGATCCAATATCGTCAATGAGGCTTATGCTCGCTATAATCTCACTGGATTCACGCTCGCTCTAATCTGAAGCTCTGGCTCACTGTCCACTTATTAGGATATCTGCAAATGATTCCGGCAACGCGACACTGGCAATAAGTTGTTCATGGTATATAGTGTCATCTATGAAAGAAACACTGTATCTGTTTCAATTGTCTAGTCGTATCAGTTCGTTGGAAACAGTCATTTGAATCGGTTGGTGTGGATTCAGCTCATATGCTGCATGACAATGCTCCAGTAAACACTACTGTTCTTGCCAAGGCAGCATTGAAAGACTATGGCTTCAAGAAGATTCAGTATCCACTTTACAAGCTAAATTTAGCACTGAAGCCTTGGCAAAACAGCTGTGTGGACTGGAGCACTCTTATCCGGTATGCAAGCTTAACACACTGTGACTGAGTTAATGAATGCTTCCAAAGAATTAACGCAACTAGACAGTTGAAACTAATACATTATTTCTTCCATAGATGGCACTATATACGATGGGCGGCTTATTACCAGTGGCGCGATATTTGAATGTCATGCCGGGAACTTTAGAAAATACCGTCGTACAGGGCTCGCCTTCAATTATTGAGCGAGTGCACTTGAGCCGGGCTCACGAATTAGCATATCCCATGAAACAACAACGAAATTGGAAAGCAATTACAATAAATTAGGACAAAACCTATCTGTAAACGCACCACCCCCATTTGCCTAGTGAAATAGGAAATATAGCCTTGAGAGACCGGCTGCAGGGTTGAACCTGAAACCTTCCGATTGCGAAGTCAGAACGCTACCACTAGCTTACTGCCGATTGGATCATTCGCTATTGTTTTTAAGATGCTGTACTTAGCCTCAAAGATAATACAGTTTCCTTCTCTTTTTCATATCTATCAGATTTCAAGATTTTTTTTTTTTTTTTAAAAAAAGAAAGAATAGTCAAAGTGTCACGTTTAGAATTTGGCTCCTCTTCTCTTTGCTTGGTTGTATGTCGTGCCTGTTTATTTTTAATTATTTATTTATTTATGAATACTTTCTTTAAAAAAAAGAAATTTCATCCTCCCTCCCCTCTCCTCCTTCCTGTTTCATTACGAATATAATCAGTTGTTTGTTAAGAGTTGATTAGTTCTTTCATTTCCAAAATGAGAAGAGGACTTGGACATTTTTTTAAATGAAGTCTTTCAGTTTAACGTCCCTCGTTTATGCCCTTTTAGGTTACGGTAGACGGATGATTAAGGCAAATAAAGATTATTGAAGAACTATTGAAACAGGAGTATCCCCCAAAAATACGAACTCACGACAAATAATTTACTTAGGCAGGGAGCAAACTAGGACCCCACATACTAAGGGCAAGCGCTCTGCTACTCAGCCACTGTGCACCCAAATAATATAAAAACAAAAGCAAATCTTCAGTCATTTCGGCTCCGTGTGAGAGAGTGCTTTTCGAAATATCCTAAATTCGGCCTTCAAATTTTTATATTGTATTCGTTTTCAACACAGTCATATAATTAAACTACTTTTTTCCTTCAGTCCCGTCTGCCTCCATGATGCAAGGCTATTTTTAAAAGTAATAAGTTTTAATTAAGCTTCTATTAAAACTATTTGTTCAATTGAACTGTGCAACCCAACGTATAAGAATAGGGCTTTTAACAGATAAAAAAAAATATTAATTATTTGTATTAGTATATTATTACCAATTTATTTGTAAAACAAAATTTGAAAGTATTTGCTAATCACTTTCGTTTAGATTTTCGTTCAGCGATAACTTAGAAATAAATTGACCATTCTGAATTTTTTTTTTTTTTTATATATATATATATATTCTATGAACGTTACTGAAAACTGCTTTCAAATCGGCAAAATTCCCCCTGGTAAAATAAAGTATTTTTGCTTACAACTATAAACTTATCAATCACCATGGGAAAAGCACGGATGTGACATGATCATTGATCACTA
Organism: Thermobia domestica; assembly: GCF_964235325.1. Lineage (NCBI taxonomy): Eukaryota > Metazoa > Arthropoda > Insecta > Zygentoma > Lepismatidae > Thermobia > Thermobia domestica. Next base: position 278,484,760 of record NC_137457.1, on the reverse strand, counting down.
AGCACAAATATTAAAGCCAAAAGCTAGCTAACAATATCTAGCAATGCACAAGCTTCGAATTAGCTTTATTATTATACAATATACATATATACACACAAACATACATACAATAATATACAAACATACAAGTATATACATATTTTACAGGTTGTTTTCGTAGATATGAAATCGTGGCTTTTCTACTGTAAAGAATAGTTAAATTCATGCTTTTATTTCAAAATTGCTTCGCTTTTCAGATAACATGCTAGTATAATAATATACAAACTGATATCTACAATGTAAATAAATCAGTTTTAATTCATCTAAGGCCGATATTTAATTCATAACAAATAACAAATATTGTGATACAATACACAATAGAGACGAGTGTTTTATTGCGTGAACAGGAGTAATACAATTAGTTTAGTTTGAGGAGATAATGAAATGCAACTTACCACAATCATAGATAATGTTATTCTACAACAGGGTGTCTACTAAAATTCCAAAATGAAATTTCGTGACTTTTTTTTCGTGACCTTTTCTTTACCAAATCATAAAATTTCCTAACATTTTCAAGAGCGAATTTGGGTACGAATTAGGCCGAATTTTCATCCATGCGATAGAAACGTACTTTGCTTGCGATTTGTTAGCGTCTAAAGTCGACTATAGACATTTTTAGTGGTGAATTTTGACGTTTTATAGAACAAAAATGTCCAATCTGTACTTACATTTGTACAGTTAAAAAAAAAATCGTGACCCAAAAGCTAAATTTCGTGACTTTTTCGTGACTTTCATGACCGTTTTCTGATTTCGTGACTTTTTCATGACATTAGTGACTTTCGTGACCGATAGACACCCTGCACAACAGAAAATATGAACCTGAAGAATTTTAAGTGTTGACATCCATAGAAATTACAGTGTTGTTGCCAGAATAACATTTCCCCGAAAATCTAAGTTAAGGCGGCGACTAGAGGAACGAACTCAACTGCATTTGATTTCGTATCATGTTTTGGAATCCTGTGAACTACTTTAGAAAAAAAAAAAAAAGAAAAAAAAAGAAAAACAATATTATTTAATTTTATTCACATGATACCAAGACAACATGATACGTAAACAATTGCAGTTGAGTTCGTTCCTCTAATCGCTGCCTTAACTTACATTTTAGGGGAATTGTTATTCTGATAACACTGTCATTTCTATGAATGGCAACACTGGAAATTCTTCAGATTCATATTATCTGTTGTAGAATAACATTATCTATGACTGTGGTAAGCTACGTTTTATTATCTCCTTTCACTTATGAAAAATAATCAAAAAAAAGGATAAAGTTTGCATTATTTTTAGTATGTCAGGCTCTCAACGCTCTTCGCTAAGTTTGTCCCCCTTTTCTTAAATTTTAGTGAATAAAGACAACAAAAAATATCTTGAAGTGAGCCAGATAGTACCTGGAAGATGTAATTTCATAAACTAATAATTAACTCTTTCTAGAACTTCTTTTATAGGACAGAAAACTTTGTGCGCAGTTGATTACGTCATAATTGTTTAGGTTCTTATGAGACAGAAAATTTGGAGTTGATTACGTCATAATTGTTTAGGTTCTTATGAGACAGAAAATTTGGAGTTGATTACATCATAATTGTTTGGGACTAATTTCTGCATTATACGAAAGGTCTTGAAAACAACAATTAGTTTTTTTTTTTTTTTTTTTTTTTTTTTTTTTTTTTTTTTTAAATTACCCAAGAGTGTCTGGAGTGTTGAAATGTGTGGTAGCAGAAGTACAATGTGTTTGACATATGTGAAACTCAAAATCGTAGGTCAGTTTTTACTTAACGTTTGTTTCAGTTTTTACTGGCTTGATTTTGTGCATTTCTAAAATTGAAATGGACTGAGGGAGGCAATGTAGAGATTTAAGTATCCATTGCAGGATCACGAGCAGGAAAGGAAAGCAAACACCCGATTGGTTATTAGTACTCTGTATATACTGTTTGACTCATTTTGTAAATTTTTTTTTTATGTTTTCCACTGTCTTTTAACTTATTAATCAAAATTCAAAAAGCAAGGAATGAGCATGTAGCGAAGACTCTAAGAAATACGAATAACTTATGTTGCTAACTCTACACAGCCATTAAAAGAATCGAAAACCTGACCTGTGTTTTAAAGATCAATACTCTTAAGTACGGATTGTACAATCCGCGGCAAAAAACCTGTAACATGAGGATGTAAGTTTATTGTGAAACTACACCTAACAGCACAAGGAATGAACATAACCTCTAAGTGGAACGAATCACGCCAGATAAACTTCGGCCTCCTTCCGTGCACACTTATTTTCGAGCAAAAGACTTTGTCATTTCACAATAAACTTATATGCTCATGTTGCAGGTTTTTTGCCACGGATTGTACAAAACTTCACTCTTTTACATCTATTACAAGCTGAGTTATTTTAACTGTTTTATTGATCACTAAAAATAGGAGTGAAAATATTCTAATGTTCAATTCTTACTTTAAAAGATTATACACGAACATGTTCAAATTACTGAAAAAGTGCTGCGATGAGAGCTGTAACTCCCTTGATAAAAATCAATTAATGCCTCTGTATATCTATAGACATTTAAGAACTGAATATATAGTTTCTAACATTTGATAGACAAATTGTTATTTTATCAAATATGAAAGTCTGCAGTATTTTACAAGTCACTGTGAAGCAACACAACAGCAAGTAGCAATGACGAACTGTTATCGTCAAATTATTATGGTTTCTTTAATAACTTCAATGTCAGATTGTTCCCTTAGCATCAACTGATATTTACCAATTTATCAACACATGAGCAGAATTTAGGTCTCTTCTTTTAAAAGATGAATTCAAATTAACTGTACAATATATAATCTATGTCAATGTGATGGATTTCATAGTAATATCCATAAGTTTATATTCTGTTATGGTTTTTTTATTTCGTTTCTAAGATTTAAACTATATTGCTGCACGTTGGGAGAGCCTCAAGTGAGTGATCAGTGCATCTGCTAACACCATTATTTCTGACAGTTTTCACCTATCAACTTACGTAGTTGGCCATTCAACTTTATTTTAATGGGCCGACGTCGAGAAGTCTATTCCTATCCGAATCCTAAACCCAAGACCACATGCACAGAAAGTGTATGTAATACCCACTGGCTATGCGATTTTTTTTAGATTAACAACGCACGATTATGCAATGAAATTCAGAGAGACTGTAATTATGATAATGAGTGAAATGGTAGAATGAAGAAAATGGAAGGAAACGGGAGAACCCCGAGAAAACCCACGCATACGGTATTTGTCCATCACAAAGCCTAGTTATTGCTTTTCACATTGATTCAGAATAAGAATCCTAAAATCCAAATACGTGAAATGAATTTAAAAAAAACTATAGTATAAACTAAAGACGACTCCTCTTAGCTGTACGAAATTTATCATTTTCCAATATAAAAGAAAGCAAATTATGTTCTTAAACAGAATGAACTAGTGAACACAACTAGGCGATTTTCAATTCGGGACGGCCATAGGGAACAACCGATAAATTGGACTGTGCATACATTCACAGATCGAGACAATGTAATTAAAACAAATGCTTTGTCAAAAATACCAAACTTAAGCCACTACCAGCACCAGTGAATATAAAGATACTAGTGCGTGTGCAGCCAACATCATTGCTGTTCATCAGGAGGTGATAGGAATGAGTTTTCATGATAGAATAACTCTAAGCCAAACATTAGTTCTGTTAATGCCAAGCACTCATTAAAATCCTATGAAGATAGACTTCAGTGAATTACTGAACAATGAAAGCGCGTGAAGTGACGAACTCCGTAATACAAACCAAGAATCTTCGATTTAGCCAACAGTGAATAATATGAATACCGTATCTTGAATACAGTTGTACACTATTGTATAGATAGTTTGTTTTACTACACATAAGTTGGAAGGTCAAGTGAAATTACCTAATGAAACAATAGGATGTATATGAGTAAAAGCCTTCTTGCTGGAACTCTTTAGCGATAAATTCTCGCCATTTTTAGTCATAACTTGAAAGAAATTCTACGATGCTTGAAGTGCTGCATTTTTGAAGAATCTTTCTCCATTTTGATGAATCAACTTCCTTCAACTCCGGTCAATCCATTCAAGAAAGCGAGGGCTTAAGAATGGTTTGTTGCGATATATCACAAAATTCATTGGTATACTCAAAGTTACTAACTGAATTGTGTACAGCACCGAAAGATTAGTTAGAACGGTTTAGAATGAATTAGAACGCTAAAGTGTGAATTAGATCACTTGATCCAACATCATTACTTAGTTCTTGCGGAAGAATGGAGCTATCATTTCCTGGGAGGATCAAACAATTGAGTAAAGTACAGGATATGATAAAGGTGAAGAACAGCCAATATTACATTCTTATCTGACAGAGGACTCAGGAGAGTTTCCAACTTCTTTCCAATTGATTTTTAAATTTTTTAAGTTTAACGTTTTGATATATGTCAAGGGCCAAACATTTTAAAGATTTTAGGATATTGTATTCATTTTGTGAACTTTCTTGGAACAATGAAACAAAAAGAAGTAGCGATAAATATAACTCAAATCTCAACTCAACTATCTGTGTTGTTATTTCCTGAATATTTACTTTATTAAACATTTATAATAGGCCTTATTATTATTTTTTGGTTGAAATGAGTAATGCAACCAATTACTCAGAAATATAAGCAAGGGCTAGCGAAAGAGAAGTGAAAGGTCAGATGTTGTTCTGGGCTGCTAGTTATATAGATTAAGCTACAGAAGACGTGCTGTAAACGGTAGAACTTCGAGAAAATCATCTACCATAAATTCGGAAAAACTAGATCGAAACAAAGATTGTTTGCGTTTGAGATGAGTGATCTACTATTGAGCTACTACGTGTTCTGATTTACAGTATAAAACTGTTTTTGAAAGAATATTTGGAAAGTAGGGGAAAAATAAATTTACAAACTTTTAGAACATTTCTGTCTTATCCTATCTCCAGCATCTAGAATGTGTTCTAAGTGCTATATGTGTGCTAAGTGAACAAATTTTGATTTAAGAAACTTTAATTTTTTAAAAATCAAAATGTAAAGAATATGCGTAAGTTTTCCAGTGGCGTAGTCAGAATTGCTAAACTAAAGTCTCTGACAGGTTTGCGAAGAACTATGGCCGATCAGACGTCTTTTAAGTAGGTGAAATGCTGTTAGACATCGGTTCATATTCACCATATTTTTTGACTTTCCAGAATAGAGTATGTTATATATTAAATCAAACAGCTGCCAACTGCTTCGCGATGCTGGGTTAACACACAACTATTCTGTTTCATTATCTGAAAATCAGACTTCAGCAAGATAAAAGTGAAATGTAAACAACAGAAATATATTCTAAATTATAATGAAAAATGCAATTATTAACAGATAGTAACTTTGTTTTCCTTCTATGGTTCATATCTGCACTGCGCCACTGGAGCTGTGTCTATATGAACCAAATGTTTTTACAGCGGGATTATCTACATATGTCATATCTTTACATCTTTCATGATCTCAAATTCATCTCTACCAGTCTCTCAAAACTAACACCGTTTAACTTTTTTTCCCTTCTTAAGTCATCATTCAAATGTTATATAGTGACAGGAATGAGATGCTTTGATTATCGTGGTGTGAAGATGGTTAGTGAAAAATCAAACTGTTGTGCCACGCTCCCACATGCAGTTGCATTTCGTATAGCTTATAGGAAAAAAAAAAAAAAAAAAAAGAAAAAAATGCAAATAAAGGTGTGATGTTAGTTTTTCTGTTTAAAAAAAAAGCAATGCGCAGTAATTGAACCTAATATTTGCCAGAGCTCCTAGCTAAATTGCACATGCAAAAAATAAAATAATAATAATAAAAAGTTTCACATGCCTATTAAGATTTTATTCATTTCATTTCATCCTTCTTAATTGAATTATCAAACCATCTTTATTTTATAAATAAGCTGAAATATTATTTTGGAAATTTATTTGTATGGAAGAAGAAACCAATATTTATTAACTAGTAATATTAAATTATAGCAATATCTAACCTTAAGTATGTCTTCGCATAAAGTAGACTTATTGCCTCTGAGAAACATGTTATTTTAGTCAGTCCAGTAGGACCTTACCTAATTGTGCGAAATGGCTATGTGCGAACAAGTGATAAAAACTAAAAGAACACAATGTAAAAATGAATAAATATTAAAACCAAAACAGCAATAGCAGTTGATGCAGATATATAAAGAAAAAGTGAAAGTAATAAGAAACAAATCTAAGATATACAGTTCATTGCGGCTAATTGCCGTGCATAGAGGAACATGCATGTTATTTGTTCAGAGCTAAGTAGTAATTATGTATAGCAAATTGGTTTTGAAGTAAATATTGTGTTTGAAAAATGTTTATAAATTTTGACGGTAATAATAGTAAATCCATGAAACGTATGCTTTCGTTAGTCAGAATATTTTACGAACCACCCGATTCCTGTCCCTTTCATTTATTTATTTTATTTTATTTATGTTTAAACGTTTCGTGCATATACCAGAATACTTATATTTTTTTCAAATAGTACTGTTTTTTTACCTTGGTTTTAGTAGAATAATATTTGAGTTTTTCCTTTTTTAATAATTGCTATCACGAGTATTGTATAATAGATCTATAGAAACTATTAGAATTTGTACAATCTTATTAAATGGTATAATTTACGATTTATATAATCTATACCTGTTTGAGATTTTCAACTCTAGTGTGTAATATATATAAGGCGTGATCAAAAAATACGGTGAATGAATTTTTTTAGCAGCAAATGTTGATGCTACAACCATTTCATGTAATTTATTCCATAGCCTTATCCCTTGAAATAGGCTGCGTCAAGTTGGAACAAGTTCTGACTTGTCAATCAGGTCCAGAGCCGCTAGAGTAAGGTTGTGTTTACAGTGTCTGTCGCGCATCAGGATTTCGAACAACGCGTGAACATTAAGTTCTGTTTCAAATTGCAAAAAAAGTGCCAAAGGAACTTATGAAATGTTGAAATTGGTGTATGGCGATAATGCTGTAACTGTGCAGACTGTTTACAAGTGATATGAGTGATTTAAAAGCGGAAATGAGTAGTCGGTAGAAGACGAGGAACGTTCAGGACGCCCATTAACCTCAAAAACACAGAAGAAAACTGCAAAAAGTGGCAAAAATTGTTCGCTCAAACAAGCGAATAACTATTAGAGAGCTTTCCAAAGAACTAAACATCTCGTATGAGTCCCTACGAAGCATTTTAACCACAGATTTGGAAATGATAAGATTGAGTGCGAAATTCGTTCCCAAACTTTTGACTGATGAACAGGAATTTTTGGTCGAAAAAAAAAAAAAATATTCGTGTCTGTCCACATCCACCGTAATCTCAAGATACAACATGACGTGACTTCTGGCTCTTCCAAAAAATTAGAACTGCGCTTAAAGGAAAACGTTTGGACATCATTCCTGACATTGAGGGGGCCACGAGAGAGCAGCTGAACGCCCTCCTAAAAGAAACTTTCTAGAAATGCTTCCCGTCATGGAATCAACGTTGGGATAAGTGCATTGCTAGCCAAGAACAATACTCTAAAGAAGACTAAATCAAATTCCATGTAAGTTTATTACTTTGTTTCTAATAAAATTATTCATCGTATTTTTGATCACACCTCGTAATTCACGTGAATTTTATTTTTTCTGTCTTTTTCAGACTAAAATTCAATCTAAGAGGAAACACAAGGGCAAGCCTCGAGAACCACTTTTGGTTCGCGGACCATGGCTGGGAAACTGCATTACATACAATGATTAATATATATTTATAACTAGGGCCGGATCCAGGATTTTCTGACAGGGGATGCACCAATAACTACCAGTACATTTGAATAAAATTTATTTCTTTAAAATTCCTTTAGGCATCTGTGGTGTAAATGAGAAATTGCCCTGGAAATGCTAAGTGTCTACTCTCGGTGAATCCTTTTCCTTCAACCTTCACAAAATTGACCTAAACTATTGCTTTTGCAAAGCTGCACTTTCTTTTAAGCCCATTACACGAAATTTTCGAAAACTATTGCTATTTTCACTGCTAGCTTCTCACTTTAGATAGTGTATATTCACAACGAAGGGGGGTGGGTGCACGTGCTCTGGTGCAATCCTCCTAAATCCGGCCCTGTTTATACCCAATCTTCAAAATAACTTAACTATTCCAATCACCAAAGTGAATTTAGCGTCTTCTACTTTTGTGTGTGCGCGTGTGCGTTTCTTTTTTAAAAATTAAAATTAGCAAATAGAAGTAATAATTTTTTGTTTTTCTTATCCTGCTCAGAGTTCCCATGTGGAGTATGAATTAAGGTGAAACTTTTTCATACTTCTACGAAAATCAGAAAATTTAGTTGAACATTTTATTTTATTTTATTTTATTTTATTTTATTGTAATTTTTCTTTTACCTGTTGAACCTATTCTGAGCATTTCTTTTCAATTTCCAAAATACTGTATATAAATTAGTAGCTATATAACATTTTTGGCGAATGGGTTTATCAAGATGTCTGATACTTTACCATTTTTGTAAAAAAAAAAAAATAAAATAAAATAAATAAATAAATATATTTTAGAAAAATATAAAATTTAATTATGCAGGTTACGCTACAGAAGGCATATTGAAATGCATGATATTTTATTTGTTAAAAAAATCTCAGTTTACCATCAAACATTATAGTATCTTCAAATTTCCCCTACAGATACGCCACTCAAGATTAGTTTTTGTTAGTAGCACATTTTACAAATTTAACAATCCACTACAAAGAGAAACATCCCAATAGTACTACCTACTAGTGCAACTTAGGAAATATAAATAATATGGACTAATTGTTCCTTTTTTTAAGTTTAGTTTAAGTTTACCCACCAACCAACATGCGTTACACAAATATTAATGTTTAAATCTAAAAATATGATTATGGTCCTTATTCTATTGTGAACTAATTAAGTTTTGATAATGGAAAGTTTCATGATGGTATACTTTGATATCAGTTTTGGCTAAAGAGGCGACAATGGTTATCACCCAACAACCACTTTTAGGCTTAAAAAAAGTTTTTGTCGATTTTCTCAAAGACTATGCATGAGGATTTTCATTCACCCATATTTTATTCAGCTGAACATTTTCCCCAGTTATACCAGGGGCGGATCCGGGGGGGGGGGGCGATCGCTCCCCTCCCCCCAGAAGTGAAAACTTTCTTATTTTATATATAAATAAAAAACTAATCCCAGAGTTTGGAGCTCTTAAAAGTAGCTCTAAGTAGCAGCATTACAACCCACCGCCTCCGCAGAAGTCCGTCCTGGATCCGCCCCTGAGTTATACACTAACAACATTGTATGAACATCAACTAGAACAACATCGTAGAATTTTATTTATTTATAGATAGATATTATGCATTCCTGTGTTTTCGTGGGGAAGGTAAGAAATATGTAATTTTGCAACAAAGAAATGCATTCGTTATGACCAACTGTGTAATCGGAGGATTTACATGAACGAATCATAATCAGTCTACTTTGATTATCAGTTTTAAGAATACCAACAAATAGTATTTTCCTTCTTGAAGGAAATGAAATGAAATCTTTCAGTTTTACGTATCACGCTTATGCCGGCTAAGCTAAAGAAGACGGTGATGATGAGAGATGAATGAAAATGATGGAACGAAGAAAGTGAAGGGAAACGGGAGAACCTCGAGAAAACCCACGCACATGGTCTTTCTTGAAAGAAACTAAGAGTAATAAATAGGAACTTGTCATGGAAGAGAAAGCTATTATATTTGGTCAGAAAAAGAATCTAAAATTATGTTTGCTCTTACAAACAAACTTGACCAAATTGTTTAACATTTATAGCTGTACGCAGTACTTGATGTACACCGTATTCCATTTATAGGATTGTAAGAACTATTCGCAACACAAGGATGTATGCGGTGTGATTGGTATTGCGTAATGGAATTTTTTCCATCGCTATAATTGTTGACTCAATAACATAAAATAATCACAATTCTTATTATAAATTCCATAAAAATATGGTATTAAACTCTGAATTAATTTTTTATACTAGTACAGTTATACAACTTTCTCCTGCCCGCTATTTTATCACTTTGAATACTAGGAAAGGCAGTAATAAATAATAATAATAATAATAATAATAATAATAATAATAATAATAATAATAATAATAATAATAATTAATAATAATAATAATAATAATAATAATAATAATAATAATAATAATAATAATAATAATAATTTGGCTTACCAACAGTGAGCGATTAACCGATTTCCCTCTGATTCAATTAACAGTGTAAACTCAAGTCTTCTTTTCAGTGAAGTTCTACAAGACACTTTCTTGTTGACAGGACAAGAAAGTTGCAACAACAGAAAAGTGTGTGTCAACAAGAACTATGTATTTATCAACAGTCGGAGACATCCCCCCCCCCCGTCTCTCCAATCCCAATTTATGTTGCTGAAAAAAAATTTTTAAATAGTGTCTCCTCCTTTCCCCATTCTTCAGCTAACTTCACGTAATCTTTTATTCATTTTCGCAGAACTTAAAATTTAAGATATGTCAAATTTAGTTTTAATATGGAAAGTAATCTTCCGTTAAAACCTAATTGAAATTATCTATGCCAATTCAATTTTGAAAGATAATGAGAAATAGCAGCAAACTTCTTTTTTTGTTAATCATTATAAATTATGAAAATTTTAATATAATGGATAATTTTCGAACTACCCATTAACCCAAAATCGTTCACAATGTATCGGAGTGCTACATTACAAGTGTGAGTGGTAAGTTCAAAAATGGCGAACAGGCATTTGCATTTAGTCTGAAGCATTCATTAATCTAATGATATATCTACAATTTTCAATATGCCATAGTACTTTTACAAATTAGTTGCTTAGCAATTAAGATACGGCATTTCCCTCCCTTATTATACAAATATTACTTACATAACCTTAAACAGAAACGAACTATTTGCTGAGCAAAACAATATATTCACATAAAAATCTACATACGTGTTCTAGTTTCGCCAACTAACACGTATGTAGTTTTTTTTTTATGTGAATATATTGTTTTGCCCAGCAAATAGTTTGTTTTGTCTAAGTATATACAAAGCAAAGCTTCTACTTATGGAAAATATTACATATCCTTTATGCAACCATAGCTGATGATGTCAACCGTAGCTTGCGAAATAATTGAATATGCTCTTCCTTTAGCGTGATTGAATTAGTAAGTTGATTTTTGTAAGAATCATTGTATTAAGATAAAGATGATTTTTGAAGCAGCAAGAAACTCCACAACACGAAAGAATTATATCTCTACAAAGGCTGAAGATTATCTCGTACCACATGAAATATTTTCCCATGACAGGTTTGTACTGACAAGTATTGCTTGAATTTTATTTTTTCTGGTACATTATACTGTATACGTTTTCTTTTTCTTTTAATGCGTTGAGTTGTGCTATAACATTCCTGATGAAAAAATTTCCCTTATCTACTTCCCTTACATATGTGTACTTAGATGTATGGGCGTACAAAAAGACAAAAGCGCTTTAACTCTGTCATTTTAAATAAAAGTTATTTTTTTACATAAATAATATACGTGATGATACTTATATATTTTAGAAAAATATACAAAAAATTACAAGTTTTAAAATCAATATTTCGAGAGTAGTAATTGCTTGATTTTAATAAAAGTTTTTTTCTATTAAAGTCTTGAAGATACCATGTCATGTAAAATATATTATATCATATGCGTACAATAAAATAACTAACAAATATCGATAGAAGATAATCTGAAAACAGTCAAATCACAATAGGAAGTCAAGTAAATGTAATGATCCTCTTAACAATGATGTAAAAAAAAATGTATTCAAATTTTTGCTAAGAATGTAAAAAGAAAACTTAAAAGACAAATAGAATAAATACAAGGTGTTACAAAAAATGTCTCAATATTTTGGGAATAGATTTCTCACATTAAAATAAGGAAAAACGTTCATATGGACCTGCGGTCGGAAGTGCATAGTTTCGCAGTTATAGGGTGCCGAAAACATGAAAAAGCGAACTTTAAAAAGGTCCATAGTTCCCTTACTACAGGACCGATCGTAGTCGGGTCAACACACGTTGGGTTGACTGAGGAACTAGTATGTGAACTACCCCAATATCCATCTTGCAGAACCCTCGGTACTTGCACAATCATTTTTAGAGAGGCTGTTTGGGAGTACTTGATCACTCTCCACCTACCTCCCTAAAAAATGGTGTGTAAATACTGAAGCATTCTTAAACATGGATATTTGGATAGTTCACATACCAGTTCCTCAATGATGTCTTTGACACGACTACAATAGGTACCATAGAGTAAAGCTATGAACTTTTAAAGTTCACTTGTTTCACGTTTACGGCACCTTGTAACTCCGAAACTATCCACTTTTGAGCACAGGTCCATATGAACTTTTTGTCTTATTTTGATGTGAGGAAGCTGCTCCCAAAATATTGTGCCACATTTTTTTGTAACACCCTGTATGATATATGAAAATAAAATACTTATCATATACTTACTGTGCGACATTTTATAAACGAGAAAAATTGAACGGTTTTTTTTTTTTTCGTTTAAGAGTGTCACAAGCAAATATATGATATGTTTAATATATTACCCTTATCAGTATATGTTCTCATTTCTCTTCTTTATTTCCCTTTTCTTTACCACCTTGTATTCCAACCGAAGCTTATTATTATTCTTAGCGAAAAATTGATAAGAAAATTTATGTTTTTGTAAAGAGGATCATTTGCAGATTCTTTAATTTTACATTGTAATCTAGAAACAATTTTGAGTTGTAATAAACTTGTGACATTGCATTCTGTAGTACAGCATTAGCATTCCTTTTTTATATACACACATGTTTCGAACTGTCTATGCTATCTAGTGGGAATTTTCAAGTAATTGAATTATCCTATAAAGATACAAGTAAACTCTTGAAAATCATTTCTACTGTATATGTCATAATGTTGGTTTGAATAATATTATGTCTAATACCTAATAGTAAACCAGAATTATAATGTTCTCGGGTAGTTTCTACACAATTCGAACGAAAATTTTGTTTTCCTTCCGTATAGTCTATATTGACAGCAAATATGCTTAAATGTTACAGAAAGTATTTGAATAACTAAAGTAATTGAAGGAAGCTTGCTACCGTTAAAAGAAACAGCCAATAGAAAGTGAAAAGAAAAAGCTATTGTAGCAGTACTATTGTTGTTGTAAGAAAAGCAGTGCAAAGAGAGAAGTGAGAAAAAAGAATTCGATTCACATCCATAAAGTGAGTTATCTAAGAAGAAACATAAACGCATTACAAATTGTGAATATACTTTTTTTAAGTACCGATAGTGAACAGTATATGTCCAGTTTTATTTATTTTTTGAGGGAAGGGGACGAGGGAAAGTATTTATTGTTATTCTCAAATCTTTTTACTAAGGATTTTAATTACTAACATAAATGTTCAATATTTACCAATAGGCTATGAATACATTTTATATTTACGGGTAATTAACTACTACTAAATAAATCTCGTAATAACTACTTTACAAAAATACACGGAAAATTATTCAAAGGGAAATTTTGGCACTTGGTCGAGTAAATGTAACTTTAAAAAAAATATTGATTTTGAATATGACTGTTATATGTATAAGAAATGCTACATATTTATCATTTCATATAGACTAATTTTATTTAATATAAATTAACCACAGTACTTAATTTTGTATTTATAAATGTATGTAATGTAGATTAGTTCAGAACTTTTGAAGTTAATATCAGATTTCGATTTTAAGGAGAGTTTATGATGTGTAAATAATTCCGATAAATTTTCTTTTATCATTACGTAATATTTAAAGCCAGATTACGTGCTTAAGCTTCTGAATACATCTTATTTGTATGTGTTGAAACTGAAATTAAACGTTGGATAGACCATTTCTTAATCTAGAATATAATTATGATGATAATGCAATTAAATATTAATATTTATAATTTTTGTCATTAATGAGCATAAGGACAAATGTCGCAGCTGGAGCATTCTCCTTGTTGTTATACCATTGTTATACGAACTTCTGTTGCTTAAAATACATAAACAAGAATCAGCAATAAATCTTTTAGTAACATTTATAGATAGAACCAAACCAAACCACTTGGCATTACGGGCCGATTTGTAGGGCTGAGCCGCTCCACGCCATCTGTCAGTGATTGGTGGAAACTACGTCCAGCCTAGCGTGGTCAGCGTGCCGCGTTGCCTTATTGCTAACCGGCGTGGCGGGAGCTTTCTAGACCTAGTGACTCCCCAGTTTGCTTCACGACGCTAGGTGGAAGCACCGGCCGGGAATCGAACCTGGAACCACGCGGACATTAATCCAACGCTTTAACCACTCGACTACGGTGTCCCCCCCCAAAAAAAAAATATTACAGATAAACTGTATTTTATAAGCCTCTTCGGAGAAAAATTAATAGCATATGATATACGTAGAACTCAAACGAACTGAGAGTATTTTTCACAGCACCGCCAGTAACGTTCATTTCAGATGAATGCTTCTTCATAATTAAGTCTCGTGAATTGTGTTACAAATTCAAAAATACAAAATCAATCAGAAAATTAATTAACGTTTTGTTTTCTGGACATTATTGTGTTAATATTAAAAAAAAAATGGCTATAATTATATACGATAATGCTACACATCGGAGCAAACAAAAATTAAAGATATCCACCAATATTGCAACATGGAAATGTCTTATAATGAAGATTTTTTAAATACAGTCATAATTATAGCCCTATGTGAAACATGCTGTGAATTCTAACATAAGATGCAAGAAGCATGCGCAATCTCTAGCAAAGTATTGCATTTGTTTCTTTCAGGTCCATGCAGTGTGTAAAGAAAGCATAACTAACTAAACTAAATAAAAAAAAGGACTAGTACAAATTAGGGTGTCTAATCAAGCACTCATTCCTTAGGAAAAAAAAAATAACAATGAATCTGTGTTACTTCAGTTAATACAGACCTTCCTTGTACCAATTATCCAGAGAGTTACAGCCTCCTTTGCACTAAGCAAAGCCTGTGTTTTGTCTTTGTGTAAGGTTTCCGCAGCCTGGAAGTCCAAGTGTTAGAAAAAGAATACAATAAACTTAGAACATAACAGTTTCCAAAGGAAAGGACGGGGTCACGAATTTTCTTCTATCCCTTATTTTTATTTTTATTAATATTGTTAAAAAAATCCATTAAGATTTTCTGAATCAGAATAATTTACTTTCACAAAAACATTCCAAACATTTATAAATAGGGTGTCTGAATATATATGTACTTTTTTTTTTTTTTGCGTATAGTAAGATCGTAATTTGGAATGGAACGAATGTAGTATTTTACAATTATTTCTTCAATCTAAATATCTGCTGAATATGTTCAACTCAATGATATTCAAAGTATCACATAATAGCTTGAAAGTAATAAATCATAAAGTTGCGATTTGTTAATCATTATAAACTTATAAGTTTCCTTCTATTTTCAGTAGCAATAATAATTTTAATTAACATTATTTAATTCTGTATTTTCCTCTTTGTATTATGATTTAGCTAATTTTTATTAATCATTACGTTTAGCTTAATTACGTACAAACTGTTGAGTATGTATATTGAAATTTAACGTATAGTACATGGTGTTTCTCTTTAGGGATCAACAATAACTTCGCAGACATCGATTATATAGGTTCAACAAGCCAGTATAATTCAAGGGAATATTTAAAAGGAGGAAATACTGGAGGCTACAAACTTTTCCTGAGTTTCTCGTATTTGCATTAAATAAAATTGATTTTTAAAAATAATTTCCAAGTCCCTTTTATAATTTTTCTTTTAGATAATGCGTCCTACCTCAAAAAAATCTATGTTAACTCGGTATAAAATAGTCAACAAATTTAAACGTGATAAACTTTACAACATTCTTCTTGACTTTGGAAGAATTATTATAGTAAATACCTTGTTATTTACTGTGCTAAAGCATCCGTAGAATTCACAGTGTACCTCAAAGGTTCAATCTTGGACCTCTCTTTTTTTCCTTCTTAGATAAATGACTTGTCCTTTAAAATTAAGAAAGTACAAGTTGATTTGAAAGCTCAATTAAGTGTTCACAAATTTTTGAAGTAATCCAAGAGAGTACACATGAACGGCTAGCAATCAGAAAGTTCGAAATTTGAATCTCGAGGCCATTCATTCTCAGTATTTCCAAGGTTGTTTTCTCAAGCTCATGACGCTAATGTTAGGATAATACCTTTAAACTAGTGACTCAGCTGACTTCCTCTAAAATTCCTCCACATATTTCATTGTTGTCTTCAGTGTAAAATAGCTTCACAACTATATCTGAAACTCTGTTAATGAATATAAATAAACAGCAAGGAATGAACTTCCTTATATTTCAAGAAAATTTGTGTGAATTGTAATCGACAATCTTCAGACAATTCTATACTGAACCAGTGGAAGAAAGAAAAATTTTCAAGAAGTCTGACTAACGACGATTCTCTGATACCTTCGCTTAATATTGTTTTATTGGGCGATTTCTTTTGTTCAATAATCAACACTTCATATGAATTTTAGTAGAGTTGTAAACATTATATACAATTAATTTTGCTGTTGATAATTAGGCTATCATGGAAACTAAAACATTTGGACGTCTGATTAAGTACAAACTGACATCACGAATTTCCATTGGTATTCCGAAACACCATCATATCCAGCTTACCGTTGTTCATTTGTTCGATGGGTACCAACTTGTGGGTTTTAACACAATTTTAATCTCTTACAAAACATATAAACACTAGATAGGAGAATATATACTTGACGTTACAATTTAATCCATGTCTCAAACGTTTCACCCAAGTTTCTGCAGTAAAAATCATATTCAGACACCCTGCATATACACCATTTAAACATTAAAGGTAATACGTGATCGAACATGCAATAGTGGCTAGAAAAAGAACAAATATACCGAATTTGTCTCGCTTAATATTATTCAGTATGCGCAAAGTACTTACTTTAATACCAGCGAAGAATGTTAGCGTGTATAAACATTTCACAAATAGACATAGGCCTATGGACAACAGACATACATATAGATAGTTAAAAGTTAAGAGGCATCACAATACATTAACAGTACACAAAGTCTGCAAAGTAAAGCGATCACTCAAGAGCACATATTGAAGTCGTGAAGATTTGCTTTTTAATATACAGGGTGCTCATAATGGACAAAATTGAAATATAACGTTAAAAAAAAAGTTATTGAACGCAAGAGAGATTGACGTGAGAAAACCAAGCAGCATGACTCTTCTATTACTTGTGAAACCAAACGCAGTAAGTAAGAAGCTCTAACATATTCCAATCGACCTACCTTGTATCGCAAGAAAAACAATTTACAAATTCATAACAACCTGCACAAGAGATTGTCCAACAAATATAGAGGAATCCCAATGTAGTTGATTGTTAGTGGTGATTAGTATCAGGATAATAGCTAACTCTTCTCAACTATCTTGAACATTGTATTTCTGGCTGGTTACGCCGTAGTTTCTATTGGAATTCGTTAGTCCGTCTTCATCATTGTTCTTAGTTACACAAATCATAAAAAGAGTCACGCTATTCGTTTCTTCTTCACGCGAATATTTCTGAAAAAGTAGTTTTTCTTTGACCCTGCAATTTTGGCCTATAACTTTAGCAGCGCCCTGTATACAGCCACTCAACAAGCATTTGCAAGAAATATATTCCCAACATTAAAAAATATATAGAAAAGCACTAGCAGCATTCTAATAAGTTTATATTTTTTAAGTTAAAAAGGATGCCTAATTCATACCTTTATTTTTTCCAATTCTTGTTCCGTCACTTGCAATTGCTGCAATAGTTCTGGAACAGAAACTCTGTTCGGAGCCTGGTGGGCAAATTCAAGTACCTGAAATTTAAAAACAACCTAGTTATGAATTACCATTAATGAAGTGATCAATGCAATTATATTACAGAAGATAAATTAAATACAACAAGGTTATCTTTAAAAGGATTAATATTTAGAATTTAGATTTCTAGGATGTTGGCATCTAAGGTCATTTAGCCCGTCACGTATATGAGGGATGACGCCCCTCGACAAGCACAATATCCGGGGAAAGGGAAGAAAGAAAGGATGGGGGAAGGAAGGAAGCGGCCTGGGACCTATAAGTTAAGTACCAACCCGGCATTTGCCTGGTGTGAATGAGGAAAACCCAGGAAAAACTCATTCAGAATGGCTGGCCTGAAAAAAAAACTTTTTACACTTTTTCGACGAGTGCCTGCACCGGGAATCGAATTCGGGACTGCTCGCACCGAAGGCGAGAGCGTTAGCGACTACGCTACGCGAGGTCACAATCCGCGATTATGTTGTTTACTCGCTTTAACGTGGTTACAGCAGTCAGACGGCAAAATTAAACTCCCAGAATTAGCTGATGCATCCGAAAGAGTAGTAGTCGAAATATATGTAAGTAAGAAAATAAATTACAGTAAAAAAATAAATTTGAATAATTTTGTAAGACAAATTTGTTTCGTAGGATCAATTTTATTCCTCATTTGCATAAATAATCTCACAGCAACTTTGAAAATAAGATATACACAATAATCTATGTTGACGACACACCAATATCTTAGTAACTGACTGGTTATTAAAATTAAACGTTTCTTTCAATACTGAGGCTATACGAGACTTGAGCCTACTACTTAACGTGGGATCCGAACCACATGAGCTCCCGCCGAGAATCGACCTTCGGATTCCTGCGCCAAAGACGCCTATGCTAACCATATATTCAGGGAGCTCTATTCGGCTTTTTATCTGAACCTAGTATTCCGCTGAGTATATGGAACTCAAGTTCAAGCGCACGGAAAAGTAACATCCGTTCGCGACTTGGCCACAAAGAGTCTCTGACAGAAACTAGAAAAAAACATGAGAATAAACGATAAACGAAGTAAACAGAACTAGGGAGAAAAAACAATAAATTATATCATTGCGACGATAAAATTAAGTAAAACCAACAAGAGAAAATGTGCGATGAAAATCGAATGATATTTTAAGAAAATGAATTGAAAAGGAAACCAGAAAATATATGAAAATCAGTAATAGTATAAGAAAATAAAATGAAATAAAATGAAGTTGACAAAATACCTACAAAATGGCAATAAATGAAATAAGGTGAAATAAATAAGCAGGAATATCGATGTGAGTGATATTATATATATATATATATATATATATAAAGTTATTAAAAGAAGGTAGAGATAGAAATACATGGCAATAAATCAGACAAAGTGAAATAAACCTACGTAGAAAATATGGTAAATGGCATACCAACGATAAATTAAAGTAAAAGGAACTAAAGAATATATTTTAATGGGAATAAATTATATAGGTAGGATGAACTGAGATAATGCATGATAAGAATAAATAATATAGGAAAGAGAAGTCAAATAATAGGAACAAATAGAAAAATTTTTAAAAAAATTGAGAAAATATATTTCACGAAAATAAATAAAATGATACTATAAGAAAGAGAAAGTGTATTAAAAGAAGATTGAAAGAAAAAATACACAAGAAGAAATGATATAGGAAAGAGTTCAATAAAAGGAGTTGGAAAAGTGGATAAGAATAAATAATGAAAGATAAAGAGAAGTAAACAAAGTTACGGAAAAAAGAGTAAATTATACCATTGAAAAGATGAAGTAAAGATACAAAAAACGCGTAACAATAAATTCTAATATAGGAAAGAAAAAGTGAAGTGAAAAGAAATGCAATAATAATAATAATAAGAAGAAGAAGAAGAAGAAGAAATATAAATAATAGGAAAAAGGCTAAAAAAAAAGAGCCAGAAAAAATTGATGCTAGTGGTATAAAAATACAATATAAAGGAGCTAGAGAAATTGTATGAGAATAGATAATATAGCATGATCTAGAGAAGAAAGATAAAAATTAATATCATATGAAAGATAAAGTGAAGTAAACAGAAAAAAATTAAATCTTTCAGTTTTACGTCCCATGTTTATTTATGTTTTAGGAAAGATAAAGTGAATAAAAGGCAATGAAAAAATATGAAAACATAACATACAAAAGACAAATAAAATAAAAGGAACCATAGAAAATAATGCGGGTGATATAGAAACAAAGTGAAGGACTAAAGAAAATATATTATGGAATGGCAGTAAATGGTATTACAGCAACAAGAAAGTGATGTATAGAGAATATTATATAACAATGGTAAGTAAAGTAAAAGAAGGTACAGAAAATTAACGAAATAAATTATTTAGTAAGGATCCAGAAAAGTAAAAGGTTAGGCGGAATATATGATAAGAATAAATAATACAGTATTACATTACGTTGTGAATCACTGACCTGATCTGCATGTTCGAACCGAGCTGCTTCCTGACCCTTGATATACATTTTGAGATACATACTCTTCTGTTTCTCTTCCTGCTCATCAAGCTCCTTCCTTAGCGTCTCAACTTCCTTCTCCAGTTGTCGAATCTTGTCCTGAGCCTTGTCGTAATCTGGTCTCAGTTCACAATACCTAAGAAATCAACAGGCGCTTGCTTTAATTTCACATATTGTCATTAATAACTTTGATTTAACGAAAAAGTCTGTGAGAACCATTTTTATCTTCATGATAAGAACACTGAACTTTTCCAGTTGTATAATTAATACTAGAGTTAGGATTTTTAGGTGCGTATCTTTTCAGAACAAAAAAGGGCTTTCAGGAATACGTCAAATGTTGCTTCCAGATGGAATTAGAGATCATTTTCCAGCCTTTTTCTCGCTTTTTGGGACTTTTGTTCCTCTATCTCCGTAATCTGCTAATTTCCCTTCTCTGTCCTCTTCACTAGTACTTCCTAAAATTTTATTCCAATGATTTTAAACAAAAATCTTATTTCACTTTAATGAATTTATTTTGTGTTCTTCTAGCTGTTCAATACAATAAGAGAAGCAACAAAGCTCTTATGCAAAGTAGCGTTATTTCTTGTATTGTCTTGTCTTCTTCACCTTTAATGGTGTTTAAAATTTTTTGCACCAACATCTAAGGTCTTGTGTGCTACGAATGTAGGAAAATTGATTTACATGTATGAAAAAAAGAGTTCTTTGTATAAAATTGTATGTGTACTAAAAAAAAAAAAAAAAATTCAAATGGCTAACACCGCCATTTGCAATGGTTGGCCGACTAAAATTCGAAGTGCCTATCATATATTGTAGATAATTGATAAGAATTAGAAGAAAATTAAATTCAGTGCAATATGATCATGAAAGAAAATCAAAAAGTCAAAATCAGGAAAAGCATAAAATTGTCATAATAGGGAAATACTGTAGTCTAAATCGGGAAGGAGATCCAACGGGTCGAAGAGGGCCAGCTACCCAGTTGATCAGGGTGTAATAAAATGGTAAAAAATGAAAATACATGAATTTTGAATGAGTAGAATAATTGTGGATGAGTAAGTGTGTTTGTGACTTCCTTCTTAACCACTTCCTCCTCTTAACAACACTTCGGAAGATATTTTCCCTACCAAGATCACCGCTGGACTCCAGCGTTATTTCCATCTTCAATTTGTTTATATACACTACTATCATTATCTTCTTTCTGTCTTAACAATTGAGCTATATATCTTCAGGTGCAGACCTAGATCCCATTCACCTGTATTACTTTTTTTTTTTTTTTTTTTTTTTTTTTAATATAGCAACTTCAATGTACAAATTGACCAAAATGATGGATAATGATGAAAGACTGAATGAAAATTTGTTCCGTATCATTATTCTTGGTTTAAAACTAGTTTCTTCTTTTGACTCTAATATAGTCTGTCGTAACCAACTGTTAGTGTTCGTAAATTTGCAGCTTTGCATTTTTATTTTGAGGCATTTCTTCTCAAAATAGAAACAGGTTTTATATTTAACAGCTTAGAAAAGCTTAATGTTGTCAAAATACAATAGCTTGATAATTTTTCCTCCCCGTCGTGACAAACAATATAGGTGTGTAGTTTACTCGTTATATAGATAATATTATATATGTATTATAGATTTACATAATTTCTATTAAACTGTTTCATGTTAGAGAATTGTTTTATAAGTGTTAAAATAGTTGAGAGATATAGCACTTTTTTCACTTTTTGCATCTTATTTTTCGGATCTTTTTTCCTTCATTTTTCCTATGAAAATTGTCCCTAAATATCCTAACTCTGATTATTACCAATAATTATTATTTCTTCATATTACACTCATTTTAGACTTAACTTTGTACATAAGACAATGAATGGTAAATTATGCTGCTTTTCCTTACTTGAAGATTTATATTTTAGGGTTTTACTTGTTTTATCCGCAACCATAAGCGTCCATATGGGAAAAAGGGGGACTAAGAGGTAACAGAACTTTTTATTTACAGAGTATAAAAGATAAATACGTGAGAGCATAAGTAAAATAACTAGATAAATAGGTAATTACTTGTATTTATATGCAGAATCTGCATTACTTAGGGCTCTCTCTGTTTCAGGGTATATATATGCATTATGAAGACCAACGAACTGTGTATGGAAATAAAGACTCCGCAGTTTCTTGTGATGATGCATTAGTGTGCTGATGTAGAGGTGATCTTTAGGTTGCTCCAATTAAAGTAAACCATTCTGCAAAGTAAACCTCAGACCTCACTGGAACGAAGGCAGAACGAGAAAAAAAAATTCTTCTCCCATATATATCTACCATAAAAAAATCGTCCCACCCCTTCGAATCTACCATATGGACGCTCAGACACGTGGCACCGATCTTTTCTATATCGTACATCTAGACTATACATGAAAACTCGGTTGTTTCCTCTGCATCAACCGATCATAATCTTCATCATTATTTAATATCTATATTAAATCATAGCCGTCATAGGTGTTCAATATATGGACACAGGGATTGTTCAAGCACAGCAGGGTCTGTGATACAACTCACGTGGTCCGAGTGGAGAGCACCGACGTCGAGAGTGAAAGAATGAGTGGCTGTTGTGGGAAGCAGACTTGGTGGTGTAGTGGTTAACGCAACGGCACAGTACGCCGGAAGTCCCGGATTCGAGTGCCGGTCCAGTCGGTCACTTTTTCACTCTTTGTATGTTATATACACACTCCATCTAAACATTTATAATGTAGATGTTTCAACATATCCGAAGGAAATTGTCAGAGCTTGTTGGTATTTTTGTGCCACCAAACAAGGAGTTTGATTTCCATTCAAAAAATATTAAACTTATTTGCTACTTATTAAGTTTTGTTGTTCATGAAATAAACTCTTTGATTGAACATTCTTCAGCTATACTCTGTAGGTTAAAGCAGATAGATCACATCTACATGAATGACGAAGTCGGTAGAATGGAAGAATGAAAGCAAATGAGAGAATCCTGAGAAGAGCTATGAAGCTTAATTACCAGTTGACGTTTATTTAGGTAAGAATAAGTTTAATTTAAATTAAAAATGTTTACTACATTGGTTTTTCTACAGATAAAATTTACTATACCAATTGTGTTTTAAAATTATGTCTTGTTCTTTTGTATTGCATTTAGTACCTCCATTTGGGGATACTTTTCATGTCTTGTCCACATATTCTCCATATTACTTAAAGATATTCCGATCAAAAGAATATATATATAGGGTGTTAGGTGATTCCTGACACCAAGATAAGACAAAAAGTATAGACCAACCTGAATGCACAAATCCTTCCTTCCGGAGTTATAGACTGCCGAAAATAGGAAAAAAAAAAAGAACTTTAAAGGTCCATACTTCCAAAACTATGGGACCTACCTTAGTCAGGTCAAGACTTCACTTAGGAACTAGTATGTGCCCTATCCAAATATCCATGTTTCAGAATCCTGCGATACTTCCGCAACAATTTTTATAAAGGTAGTTGGTGAGTACTTCAAATTATATGCCCGTAGCCAAACTCCCTCTATAAAAATTGTTGCGCCAGTACCTTAGGATTCTGAAACATGAATTTTTGGATAGGGCACATATTAGTTCCTTAGTAAAGTCTCGACCAGAGTACGGTAGGTCCCATAGTTTTGGAGCTATGGATCTTCAAACTTCATTTTTTTCATGTTTTCGGTAGCCTATAACTCCGAAAGGAAGCATTTGTGCTCCCAGGTTGGTCTATACTTTTTATCTTATCTTGGTGTCAGGAATCACTTCCCAAACGTTGTCAGTGTTATTTTGAAACACCCTTTCTTGCTGTAGGCTTCATCTAGGGCCTGGAAATCCTTAAGTAAATTACTTATAAGGTGAGTAAATTTTTTCTTCATATTAGATTTTTTTTAAATAGCTAGACTGCGCGGGAGAAACAGTATAAGTCAAGAAACATAGGTTTTCAGAAAGTAATATATATATTTTTTTATTTTATCAAGCATAACTGTGAATCATTTATACTAACAGTACCAAGATGCGATTATTCAATTCACGTTTAGAATTGACTTATACCAAGTTAACTGGAGGTGGAACATGACACATAGGTCTTCAATTTTGACTTCTCATTTTGGCCCATTTCTAACGTTCTCCCGCGCAGTCTAGATCTATCACACGCTCGAACTACATCAACTTATGAACGGAAACCGAGTTTTATTGCATTATATATATATATATTACAAATTGCATAAGAATTTAAATATGTAACATGATATTCAGATTTTAGTATTGTAGATCAGAAGATTAATACTATAGTTGTATTGCTAATTAATTGAAATTAAATTACTTGGAGAAACACCCATTTACTATGATTAAGAAAGAAAAAAAGCTCAATATATTACATTCGTACATTCGTTTGTTTAAGTATAAGTTTTATTACTGAGTACTTAGAAAACTTTCTTGTAATGAACAAATATTGAGATTAATATGTAAATGGAAGATATCTGACAAGTACAGTATATATAACTTGGTAGTCGTTGAGTGTTTAGTATTGGATCTTTTAAATATGTTAAAATCTTCGAGTTTTACGTCCGACGCTTATGTAGGCTAAGCTAAAGGATACAGTGATAAGAAATGAATGAAATGGTGGAATGAAGAAAGTGGAAGGAAATGGGAGAGCCCCGAGGAACTCATGCACATGGTTTGAATATGTTCACACTCAAGTAGTACATACATACACACACACACACATTATATACACATACCAACATTAACCAATTTGTAAAGAAATAAATCGAGTTACAAGTTTTATAATTGACTACAAACTTAAATTTCCTTAGGTTCAATATTATTTAGATTTAAAGTTCTTATCTAAATTAGTAATTTTACAGTTTCGCAAAACTACCGAGGAAGACAGTAACAGAGTGTGTTAAAAAGTTTATATTTCTGCAGTTAGGTGAAGGTGAGTCGTCATAAGAGGTACGCATGGTTTACTTAGGTTTAGTGTACGTAACTTACAATGTTTCATCGAGTATAGTATATATACCTTATCAGGTCTATCCTTGACTCTTAGCGACTAGAATTGTCAAAATTATTCCAATAATTTCCCTACCATTACCTAAACAGTTGTTCCTTATTCATGTAGTTATTTTCTTCGAACATTAGAATAACAAATATTTCGGAGAATATAGGCTGTCTCTAAAATCTTCATTAATTTCAATGTAGTATAGTTTAAAAAAGGGTAACTGTACGTGGATAAAACCCCTACATTCGAAAGAGGAAGCGTATAAATTCATGAACATATATGACTTCAAAGTATTCTATTGGCTTTAAGAAAATAATGCAAATTTATTTCAGAAATGCAAAATAATTTTATTACATGAAGTTTCCAGTTCATAAATATTCAGTGTTGCCTTCTCCCACTGAATGAAACACTATCATGTCAACAGTCGAATTCTTCCCATACCTTAAATACTAACAGGAGTTTGCGAGTTGACTGATGGTTGACAGGAGATGTCACTAGTGTGCATTAGTGACACATTCCGCCATTCAAACGAAACTTGAATACTACTGCTTTCAAACTGTAGGTGTTTTATCCAAATATGAGCAGCTTTCAAGCTATAATACGCGTACTATGAAATTGAATGAAGAATTTAGAGACACTTACTTGATTATGAGATTACACGCTATTAATCAACACAATATAATAATCTAACTCTAAGAAGATATACAGACTGTAATTGTAGTTACCTTGTATTAACTTCACTAAGTTTCTGTAGAAGATTTTCTATTTTGTCATTGTACTTTTCTTTTAGCTCCTGATACTCGTTAATATTGTTCCTCTGAAGCTCCTCAATTTTCTTTTCATACATATTGACTATCCTTCTGCGTTCTTCCTCTCTATCCTCCTCAGGGGTTAGTCTACAGTCCACCATACCATGCGGATGGAGATGTACGGACTCTTTGGAATGTACCGAAGACGATGTGAGGTCTTCAAAATGTCCAGAATCTGCCAGAGAAGAAGGAAGATCAGAATTTATCTTCTCTAGCGATCCCTCTTGGAGTAGACTGCAACCGGATTGTTCAGAATCCAAATGCCGTGAAGGAGATTTGAAATCTTCCGTGAGATTTCCAGTCGTGCACTGAGAATCTTCGCTTTGATCATTTGTTTGTAAACTTTCACCAACTAGATGATCATCACTACCATTTGTATTTACACAGTTTACACCTTTGTCCTGCACACAATTATCATCACATTCATGACTTGTATGTACACGTTCTGTGCTACCCGTCTTATCCGCTTCTAGAGATGCTTTGTATAGCCGCAACTCTACTACTTCTTTGGTTAGCCGGAAGATTTCTTCATCCTTGTGTTCTAGGTCCTTCTTAGCTTCGTTTAGTAGGACCTACATTCAAAAAGAAAGAAAAAAAGAAATATAATACAAGAACTGAGAAAGATTTTTTCATCCTTATGTTCTAGAACCTTCTTAGCTTCATTTAATAGGACCTACATTCAAAAAGAAGTAAATAATAATAATAATAATAATAATAATAATAATAATAATAATAATAATAATAATAATAATAATAATAATAATAATAATAATAATAATAATAATAATAGAGCAAATAAATATCTAAATACAAAATAACGTGTTTACTTTACTAACTTTCGAAAGATTAAGTAATGAAACTTCTATAGATTTCGAGAAAATAGAACATATTAGCATCCGCGGAGATTAAATGAATGTTTGGAACAAGAGGCCATATTACAGGACTCTTTTTCATTAAATATCTACTGGATTTCTGAAAGTATGTCGACTTTCTAAGGAACAATTTTTCACCGATGTTAGAAGACATTCCATTGGAAATCAGAAGGAACATGTGGATCTAGTATGACGGCTGCCCAGCCTATAGTGCACGACTCATTACAAGCTGTCATAACAAAATATTTTCCATCATTCGATTGGAATAAGAACTTGCCAATTCGCCAGCCCGTTCCTCCGATTTACCCTTTAGATATTTTCTTCCCTTGTGGGGAATGGCAAAGGGCACAGTGAACAAGGACATATTAACGAACCCGACAATGGGAAACGCCACGTCACTGCAGCCTAATGTTTTACCATTTCGACCGAAATTACAGCAATCTGTATATGCTAGGCTGGAGGCATGTCATGCAGCTAATGGACATCATACCTGTATTGAACATAATTTGTGAATATGTGTGTTACATTGGAAAAATTAGAATATTGTTTGGCCCATAGTACCTGTCTTGTAGACTAGATGCATGCAATAAATATCAGATATTCTCAGCACATGTACTTTCATTTACATGACATTCCAATGTATTGTTTCATTTAAAGAAGTACAAAGTACACTTTCTTCTTTTTTTTATTTTTTCAATAAATTACAAATGTCTTTATCTATCTATCTATCTATCTATCTATCTATCTATCTATCTATATATATATATATATATATATATATATATATATATATATATATATATATATATATATATATATATATATATATACAGTTGACGTCTATACAAACAGTATATCGATTGTAACTTCTATTTGTAACTTCTATTTGTGATGATCTATTCGATGCAAGTTTTAGGTGATCACTTTGTAAAATATTATTAAAAATGAATAAAACAATATGTTCCATTATTAATAACAAGTGTTCCTATCTACACAATAATACGTTCCATGTTATAAACTTTCAATTTGGTTGACTACTTTTTTTTATTCTTTTTAAAGATTATCTCAATCAACTTTGAATATTTACGTTGTTGAATGTGCCTACAAAATATCTTAGAATTTTTTTTTTTTTTTTTTTTTTAAAAGAATTAAAAAATCAAAATCGTTAATGAATTACACTTAAACAAATTACTACAATTATTATTATTTAAATTCTAGTCTTCCAAACATAATATTCAATAAAACTTAAATTTTCTAGGCTGACTTTTAGTATGTTTACTGGTTATACATTCTTTATTCCAGTTTTGATTCTATAAACTCTACCTTGCTTCTTAAGAAGTAAATCGAGAAGTATCATCGACTAAACGCTGTTTGTTTCTTGAACTTGGTTTCAATAAATTTGTTAAATAGCTTG
Source organism: Thermobia domestica (assembly GCF_964235325.1). Lineage (NCBI taxonomy): Eukaryota > Metazoa > Arthropoda > Insecta > Zygentoma > Lepismatidae > Thermobia > Thermobia domestica. The sequence continues at coordinate 278,456,171 of NC_137457.1, read as the reverse complement.
GTAACATAAAATTACCCAACTAATTTTAAAAGTGCACTGTGATGTTAATTGTAACGCACTGTGGTTTCTGAACAAAAATATTCAGTGCTGCAGGCATGCTAATATGTATTTTATTGTCTTCTTCATTCTAGTTACTGTGTAGATGCTAACTGCAATATGGTGAACAATACGGTGAAACAATGTCCAAATATAAAACTAAAGTATTCAAATATATTGTACTAAAAGTTTAAGCTCTGCAAAAATGTTTAAAATATGAGTTTGTAATAATAATAACAAAAAGCTTTGCGCATTTTCAGTGGAAGAGACCAAAAGTAAGTGTGTGATTGCACTTCACGTCCCCCTTTCAGCACCGGAATTTAATGAGATGGAACCTACTGCATAAAGTACTACCCGAACCACTACTAGATTTTTTTTAATTATCCAAGGACTCACCAGATGGCAAGTAATTGAACTCCAAAAAAGCTGTACGTAATGCTGAAGTTGCGTGAGATTTTAAAAGAAATGCATAGCTTTGGTGATAATTTACTAAGCAGAAATTTAAATTACGATTTTAAAGCTATTTCGCAAGTGAAAATAAGAGAATTAATAAGAAAAGAGCAAAGAAAGTAACATTCACTCACAGTTTAAAAATTGCTTATTGTGCTTTACAATAATTTCCACGAAACAAAATTTATAATAATAAGCATGTGATGTGAATTGAGATGTCTAGCAGCAAGATTAGAAAACAAACTTGCCTCAAAAAGATTCCATTTCTTCAAGAAAATTATTAAAGTAAAAGAAAAAAAAAGTTCATTGGTCACAATTTCATAATAACGATTCATAATATTAAGTCGTGTCTTTAATATGTTAAAGACAAATTAAAGTTACAGAGATGTTTAAGAATAAGTTTTAAAATTCCATGTCATAACATTGTCTGTATAGTTTTGTTTGAATACGTTATATGAAAAGAAAAGTCATAGTATTTTGCTAAATAGAACTGAGCATTTTCAGTTATATTAATCGTTACAGTAAATATACTGTATTGTGTGTGCACTACACCACGTAAGAGCCACTGGAAAATTTTAAAACTAATGCGGAAATAGAAAACGCACTTTCACAGCAACGCATACATTTAACATTTAATCCACCTTAGGAAACTTAATCGTATTAAGCAAAATGTTGTGAAATGTCTAAATTGTACTAGGCAAAATCTTGTGAAGTGTCTAACAAGCCATTTTAATGTATTTTATATTAAAATGAATTACGTTTAGAAACAGTTAATATTTCATAGAAATAAGACTTGAAAAATATTTCTTTTAAAACTTTATTTTTTCCCTTCGATAGCTAAAGGTATAATGAACTCAGTTGTCTCATTTACAAATCAAGAAACTGGAAGTTAGTGAAAATCAACAAGTTGACTTGGTGCACAAATTCATACACGTTGTTCGAATGGAACTTACAGAATAAATGTTTCTAAAAGGAACAATCACATATCAAACTGAATAAGTTACAATGTAAAACTCAAATAAAAACAAACAAAGATTTGAAATTAGCGCCCTCTATTTCAGAAGAATTTTCGTGCAATCTAGCTAAGGTTTTAAATATGCAGAGGGGGAAATTTATCTAAAACAATTTAAAGCAGCAAGTACAAGCCAAATTGCGAAATTGGCAGTTCGTTTGTGATGTGGAAAATACTTCGATTGTGTTATATTTTATGATAAGCATAAATAATCATAGTAAGGATTTAACAAATACTAATTCTGATGTAGGAGAAACATCACTTTATCCCTGTTTTGTTGACTTAATGGCTTCAATAGTTATTAGGTAAGTGGACTAGAATCTTTTCAAGCAGAACAATAGAAACAGATTGAAAACCATACACGAAAATGATAAAATAATAAAAACTAAGGTTTAACATGCAATTAAAATAGTTCATTATCTATTAAATATAAAATAAAATGAGTCACTGTTTTTAATGGAACTTGAGTCAAGAACATTTTTCTTTTGTTGTTGTTGTTGTTATACTGTAACTTTGCATTCCATGGATGCCCAACATTGCATTGAATAATTAATTTGGTATAGAAAAATTATAAATGTGAAGAGAAAGTGATTTTGTTTTTAAATAATTCTCAAATTTATTCAAGTGACTAATATAGTTTTTAACAATTTTCGATTCAATTCACTTACAAAATGATTGTGTTGTCTATCATCTTAATTAATGTCTGTATTATTTTTTGGAATTATTTAATGATTACGCAGTGCACAATAGTCATGTGCTTTTCCTGGGTCATACGCAGTGGTAAGCAGAGTTATATGTTTTCTCTATGCTATACACAGTGGTAGGCAGTAGTATACTTTTTATACACATGTTACTATGCATCTAAATGGAGCGAATTTTATTTACACATTTTTTGCCACCAGAAGGTACTTACTTGTAACTTTTCAGAAGGCATGTTTCTTTCTTCATATATCATCTGGTAAGATTGTGGTTTAACTTATGAGATAAATTCTCTCATTAGCCCTCATATACAATTCAACTAGTTTCTCCTAAGCAATAATCATGGATGGGCCTAAGTGCATATTAGGTATTATAAAGTTCGCGAGTTTTAAGCCACGAGTTTTAAGCATACAATCAAAATACATGTAATACAGTATCGTGCTTTCTCTAAGTAATGTATTTTTTCCAAGATGTGTGTAGTGGCAAGTAGAATACATTTCTCTACGTCATGTGCAGCGGCAAGAAATCATGTGCTTTCTCTAAGCCAAAGCAGTGAGAAGCAGTCATATGCTTTATTTGAGACATACTCATTGGTGAGCAGTGTTATATGCTTTCTTTACGCCATACAATGGTAAGCAGTCATATCCTTTTTGAATTATAAGCAATGTCTGGAGTCACATGCTTTCTCTATGCCATGTGCTTTGGGAAGCTCGAGTCATGACTTCCCATACCCCATATACAGTGCCAAGTAAAGTCACGTACTTTCTTTACATCAGCGACAAGTAGAGCCATGAAATTTCTTTGTGCCATTCGTAGTAGAAAGTCACGTATCTAAACCATAAGCACATATTTGCAAACAAGTGTCGTTCAGAGCAGAACAAAGAATGCTGAGTGTGGTTTATAATTGATTATTTTCAATGTTTTGTTCAATTGGTTACTTCAGTTGGTATTACATGTATAAATATTGATTAAAAGCCAAGTTTTTGGTGGTGACTTGTTTCTAGATATTAGAAATATTTCAAGAATGAAGCTGAATTGGGATATCCACTGGAGGAAGCTGCCAAATGCCAGAAATGGACCACAAAAACATGTTACGTCAATGATTATACCTGAGAAGTGTATCTTAATTTAAAAATACAGAATAACCGCACCTAGATGAAGTAGAAATATTGCATGTTGCATTACTGCTTGTAGTATTACTATTATTAAATTTTATATAAAAACTGTGGTTATGTGCGAACGTGGAATTCCTCAACACCACCTTAGTGACAGGACTAACTTAGACACAACTATTATTTGAATACAGATACACAACCTTAGGAAATTTTGGTTGAAAGAAATTTTAAAGAAAGAAACAACAGCAAAAGAAAAAAATATAAGAAAACGAAAGAAAAGAAATGGAAATAAATGAGAAGAGCATAAAAAGAAAGGAAAATACGAAAAGAAATAATGAAGAGTATAGAAAGAAAAGACAAATACAAGAAAGAAACAGAACAGAAAGATAAAATGTTTAAAAAGAAAACAAACACTGGAAGAATGGAGTAGAAATAAAAGATAAGAAAAGTAAAGAAAATTAAAGATACAGAAGAAAGAGAAGAAAAAGAGTTCAAAAAGAAAAGAAATACTAAAAGAAAGGAGTAGAAAGTATAGAAAAATAAAGAAAAGTATAGAAAGAAAGAAAAAGCAAATGTAAAAAGAAAAATTATAGAAAGAAGGAAAAGGTAAAATAAATACGAAGAATGAAAAGTATAGAAAGAATTATTGAAAGAAAGAAATAATAAAAAGAAATTTACATAAAAAGTAAATAGAAAGAAAAAGAGGAAAATACGAAGGAAAGAAAAAAGTGAGGGTGGTGGTACGAAAAAAGAATAAATATAGAATAGAAAGAATATAAGACAGAAAAGAAATAGGAAAAGAAACAGTATAAAAAGAAAATTTAAGAAAAAAGAAATATATTGGTTGATTGGCTAATTGCTCAATCAATACTCGTTATTGGCCTCTCATGATTATTTTATATTGGACTAATGATTAAAAGTGAAATCTGTATGACAATTCTATCAAATATTGATAGCGTCTACATCAGTGTTCAATCCAAAAAGCTGTTTGTGTATACTGAGTTATCTACCTCGCATTTGCAGAAACATCTCGTGTGACGATGCATCAAGTTATGTGGGGAATATACTACCTACAGCTAAGAGGAGAGAATGTTGAAAATGAGGAAGAATTTTCAGTTTTATTTGAGAATATCTCTAACTAACTGACAGGAAACTTAATATACAAGGTGGAATGTTGAAAATGAGGAAGAATTTTCAGTTTTATTTGAGAATATCTCTACATAGGTAATAGCTGACAGGAAACAATATACAAGGTGGATTATAAGTCACTTGACAAAAACACATTTGAAATGAATTATTCATCAACTACGAAACTATAAAATAATTACAAGTTGTATCAAAACATTAAGTTAGATTATCTAAATCAAGTGTTCAAAGTATCCTTCACTATTTTCAATGAATAAATTACTCTTTTAAGCACAGAAGAACATATTATAATGACTGGATACAACGTAATTATCGTAGCATTGTTATAATTTGTACTTGGCTTAATGCGCGGAAGAACACCTGCTACAGTCCTTCAATGTAATCGCCTCCCATCTGTATCACCTTTTCGTGTGGAAGGTGGCGTACACCGTCAGCGCGTCAGTCCTTGTCGATATCCTGCAAGGGTCGCCATATGGCACAGATGGTTGTTTCTCTTGTGTTGTAATGCTTTCCGCGAAGTGTTTTCTTCATTTTGGCGAAAACGTCGTCGCGAAGTTCTTGAATACATTATTGTGCACTACGTCCACGTACCACTTTTAATCTTGATCCACGCACGTTGTTCGTCTTTCCGAAACATACTGTTATGGTGCTTGCACTTCCCTCCTGTACTTTACTTCACTGTCACTATTGACTAAACTCACACTAGCCACATTTCATTGCCTCACATCTTATTAGCTACGGAAGTCTCACGCAGCCCCCTGACGTAAGAATTGTGTTGACACTACTTTTTATCCAAACTATGTACAGTCTTGTGCAAAATAATATGACCACTCACTTCTCTTTAAAAAGCCATGTTGTAATTAAATCTGCAGTTGAAATTAAGTTTGCATATTCTTGGGCCAATTAAAATACGTACAGTATTTATTTACAGGCAGTGCATTATAGCTTCCTACGTTCGGTTCCCACAATATGGTTTTCTAAAACCAAGTGGGCAGCCAAGATTTTTTAAACAAGTTTGTACATCACTAATGTTCTTAGATAATAATTCATCAAATTTAGAAGTAATACACTCTTTTAAATGCTTTAGATTTACAATTTTTCAGAAAAAAAATAGCTTTTATTATTCTGTGATACAGTGTTCGAAAACGCTACACCAATAACTCAACTACATCTTGATAGTTGTGACCGTGTAATCATTACTCTTTGAACTACGAACACAGGCCATCCTTTGATAACCTTCGCATTTATTGTAAACTTACTTAATTGCTATGTAAACAAAGTCGAAAACATACATAAAAATGAGTCACCTTGTTTGTGATTGCAATGCGAGAAAACAGTTGCATTTAAAATGAATTTTTGAACGTAGATATCACCTACCTTGAACTGAGTTTTTATCATGTTGCTTTGATTAAAATGTCATGTGGGATATGCGGGTCAAAATTCATGAGGAAAATCGAACATCTCACGAGCCCACCAAGTTCGGAAGACGACACTTGATATACAAACTCTTAATTAACATTTGGGATATCACGTGGGTAGTATTCACTGTACACTGCCTTCAGAGAAAAATATACTAAACTAACCAACTCTATGGCCTATGGAAGTCGGAGGTTCAATGCCGCATTCACAAAAGCTCTCCACTGACTTCTATCCTTAGCCAGCTGGACGCAATTTCTACTTTGTATTCCTATTTGTGGGAGACTTATCTTAATATTGCCCTCTCATCTGCGCCTAGGTCTTCCTAATGGTCGTTTACCGATTGGACTTCCCGTTAAAACTTTGAAAGAGTTCCTACTTTCTTTTATTTTTGCCTTTCTTCTATTCTTTCTTTATCAATTGAAAAATATTTGATAAACAATATAAATTATGTAGTTCCTTGCTATGAAGTTTCCACCATTCTCCATTCCCGTTTCTCTTGGGTCCGAATATTCGTGACAGGATCTTGTTCTCAAATACTTTCAGTCTACGTTCTTCCCTTAGAGTAAGCGGCCATGTTTCGCAGCCATATAGAACAACAGGCATAATTATCGTTGTAGAAAAATACACTCTTTATCCTAATGTGCTACGTTCGATTGGTGGTTTATCAGGTTTTATATAGCTATTAGCACAACAGACAGCACTTACCCCATTAGTGATATTGAATTGCAATAATTACTGAAAAAAAAAGCAAAAGCGGTAAAAGTATCCCCACGCGAGCGCTGATATAACTTCATACTACATGCGAGCGTCTGAAAGTTAAAAATAAGCGCAAACATGTCCCAGCGTTTTAAAAATTCCGGTTTTAAGGGAGAAAAGGGTGCATTTTATATATATTTTTTTTCACCACATTAAAATCGACTTCTGTTTTGTGAACGCATCGCGGGAAAACGGCTGCCCAGTTTAAAATGAATTTTGGAACATAGAGATAATATCTACCTCGAGCTAGGTTTTCATCGTGTCATTTTGATTAACCCTACGTACAGCAAGGTGGATTAAAAATTGTCCATACTTTATTAGGATAAAAAGTTTAGTATCATGAACTCAGGTTTTGAGTCAAAAAATAATAATTTTATTTTCTGGCATTGAATACTTTCAATTTCTAGAAAGTTATCCCAAAATTTAAAAAAAAAAAAAAAAAGTTTTCGTGGTATACCGGTACATAAACGCAATGTGCATGAGGTTATTTCCAGTTATTGAAGATACTCAAAATGGATGTCGCTAAGAGTACAGCTGACGCAAATCGTCGTACACCTAAACGGAAAAGACCTGTTGGTTTCAGAATGACGATATTAAAAGTGGAATCGTGGGTCACGCGTAACACCGTACACCAAAGGAGGGTTTAAAAATGTCCACCACATAAATCTATTTTCTGTTCCAGAAAATGTAATATTCGTTATTTTATGCCTTCAGTTGTCTTAGTTTATAGTTGTACAAAATAGAAAAGAATATTACATTTTCTGGGACAGAAAACAATGATTTATGTGATCGACATTTTTAACCCTCCTGTGGTGTGTGGTGTTACGCGTAACACCATGGTGTACGTAGGGTTAAAGGGGATATCCTAAATGATGAGAAGAGGTTCAAATATTTTTCGATAAACCTATTTTATCCGTGCAAAGAATGAGCTTTTGAGCTAATCTTTTATAAGATCACTTCTTGCAATGTATTATTCATAAACCACAGCATAACGCCTGCTACTGCTCTAACGATCTGATGATCTACTTGCTAGTGTCAAGCCACTTACGTCCCATGCTGTATACCAGATAAATTCTATTATACGAATAATACCTTATTTTACCTTTAGTATCTATTACTATACGAATAATGTCTTATTTTACCTTTAGTTTTCTTATTTGCTTGTTCGCCCGCTGAGTAGGAGTGAGGTACTCTTCATTGTTCTCCGGGTACCTGGCGCAATGGACTACGTATCTCATTTTCCTACCAGAGAAGGTGGTACCGTTTTTGGCAAATGCGTAATCACAGGACATAGTACTGCACACACTGCCGAAGCTCTTCACGGAGTCCAAGTCATCGACTGCTTCAGGAGAAGGGGTTGGGGTATGAGGGTAGGAACCAGGCGAGGAGCTCGCAAGGGGCAAGTGGGAAGGACGGTTCGATATGCTGACTGGCGTGCTATTAAATGGCTGAAAAAATAAAAGAAAAAAATAATTATATAATTGCAAGTGTTACAGAATCAAAACATCACAATAAATCTTTAATGAATAAGATAAACTACAATAAATATGCACAATCTTGTTCAGAAATCTTTGACCGCCCAGTTCTCTTTAGAAGGCAATATCTTAAACAAGCCATTTCCCTCTGAATGTTCTGTGACGTTACTGCTGCTCGTGTTCAGTAAACCACACAGACAGAACAAGGAGTAGGTATTAAACCTAGCGTTGATAGAAGACAGTGGTGATCGACAAACAAAGCGTAGTCTATCGTTCTGAGGATGCACTAGTCGTGGATTCATGACACCTACTCGTTCCTTCCTCTTCTAGGCTCAACCTTTTCTTTCTCCTAGTTTGGATCGTGAAAGCCCGTTCCTACACCGTCGGCGAGTTGGAAAGGACTGTATTAAAGTGCATTACTCATGGATTCATGAATTTCAGTCGGAAATTTAGTCGTGTCGGTGTATGAACCGTCCTCCAATCACGTAGCAATGGAACCTAAAGCAGAAGTCAGCGCCAGACGGCGCGCTTGTCGTTGGTTGCTGATGACTTCATATCCTTGAAAGCATTTGGCCGTTGCCATTAACGCCAATAAGCAAAAGGCGTAGAGTCGTAACTGATTGGGGAAAGTTTATGAATTGTGTGCTAAATTGGAACATAGCATTAACTTCACGTGCTTCCAGGTTAGCTAGGGTAAACAAGTGGGTGGGCCAAGGCGAGAGTAATATTTTGCCAGGGGGAAGTAAGTACGTGTAATATTTTGCCTCGAAAACTATTTGAACAAACTTCGGGAGCTGATTCCTGACACCGAAACAAGCAAAAAAAAAAAAAAAGTCCTCCGGAACTTTGGTCGGCGAGGGATAGTTTCGGCGATACAAGGTGCCGAAAGCGTGGGAAAAATGAACTTCAGAGGGCCGTAATTAAAAAAACAACGCAACTTAGAGAGTGCGGTTAAGAACATGACACTCGAAGTCATAACTAACTAACTAACTAACTCTATGGCTTAAGGAACCCGAAGGTTCAGTGCCGCGTTCACAAAAGCTCTCCACTGACTTCTAACTTTAGCCAACGGGATCCAGTTTCTACTTTGTATTCCTATCTCTGCGAGATCCATCTTAATATTGTCCTCCCATCTGCGCCTAGGTTTTGCTAACGGTCGTTTTCCGATTGGTCTTCCAGTCAAGACTTTGAAAGCGTTTCTACTTTCTTCCATTCTAGCTACATGACCTGCCCACCTAAGCCTCCTAGACTTGACGATCCTAACAATGTTGGGTAACCGTATAAATTATGTAGTTCCTCGTTATAAAGTTTCCGCCATTCCCCATTCTCGTTCCTCTTGGGTCCGAATATTCGTCTCAGGATTTTGTTCTCAAATACTTTCAGTCTATGTTCTTCCCTCAGTGTCAGCGACCATGTTTCGCAGCCATACAGAACAACAGGCATGATTATCGATTTATATATTTTAAGCTTCAAATTCCTCGACAAAATTCGCGACAACAAGAGATTTTGAACCGAATAGTAACACGAATTCCCTGCTTTTAGTAGACATTTAATTTCTTCGTGGATATAATTTTCCTCTGTTAATATTGATCCTAGATATTTGGAACTATCCACTTTATCAAAAGTATTATTTAATATTTTAACGCATCTATAATTTGCTGTATTACGGTCCCGATGCACTTCCATGTATTTAGTTCTCTGCATTTACTTCTAAACCCATGTCCCTGCAAGCGTTTAATAAGATGTCTGCAATTTTTTCTATTGTTCTCCTGTCATCTCCTATTAAATTTACATCATCAGCATATGCCATAACCTGGTGAATACCGTTCAATTCTAGGCCCTGGTTGCTATATTTGATTTTCCTTATAGCGTATTCCAGGACAAAGTTGAATAATAATGGCGACAACGCATTTCCTTGTTTCAGGCCATTTTCGACGTGAAAGCTCGTGTGACAAAAATTTTCCTACCCGGACTTTACTTTGGGATTCATTTAAACATATCTTAATTAATCTAATTAGCTTTTTCGGTATTCCAAGTTCTGTAAGAACGTTGTATAATGTTTCTCTTCCAACCGAGTCGTAAGCCTTTCTAAAATCAATAAATAGTTAATGTACCGGGGTATTGTATTCCTACTTCTTTTCGAGTATTTGGCGAATGGTAAATATTTGGTTGATAGTTGATCAATTTCGTCTAAATCCGCACTGATAATCTCCAATAATTTCATCTGCGTATGGGGTCAATCTTGCTAATAGAATATTTGAAAGGATCTTATAGGATGTTGAAAGAAGGAAAATGCTTCGATAATTATTACAGTCAATTTTGTCGCCTTTCTTGTGAATTGGAACAATGATTGATTCTTTCCACTCTTGTGGCAATTCTTCCTTGTTCCAGATAAAGAGAATGAGTTTGTGTATCTTGTTCCACAATTTTTCGCCTCCAGCTAAAATTAACTCAACCGGAATTTCGTCTACACCCAGAGATTTGTGTTTCTTTAATATCTTTATAGTGGTTTCTATTTCTATTCGGTTAGGTTCTGGAATATACGGTTCTGCGGTGTGTATCTCCTTTTCTCCACGCATATTAGTTTTTGGCTGCATGTTCAGCAAATCGTCAAAGAAATCTTTTCATTTATTTAAGATGCTGTCCATATCAATGACAATTGTTCCGTCAGCTTTCTTTAATAAATAAGCACGAGGTTGATAGCCTTTCTTAAATTCGTTGATCCCCTTATACATGTCCCGAATGTTTTTACTTTTACTATTATCTTCAAGTTCCTTGATTTTAGCTTTCAAAAAATCGGGTTTCTTTGTTCTAAAAGTTTTGGAAGTTTCCCGCCTGATTACGAAATTTTGCGTAGTTATTTCATTCGGATTTTGTAGCCAACGTAATTTTGCCTGTTTTCTCTTCTCTGTTAGTTTAATGCATTTCTGGTCGAACATGGTTTGTTCCTATGTATTTCCGCGTGTCCCAATTTTCCTTTTGCTGAAATTTTAATACTATCTCTAATTTCAATCCAAGTGTCCTCAACACTAGTGCACTCTGAATCTTCTAAAGCCGAGAATCTATTCGAAACTTCAATCTTGTATTCCTCTCTTACTTGGCTCTCATCTAATTTCTTTAAATTAAATATCTCCGTTTTCGGACACTGAATATTTCCGTTATTCAACGATAACCTCTCTCGTATTATCGCTGCTATCAGGTAGTGGTCAGTGTCACAATCAGCCCCTCTAAACGATCGGACATCTATTATGCTAGATTGCCTCCTTCTATCTACTAAAACGTGATCAATTTGATAGTGTGTTTTTCCGTTTGGTGAGGTCCATGTGTATTTATAAACGTCGCGATGTGGGAATTTTGTATTCTTCACGATTAGGTTTTTGGATGTTGCAAAGTTCACGAGTCTAACACCGTTGTCATTACCTTCCTTATGCAGACTTTCGTTCCCTATAATCGGTTTGAAGATATCCTCTCGATCTACCTTCGCATTGAAATCCCCTATTAGAATTTTCATATGGTATCGCGGGAGTTGGTCACATATCCGTTCCACTTCTTTGTAAAAACTGTCTTTTATATCGTCATCCTTATCTCCTGTTGGGTCATGTACATTTAAAACAATAATATCACACCACTGACTCTTAAGAGTAATAAAAGAAAGTCTGTCAGTAACAAATTCAACCCGCTTAATTGCTGGTAATATTCGTTGTGAACGAAAAACCCTGTTCCTAATTGGTGGTTTTTTATTTCCTTCCCCGTAAAAGAACGTAAAATTTCCGGAATTAACAGATCCATTTCCTTCCCACCTAACTTTCTGAACTCCTACTAGATCCATCCTGTATTTCTCTAACTCACTCGTTACGGATTTTAACGCGCCTGCCCTCTTCTAATATTCCATGTTCCAAATCTCATGTCCATTTTCTTCTGCTGAGGTCGTGCGAAGTTATCAGTCCTTGTCCGAGGCTTTTGTGAATGTTTCTGAACAAGTGATTTTTTTTATTTACAGGAAGAGGTTGTTAGCCTTACCCAAACCCCCAAGCTGGAGGACCACTCCTAGTCGTCTGTCCGCGACTGCTTATTCAGTATATTCGCAGCAAACCTCTATATCTAGAGGCCTTCTTCTCGATCCGCAACCTGAGCACGCGCCATGCCGTGGTGACGGAACCCACGAAATGACCAAGTCATACCTGCTGGATTGAAAAATGTATGCTTCAAACCTCCGCAAGATGTGTGTAAGGGATTCCCCAAAGGAACGCAGGGATCTCCTATAACCTGGCAAGTAATCTCTACGGCCCAAAAGTAGGAATACAGTACCGTACAGATCAGCTCATTGCATTTTATATCATTTCTTATTGTTATCCATTAGGTAGACTTAGTGTCTTTATTATTTGTTCTTAATGTGTTTCTATTTACATCTTAAGGTCGGAAGAGCCGAAGCAAATAAACCCATAAACTAGAATATTATACTTGATCAATGCAGGGGTGTACACACACACACACACACACACACACATATATATATATATATATATATATATATATATATATATATATATATATATATATATATATATATATATATATATATTACACTTAAAATGTATTTTCGAGCCTACAAGGTTAAATTTATGGGAAAAAGTAATGTTTCCTTGACAGGCGGAAGCAGGTTCGCTATCAACATGGTGGACGGATGTTTCAGTTTGAAGAACGGATCCAAGTTATTAAGTGGTACTGAAGTTTGAGAATTTTGCTGAGAGCCAGAGTTGAGAGACGTGAATATGAGACCATTTACCTTTATGGGTAACAATTATATATCCACGAGAAACTCGAGGTTCATGGAACAGTGCGTGATGTAAAGAAAGACCGATAAGGGCGATCTCGCACGGCTACAAATCCTGGATTCTCAGTTTCGATGTTGGAACTGTTTCAGTGTTCACCACTAAAATCTTCAAGGCAAGGATCAAGTGAGAATGGTGTAAGTGCTTGTAGTGCGCTACGCATACTGAAGAAGGGTAAATTTCATGTGTATATTCCAAGGGTGGTGTGCAGCTAAGTGACAACAACCAGATCGCAGGATAGAATTTTGTAAATGGGTTCAGGAGATGGTTACACGTGAATCGGGATTTATGGGTAGCATTGTTTGGCCGGATGAAGCACAGTTCAAACTTAATGAAACTATGTAACTGGGCTGAAGATAATGTCCACATTACTGTTGAAAAGGCTGCAAATTAGCCTGGTGTAAGGGACTTACTGGGCATTTCCTCCATTTTGACTTTACTGTAACTGAAGGGTATCTAACAATGTTTGCTGATTCCATTTTCCCTGACACTTGTGCAATATACGGTAATGACAGGCTTTATTACCAACAAAATGACGCCCCGCTGCACTATTATAGAGATGTGCGAGGATACCTGAATCAAAATTTACCAGGCCAGTGGATAGGACGCAAAGACCAATAAAGTTTCCTGCACGCTCTCCAGCAAGTAATATAAAACTTATTTTCGGAATTAAAAAAAAATCCCCAAAATGACCGCCTTCCGCTAGTCTCTTTCAAGGAATTAAAATTGGCATAATCGTTGTTTCTTGTATCTACAAATTAGAAAAAAAAAAAAGGTTTACCAAAAAGGTTGGTTGGCTAGCTTTTGAACAAGACTGTACACTAATCTAAAACATTTATCTGCTTTGTATATAAGGCAAAGATACAATGTGGTATATAATCAAGATCATAATTAGGTATGCCTTGCCAGACAATATTTCGACCCTCTTGTTTCTTTATATTGCTTAAAATATATTAATAATTTGAGTACACACTTATTAACTAAAATTAAATTCCCAAGCATAACAACCTACGAAAGGTTATGGCAGTTCCATTTTAATGCTAGCTGGGCTAGCATAGTTTCAACCATCGTTATTTTAAACTTTCTATCTCGGACTTCGCTACTTCTCAATTCAAGTAGCTTCATAATGCTCGGTAAATAATAAGAATTCTTTTGAAATCAAATGAAATAATACGTTTTATGTATTACCATTATGCTCTTTAAAGGAGGCCAATGACTATTGTTGATAAATAATTTTGTTGGAATGATAATGTGAGAGAAAACGGTAGAATTCCGAAAAAGTCATGAATACGATGTTCACCAGAACGTTGTGTGGTCGGGGATCGAAAAAGGGACCCTTCACACCAAACTAATGATAACGGGTTCAAAACATTACAAACAGATAAATCTTTATGCATGTTTTGGGTGAAATTGGAACCCGCTTTATGGTTGCCACATAATACCTAAGACAATTTGGCAATGCTAGTTTAGTCCATATATCACGTGTAAAAACATATATCCACAAATGTATGAATATCTACAACAGCTTTTGCAACGCTATTGTAGGCACATTGTTATTTATTACTAGCCATTATTGCTTGGCCTTGCATTCTTCAGCACGTGCAGATAAAACTTTTTGGATACCTACGCGTTAATGGAGTTTAACTTACTTTTTGCATGAAGGACTGTAATTTCAATGACACTGAATTATCTGTTGAGACTTTCAATGGAATTCCTTTGGATTTCAATGGAATGTGCCTATGACGTAACCATTTTCCGTAATTCATTCTGTGATTATTCTCCAAAGAGACCAGAAATATCCCATAGAAGATATGGGTATTTTACTATAACAATTACCACTCTGTTTCCCCCTTTTTTTCGTCAAATATCCAAAAATCCTTCCTTAGTGGTACTTTACGTCACAAATCTTATGCAAGCTCAAAATTTAAATTTCAGTGTTGATCAGTCAGTCACTTACTTACTCAGGACTACTATTTTATACACAGAAATAATAATAATAATAATAATAATAATAATAATAATAATAATAATAATAATAATAATAATAATAATAAAGTATTTCTAGATTCGTTATGACAGTTTCAGACTGTTGATTTTTATGATAGTGTTTTCCTAAAACATTGTTCGCAGGAAAGAATATTTATAAACAAATAGACACGGCCTTGGAAAATGTTTTAGTGTGATTGTAGCATGAGTTATCTAGAAGATAATTCCAAAATCCAGTTGAAAACACGCAAACCCTTTCCTGTAGCAGACAAAAGTTGTTAAAAGAATCCACTAAAAATTTCAAAATATTAACAAGAGTCAAAGAAAAATAAATAAAGAAATATTCAGTTTTTGATAGAGGCAAGATGCTGGTCAAGTTTAGGCACACTACATTTTGTAAAACTTATAGCTAAAATTTAATACTCCGTATGGAAAGACATGTTTATTTAAAAAAAAAAATGTGCAGGCGGCAAAATTGCAGTTGTACTTTAGTACTACGCATTCCAGTTGTACTTTAGTTTTACAAGTGTAGAGTTACTAGTTTAAAATCATTACAAGGCTTTTACGACGGTTGGAAAAAGTAAGTGCATACGAAAAATGACTGTAGGCCTAGTAGATACTTTCCACCGGTAGAGTATTTCTGCACAGTGTACAAAAGAGGTATTTTATGTTTACAAGTAAAAGTTATTAGTATGAAATCATTACAAGTGCTGTTGGAACTCATATTGTTGCAAAAACCCATGCGTTTTCACTGCCATCTCTTACACGTATGCACACCATCGCTCCCGCGCCTGCCTCCTTCGGACTCACTACGTGGCCCCAACAGCTTCGCCCTTCCCTGATTCGGTTAGATACCATTCGTGTTTTTTTTAGTGGCGACAGAATACGCGAACAGTCTTCATGGAAAATTAGAAAATAAAGAAATCAAAAATTGCTAAATACAGTAAAAAACGATCACGTGAAATGTATATTCATGAATAAATGGGTTATGGATAACCAGTGTTAAAGTCACCGTTACCCGTGAAGGTGGATTGCCTACATCAACAAATAGTCGAGATGGTTGCTCTAGCTGTCTACTAAACTGCAAAAAAAAAAAAAAAATTCGTTCAAGAGTTATCGTGTGGAGTAACGAAAGTACGTACGTACTAACATTGGCGTAGTTCTAATGAATAAAAAGGTTGGAAAATTTCGAAACGACCTTACAGTGTTACTACGCGTCTGATACATTTTGTGTAGACAATAAGATTGCGAATTAATTTTGTTGTTTGCAAGTTACGACAGACAGAGGTACTGATTTTGCGTGAAGTGGTCTTGTATTTACATAAATTTTCAAAAAGGATAAGTTGAACCTAACCAAATCTGCCTGTGATTTGTGTTGTAAATACTTTAAAGCCATTTTGCATTGAATGTGTAAAATTATTTAATATGGGATCAAACATTACATCTGAACTGCTGCTAACTTTATTATCCTATATGCTGGCCCCCCTAAAATTTTCAAGATAGGCTTGCAAATGAACTATAATATGATTGGATCGGGTCACCCCTAACTTCAGCCCCCCCCCCCTAGATTTTTGGGCTGGCTACCGGACTGTATCCTATTGAATAAAATATTTATACATTTCAAACTCAGAGGAGGCAATTCTCTCCCTCTTTTAGCCCGAAGTGGTGTCACTGCTTCTAGGGGGAAAAAATGGCGACGAAACTCAGTGACAGATCTAGCCCGGGGCTGGGGAACCTAGGCCCCCCAGTTTTTGGGAGGACAAAAATAGTTAAAATTATTATTTACACATTTTTGAAAGTTTATAGTAAACTTATGATACACCTATTGTAGTCTGCGTTTTGGCTGGCCTCCTATTTTTTTTACCTTCTAAATCCGCCACTGACCATAATAATCTGATCTGGTTATTGGATTCAGATCTGAAATGTCATGCCTTGAGCTAAACAATTGAAGCTTGTCGAGATAAGAGCAGCTGAATACGTGACTAATGAAAAACCAAAGGAAAGAGGGTGAGAAAAATTAACTGCTGCTAGCAATAGACTTAAAGAGAAACGCATAAAAAAAATGAAACATGTAGATGGCAATTTCAATCGTGTTTTACCTTGACGGGACTTCTTTCTCTTTTTATGTGGGTGTGTCTGATTTGTCTATTTTCTTCGGTATTTTAACCAAGGACAATCTACAATTGCCTAATCAATGTACTGTATATACTCAAGCAAGTCAAATTGCATGAAAAATGACAAGTAAATGGCTTAAGCTGCATGTAACAAACTATTATTATTATTATTATTATTATTATTATTATTATTATTATTATTATTATTATTATTATTCCTTCGGCTGTATATACAGAATAATTTAAAATCGTTCTTAATTGAAAGCTTTTACTCTAATTGTCCTAATATTAAGACCAAATAACGATGTTCAGTATCAAACATTATCAGTTTTCAAGTAATTAAATTGAAACATACATTTAAGTAGCAATTAAATCGTTACGATTTACGAGGGACAGTCAAAAAGTTCCCGTAATTCTGTTGTAGCTCTTTATTACCATAATATAAGTACACATGTACTTAATTGCCCTCAAAGTTGGCACCCTTCGGAACACACACACACACACACACACACACACTTGTTGCACCGCTCCCGCGATTGGTGGAAACATCGACAAAAGGCCTCTTTTGGTATCTTCAGAAGTTTAGCTGCCACGTTGGTTTTGATCTCTCTACGTTGGCGAAACGGGAAAGGTCCATTTTTACCTTTTGGGAAGAGTCAAACATCCGATGGTGTTAAACTGGTTTTAAGGCTATCAAAGTCTCTAAATCAGATTTTTCTCAATTTGCACATGAACTTGATGTTGGAGCGTTGCTCGGTCTGTGAAATTGCGCCAATTAATAACCACACTCTTCCGTTCAGCTACCACTCATAAGACGTGTATGCACTTGTTAAATTCAGAATTAAGCAACTTAGGGACTGCATTGCACAGGATTCATTATGATTGAATTACAAATGTCAGAACTACAACATTCCAGGAACTTTTTGATTGTTCCTTGTATTACTGTAGAAATACACAAATATTAATACTCAAATCTAAAAACATGGTTGCAGCCTTTGTTGTGCTACTTCGAAATATTAAATTGAAACAATACAGCTTTTAAGTTGAAATTAAATCACAATAATAGTTTTTAAATCTGCAAATTGCCTGTACGCTAGCGATATTTATTGACATTAGGCATGTAAGTAGCTCAGATATCGAAATCTATTACCTTGAGTGTGCGCTATTAGGAATTACCGTTACTCTCAGACTAACAAATAGGATTAGGTCTATTATAAGCTTGAATAAAAGATTATAACGTGTGTTCTATTAAGATTTTGGTTTGCGCCACCATTTTTTATCATCAGGAAAAAAGTTGTCTTTCATCTACCTGCTTTGATATCATCCTTGCTCGAATTTGGTTAGCGTAAAATAGGTCTACTATGTTCTCTAATTAATGGAATATAGATTTCGGCATTTTAAAGAAATGTTTTTGTTTTCGATAATAAAAAATGGCTCGAAGCAAAATCTTAATAGAACACACGCTACAATCTTTTCAATTCTATAATAGGCCTAATCCTATTTGTTAGTCTGAGAGTAACGGTAATTCCTAATAGCGCACACTCAAGGTAATAGATTTCGATATCTGAGCTACTTACGTACCTAATGTCAATAGATGTCGCTAGCGTACAGACAATTTGCAGATTTAAAAAAAAAAAACTATTGTGGTGATTTAATTTCAACTTAAAAGCTGTATTGTTTCAATTTAATATTTCGATATTCAATATATAATAAACTATATATATATATATATATATATATATATATATATATATATATATATATATATATATATATTCCTTTTTCCTAGCGAAATTTGCGCCCCCTTATTTCGGCGCCCGGGACCATGGCCTTGCTCGCCCCCCTCCCCCACGGCACGGTACTGGAAATGCTAAAAGGACATTCCAAATTGGGTGTGTTGGTTTCAATGTTATTTGGAAACAAACGATGTCCACTTCCAGCACATGTTATGGTGTTATCACATTTCCTACAAAATGAGGTAAGCTGGTATCAACTTTTGTTGCAACATCACTATTGTCAAAATCATGAAAAACATGCCAAGTTCACTGGCAGGTGGAAGCCTTGGAAAAAAGAAGTGAAATGTCTAAACATCAAATTAAAACATATGCAACGGTCAATAGAGCAGGAGTAAAGATGGCACGAATTCGCGAACCAGGCTAATATTCCAATCTATTTTGAGCCGTGTAGTTATTATCTGTTAATGTAGAGAACACAGTTGTATGACGTAAAAATACTTCATTCGGAAGAGTTGAAAATGGCCGCAGTGCAAAAATGAAATAAAACCTTTCAGTTTGACGTCCCACGATTGATCGCAGTGCAAACAAGAAGAGTGTGTGCTCAATTTTAGCGTATATCCGTGTATATCCTCTTAGTTTCATAAATTTAAGGCAAGAAATGCTGGACTATAAAAATATTTTGTGTATATCCACCGTACTCTTCATTACATCACTGGTTATGGTCATATTTGCAGTATCAGAAGCTGATAGACCATTATATACACCACAATAACATTGTGTAACCAGATCATATCCTTTCGAAGCACCACTCTGAAATATACAGTATGTATTTATTACTGTGTATTTACCTTGTTTATTTCTACATTGTGATATCTAACAGTAGATAGAATATATGTATTCAGAGTTTTCTTTCAAGAACTAATTCCAGAAAATCACTTTTGATTCGATTATATATATGTAATTCGATTATACTCTTTAGTGGACAGAAGCCAGCAAAACTATCAGAAATTGGCACTGTTGCCAACTCTCCAATATTCCTTTTTGCATATTTTTAACTCCGTATTTTCTTTACTCGGAATATGAATCTATGAAAATATGTTATTATGTCAATGAATGCAAGTTGCACGCAATATTAGAACAGTAATTGACAATGATGGCTCTAGTCGATCATTTTACTACTTTGTAAGCTAATAGTGAAAAAATAATAGTTGTATAATAGGTGGGGCACGTTTCTTTTGCACATGTTGCCCACTGTATTTGACGTTTTTGCAGCTACTCCCTCTCGTAGCCTAGGCTTACAATCAGTTTGAAATACAGGGTGGACCAAGGGTTACCAACAAAAACTTTAATAACTTTGCACAGGAAATACCTAGAGCAACGATACATGGCTCGTTGAATTCAGCTTTGTGTATTTATGAAAAACATGCTCAAAATGTGCACCAAGTCTCTGCAAACAATTGCATCTTGAGAACAGTATTGCTGATGGTAGTCTCGACGGCAACTCGTTGATAAGATCGGTGATCGACATCTTAGTTCTTCCAATAAATGGTAGTTGAGCGGAGCCTGTACTATTTTTTCCCTTAGGAAAGAAATTTGTAGTTCTGAATTAAACTATATGATGGGTTTAAGGAAGTTTGAATAACTTTCTTAATTGGCATTATAGTTAACAAAAGTTGCATGAACATCGTGAATTCATTCTTATGCAGTACTTGAAACAAATTTAACGAGTTTTATTTACTAAATTTTAGCCTGGATTGTGATAACTATACGTATTTTTAAGCAGTTAAATAACAATTCTTGAATTTATCGAAAAATATCACAATTCATGTCATGTGGAAAGTGAGATTTTCTCCAAAATGATTTACTAGTCAACTAATTAATCCCTATACACCTAAATGGGTAATACTACTCTCACAATTTACTATAAGCAGGTAGAATATGAGTATGAATATGGATTTGTTGATTTCTAGTGATAGGATCTAAAGCGAGCTGCTACCATGATATTTTGGTGGGTACAGACGACTAAGTACCAAGAGCTTCATCCCACAAATAAAATTCAGAGGATGTAAGGTTAGGAGATTTCCAAGAACTATGCGAAACATCTTGCCTTACCGGTTCGATATTTTCCAGTGTTGTTACAGCTCTTCGTCCATCATTCGTGTGCTTTCTTGAGGTTGGAATTGTCCTTCCGTATTCCACTTCTTCACCAACTTCAAAACTGTTGGCTTGCAGGGTGAATCTTTGCAGGTAAAATATTGTCTATCTTTGTTTGTACGGTGGTTATGGGTAGTTTAATTTTCGTATACTCGTTCAAAACGGAAACACACTGCTCTATACTGTACGATGTTATCTTTTATGACGTCACGTATGTGTTGCTAGACAACCAAATCTAAAATTTCAGTTGCTAAACTCAATAAGCCATGCATGTAGTACACTCATATCCAAAATTATTGTCGCACGTCTATAAATATGTTGTTGTAGGAATAGAATTTGATAATGAATTCGCCCTGTATTTCTTACAATGTTAGTATGTGTATAATCAGAAAATACATGTATGTGGCAAATTTCATGTGAAAAGAGCAATAAATAAGAACAATAAAACGAAAACAAAACTTTATTGTCCGTTTAGCAACATTTTGTTTTACTCATTCTAATATTCGTATTTATAATTCCTTTCCCATGAAATTTACCACAAATATATATTTTCCGATTATACATATAGTATCAGTATTAAAAGTACCCTGCAAAATCATTATCAAACTATATTCTTACAAGAAAACAGTTATAGATATGTGACAATCATTTTGGACATGAGTGTACGTGTTTTCTTACGGGGTTATTAACGTTTATAATGATATACCTTATTGTAGTCCATGTAGTAAAGGCTAAAAGCGTAGTATATCGCCCACTGTCAACACTAATTTTAACGTGCACAGTTTGTTGAGTTTCTTTTTAATCAGATTTGACATTATTAGTTTTGACTTTTGGCTTGAGTTGTCATAGTTTGCGGGCCACCTAAGTACGCAAAACAATTACCATCATGAGTTTCCTAAAACATGAAAAAGGTTAAGGGGCAGGCGATGTATGATGCGAGACCATAACTCGCTTCCGGAAGTCTTCAATATTTTCCAAAGAATATACAATTCATGGTCCAGATTAACAAAATATGTAGAAGAACAAATACTGAATATGTACTTTACTAAACTATTTAGTACTGACAGTCCTTTCTTTTTGGTCCTAGTCTCCAACTTTTTCAACTAAAATCGGGGCGTGAAAATCTCCGTATATTATATTAAACAGTCTTATTTTATTTTACACAGTAAGTGTTACGATCTCTTACAAAACTTGTACTAAGGTTCATTGGTAATGCATCAATGCAACGGTTAAAGTGCCAATAATTGCCATATGTTGTTAATTTCATCTCATTGAATTGGAAAGTTTAAGAAAAATGTCTCGATTTCACGCTCTGAAAATATAGTGGCCTTCGTTTGATACCATAGTCTGATTGTATCATCAGGCATAATTCTTTGATACGGGGAGAGATGATAGCTCAGTGGTAGAGCGCTTACCTGGTATGAGCGGTCCCTCGTCCAATTCCAGGTCATGAGAGTTTGTGGTGGACAACATTGTTCCGTGAGTTTTTTCGAAATTCTTCCATTTTCCCTCACACGATAATTTCCACTAAATTTCACAATCATTCAAGTTCATTAATCAGCAATCTCCTTTAACCTACAGGAAATAAATGTGGGACATACATTGAAGTATTTCATTTTTACTTTTCTTTGATACGCTTGTATTGGTTATATGTCAATTAACCCTGCAAGTAAGTCTACCGAGGTCTGGCACACTCCGGAGTACTTGAACTATTTTACCTAAATTTTCGAAGTAATTAATAAAACTTTGTGATTGTGTCTCACTGTAGGAAGATAGTAAGTGGGCAGTTTTTCTTTTCTAGAAAATTCATGTGAATTTCAAGCGAAAAGGATCGCAAAGCAGACCTATCATTAGTGCTTGATTCCGAATAAACCAAGCTGTATTAAGAAGACATATATAAGTAGACGCGCCGCTCGCAATATAATTTTTTCAAGCAGAACGGGGCCTTTCGTCATTGGCATACATACATACTATCTTCAATGACACTGTCACAACGGTGGTTTGGACTTACTGGACCCTGAGACCCTACCCTATACTCCTGGCATCCAAGATCTCCAGACATTACCCCTTGTGATTTTTTTTCTTGAGAGAATAGTCAACCGTCTTTTTGTGCAACCGTTATCTAACATACGAACCTCGCCGAAGTGGAAGACAGGGTCTAAGCAGCAGTAAATTCCATCGATGCCAGTATCTTGGTCAAAATGTGGGACGAATTTGGCTGTTGCTGGATATTATCCGTGCTGATGTTGGTGGACACGAAGAACACTTATGATTACAGTACTGCTTTGTATGAATAATCTGCACTTTGTTCAATTTTTTCTTTGGTTTTCATTAAAAGTTAAGATATCAAATGGGGTTATTCTTTTTGAGACACCCTGTATAACAAAATAGTAGATTTAAAAAGGATTGAGCACATACAGAAATTATGAATCATAGTGCCATAAGCTGAGCCTGTGAACTGAATTTACATTAAGTCTCATACATTAATCTAGCAAAAATTAATTCATAGTATAAATTTAAAATGTGGTCAGCGTCCTATAGACCCAATGTATACTTATAGGTTTAAAAGGTAAAGTTTATCATTAATTATACACCAGAACTAGATGTTTATAATTTACATTATGATATTTCTTTACCTTTTTTATCTATAGAGCGAGGCAAATAATAAAGTAATTTCACAATAGATTTGTATGTCCGCACGTGGGACAAAGGGACTATGGCCCCTTCCTGGATTTCTAGTGGATCAGTAATATGAATTAAGTTTCTCGAACCCAGCAATATTCTCTAAACTTAATTTTCCATTATTTTCTTTATTTCTTTAAATTCTCAACTCCTGTTAATATACAATAGTAGGTGGTCAGTAAAGTACAAAAGCTTTTTTTTTTTTTTTTTTTTGTAAATTATACCGTAAATACCGGGGCGATACCAAAGAAATCAGCCACTGGGTGCTCTTTTGCATGTGTTTTACTCTCCCCTCTCCTGAGGTAGGCCTTATATGCCACAAGATGGTGAATACAAATCCTCCTCCGAAAAATCTTGTGGACATCATTGTAATAGATATGCGCTCATGTTACCATACACGTACTTATCTTCTGGAAATCACATTCATTCCATTTGTGAACTGGCGTAGTAAAGTAGGTCTACAAAATTTTTCAAGTTTATAAGATTCGTTGTTGAAAATTTACCAACATCCATATTGTTTTAAAGCAACTTCTGTTATATACATATCTTTTAAAAAAAATACATCCAAAATGCATAAAGTTATTTTTTATAATTTACAAAACTAACAAAAACTTCATTTCCTAAATGTTGAATACAACAATTTTCTATCTTATAAAATAAATAAATAAAAATACAATTCCTACACTTTTTAACTATTATATTAATTAAACATATGGTTACAATGAAGAAAGTACTTACGTAGCTCCTATTGGGAACTGACGTCCGTCGCGGAGACCACCCGTCTTTCTCGGAGATCGAACCAAAGATCGGGCGTCGCTCTCCGCGCAGACGCATAGAGGAGGAGCGCTGAAAACGTGGTATTCTACTTTTGGAGCCATCTTCTTCCAAAGAATTTTTCCTCGAAGGGGAGAAATCCTCTAGGCTCATGGCGCCGGCAACCCTACAAAAACAAATTAATACACGGTTTTAGACAATTTAATTAATGTAAAGAATGCTTTACAATCTTATACGTAATACCTTGCATAACGCGCGTTCCTTATTATTACACATATTTACGAATTACTACACCTTACTGGCAATTGGCTGGCCAATCCAAGTTTAAACAACTGTTTTGTTTCACAGTATGAAACTACGCTAGACTTCCAACTACCGTATTTACTCACGTAATGTTCGCACTTTTTTAGACGAAAAAAGTTGTTTTGAAACAAGGGTGCGTAAATTATGCGGGGGGAAAAAATAGCCACATCAGTGAACATCATCTAATTTTTTTTTCCCCAGTCAAAATAACACGAAAATACCGGTACACATTTTCTTTGTAGCAAGAATTGTCAACAAACAACTAATTCTAAATTTGTAGAAAAATAACATTAAAAAATTGATTAAGAAGTCGTGTGGTTTCTCACCTTAGAAATCACTGTCAAATCCTCGCGTGCGCAAATTACGCGAGGAAAATAAAATATACAGAAAATGCCCTTCAAAATTGGGGTGCGAAAATTATGCGAGGGCGAAAATTACGCGCGTATTTACGGTATGTGAATACTCAAACTTGAAATAGTATATCGGTATCTATAACTACTGGTTGCAATAGATTAATAAAATCAAAAATATAGTCTAAAACCTGTTCCTCGGACTCTAAATCTATATCAAAAGGCAATTAGAGGATATTCCTCAGACGCTGAAACCATATCAAAAGGGCCATTAGAACCTGTTCCTCAGATGCTGAATTCATAATATGAAAAGGCCATTACTCGCCATCTCTTCTATTTTTGCTCTATAAAGATTTTTATTGAAACCGGAATTGCTAATTGATGTTTATCACTTCCAGTTGTAATAGAGGTGAAACACTCATGTGATACCGAATCTATATATAAAAAACTGTTGTGGTTTTTTTTTTATCTCCATTTCAGTTTTATCAATTATGCCATGAGCGTTGTAATCGCGAATCGTTAGGTTTTCACTACCCCCAGTTTTAACAGATAGATAAAACTCGAAAACAAAATTCAATCTAGGACGCTGAATCTATATCAAGAAAACACTTTCCGATATCTCTTGCTCTATGGAAATAAGTATTTTTGAAACCGGAAGTACTAGTAAATTCGAACCACATATGGTGTCGATAGAGTATTATGGGTGGTGATGGTAGGTTCTCTTAAGACGCTAAATCGATTACCAAAAATTGCTTGTCGTTATCTGTTACCGTTTCTGTTCTATGTCGATCAACATTGAAACCTGAAACGATTTATTTCTTTATCATTTTCGGTTTCAAGAGAGGATTAGTTGAGGAGATAGAACCTATTCTTGGGACGCTGAATCGATTACAAAAATCGGTTCTGGATATTTCTTACTGCTTTTGCTCTATGGAAATCCATATTAAAATCGGAAGTAATAGTATAATTTTAACCACTTCCGGTTTCGGTAGTGTGTTGCGAGTGATGGTGATATGTTCACATGAGACATTGCGTTGATTGCAAAACACTACTTACCTCCATGTGTTAACGTTTTTATTCCATGCCGATCATCATTGAAACAAGAAATGATTGACTTTTGTAATTTCTGGTTTGAATAGAGGGTTAACAAAGGAGGTGGCACTTCCTCTTGGGACGCTGAATTGATTGCAGAAACCACTTAACTTTTCGCTCTATGGAAATCAATAGTAAACTTCAACCACTTCCTGTTTTAGTAGAGCGTCACGGTAAGATAGCGAAAAACCAGTTTTCGCTCATGGTTAATTTGAACCACTCCTGGATTTAGGAGAAGTTTAACGCAGATGAAACCTATTCTTGGAACAGTGAAATGATCTCGATATTTTTTACAAATTTTGCTCTGTGAAAACCAGTATTGAAACCGGAAATACTAATAAATTTTGAACCACTTCAGACTTTTCTGGAGTGTTGCGGGTGGTAATATGTTCTCTTGAGACGCTGAATTGATTACAAAGCGCTAATAAACGTTGAAACCGGAAATAGTTGATTTCTACCACTTCCGGATTCAATAGGGAGCTAATGAAGGAGATGGAGCGTCCAAAGTTGGGTGTATCCCATACTACAAGTAACTACGCCTATGTAATATTAAACTGGTGTTATTCTGCACCGAATTACTTGAAAGAAAAAATACCGATGAAGCGTAAAATCAAACCCTTATGCTATATCAAATCATTTCTCTGCTAAATATGTATAGTTTTATTGAGAATGTATACAAATGCAAGTTGAGTTATGAAATTGATGGAGGGTACGAACCCGGTCGGTTCCCTGCGTGGGTGGGCCCTTATGGAAAGTTAAGTTGATTTTTTTATTATTATTTTTTTTTTTATATGATTATGTTTCTGGGTATTCGGCATCCATGCTCTTGTCAACATGTCATGTATGAGGGATCACTTCCCTCGGCAATCACACTATTCGGTGAAGTGGGAAAGGAAAAAAAGGAAGGAAGAAGGCTGGTACCTTTCCGGAGGTACTGAACCATCCCGGTATTTGCATGATGTGAATGGAAAACCCAGGTAGAAATTAGGATGGCCTGAAAAGGCTTTTACGCGTTTCCGACGGGAATTGAACTCGGGATCGCTCCTACCAAAGAAAGTTGACTCGATTATTTGTTTGTGATATGATGATGCAGTATTAATGGTTGCAGTATTAATGCAGTACAAATGAAGAGTAAGAGCATGGTAGCTCAGTGGTAAAGGGTTCATCTCTGATACGAAGAGTCAGTTTATGTGAATTTGTTGTGAACATCGTGTTTGTGTTTTTTTTTCTCGGATTTCTCCCGGTTCCTCTCATATTCCCATTCAATCAATTTCTTTAAACCCTTTAGCGCGCAGCTTTGCATATATGCAAAGTTCACTTTGAAATTGTATTGCACCATTGAAATTGTATTAATTTCTAGTTCGGACATAGAAAAGTAGCTTTGCGTATCAGCTAAGATGCCCTTTGACTAATGAAGTTCTGAATTTCCCGCTAGATGTCATAGTAAGCCAGTGTTGGTCTCTTTGTATTACTTGCTGCACGTGGAGTTGTCATCTTGTCATCTTTGGGCTTTCTTTTCTCGTTTAGGTGGACACGTTTTGAACTGATGATTTTTTTTTTTATGTTAGACAGAAGTGTAACGAGTGCAAAAGTGCTAGTACGCTGACATTCGTCTCGTTTTATTGGTTCTATCTGGTTTTAGTGGACTTTGTAGATGTCAACGCGCAACTTTGCATACACCCTATATGCAAACACCATAAAATATCCCATAGACCACATATTTGCATTTTTTTAAAATCCCGTGTTTCCTACACAAAAACCACTTCAAATTTTAAAAAATCAGTTTGATCGGGAAAAAATGGCGCGTTAAAGGGTTAATACTTTCATTAATCATTTGTATCTTCTCGCTTACAGGGCATGAATGTGGAACAAAACTAAAATATTTTATTGCAGGCTTTATTTAACTTACAATGTTTATAACTTTGTCCTCATGTTTTGCAAACTTAATCTATCTTTTCTCAACGTCATATAATAACGTTTTGCACAGCGACATAAATCGGGTAATCATACAATATTCATTGTTACTTTCATATTTTTCTACATACATTTGTATTTTAAAAAAAATAGAAATAACTTTGAGTTAGACCGCATGAGAAATACAATGAAAATAACAAATACTTGATATAGAATAAAATGTAAATAGAAAATGTATTTAATTACGACTAAAAACTAAAAAAAAAGAAGTAATGCGTTCTCTAAAATAATCGTATTATTAAAAAAAATAAAACAAATTGTACTAAAAGAAGTAAAACATAATTGTTTAAGTTACTTTTTAAATATATATGCACGACTAATAAGAAAAGTATAGGAAGCGCTCTCATATACAACCAATTTGTAATACGAAAGCGCTCCCTGTGTTCTTTCTTTTAGTCATGCGTAAACAAATTCTTTTAAAAAATAATTTGCTTAAAAACCGAAATTTTTTTTTTACTACGATTTATTTATTTTAAAGAAAGTACGTTTGTTAAAATTTGTTTTTCATTTTCGATTGAAAAAAGATATATAGTATTATATAGATTGTAGAAGTGTTGTCAATATCTCATCTTTTACTGAGCACAGCATTTACAGAAATCTGATTAGTCAGCTTCATTTTCCCTGGATAGAACCTTTAAGTTGTTACTATACTAAGAGTCAGCATTCATGGCGTTTGAAGACAGCGCTCCGAGTTCCGTTTAAATGCTGTTAACAAATGAAAGGGTTGCGGTGTTGCCATGTTTTTTGTACATATTCACGTTAGTTTATGCATGAAAGAAGCAATTCACTAACTATCGAACGAAATGTGTGTGTATGCTTAGCCACTTTCCTTTATCGCATTGTAACGTTGCGTCACAGCCTTCGTTTCATTCGCTTAACTCACACGCCATTGACTGTGTCCCACGTTATCAATTAGCATTCTTATACCCGATAGATTCCAATGACATTAGCGACAAATGGAATTTACTGTACAATGATTAAGTTTAGCATTGATTTATAAATACTGTATTATAATGAAAGAGATACTTGAAATTTGTGTTTAATTTTCGAAAGAAGAAACTTGAAAGAGCAAATGGATTAAATATAAGAAAACTAAGGAAATATATTTACATGAGAATAAATGGAACGCTCACCAGACCGGACTACGCTACCTCTACCTAGCAGACGTATTGTTTGGATTCTTTGGAAGCAAAGATGTAATTTTTGAAACCCTGCACTTTGATTGAGAGCGGAAATGAAATTACTTGAGTCTACCATTGGATTGTCATATCATGTTAATATTAACTAAGAATTAATGTTACCAAAGGTTAACTTAAGATTCATTTTAACTTAAAAAAAAAAAAAAAAGACTACACATTCCTCTTGCACAACAAGGCAAATAATGCAACAAGTAATTAACAACACATATAAGGACTTACATGTATGAAGCTGCTATGATTTGGTTGGTTTTCAGTAGTTCAACTGTTTTACGGTTCATATTTGAGAACAGACAAAATGTTTGACTAAAAGGCATTAGCCCTACTTGTACGTTATAAAAGATTATCTGTGTCAGACAAGATATACATATGCAAAAGGTCTGTGTTTCGTATGCCCTATTAAAATGCAAAATAAAAGTGATTGATTTAGCACTGTGACATGCTTTATTCTATTACTCCAGATCCCTTACCTCGTATGCCTTGCAATAAATTTGGGTGTTAGTGTTCAGATTAAAAGAACAACATAAAAAGAAAATAAAAGGTTTCCGTTTCGTCTTAACATCAGTGTACATTTTCATACAGTGATCTTTCTACTCGAACACTGTATGAAATTCACAGAACATGTAAACATGGAAAAATCTATATTCGGTTTTTCAAACTGAGTATCCAATTGAGCAGTTGGAAAAACTATTTTGGAAATACTCCAACTTTCATCGGTATACGATTGTATTCGAATAAATTCCAACAAACTAAATAAAACTTTCATAATAACGAAGTTAATAGTAAATTAATGTAGAATGGTATTTATCAATAAAAATGTAACATCCTTATTCCAATTACATTCTCCTAATTGGGTGTTGACATTCAGGGGAAGTATTCATGGCTTAGAACAGCGTTTCCCAACCTTTTTGAACTTGCGGCACACTATGGGTGTATCTTGAATTCTCGCGGCACACTCATTATTATTATTATTATTATTATTATTATTATTATTATTATTATTATTATTATTATTATTATTATTATTTGCTAATCTAAAATAAAATGGTATTTTTTTTATCTGTGATTACTGATCATCTTCTCAGAGATGAAAGCTCGATCACTGGTTTTCCCCTATGCTAATTCATTATGCTTATTTTTTATTATAATTTTAAAATAGAAAACAATTGCAATGAAATATAGGACTCAAATTTTTAAAAATACGTTCTTTTTTTTTTTCGAAATCTGTATCCAACCTTTCACTAAGAACGAAGATCACTAAATAACGAACGAACAAACAAATGTCTTGTACTTTTAACTTTGCTGTTTTAGCCAAAACCGGTGCATATTATTGCAATCACACAGCTTGCGATGCGTCGAAGTCAAAACACAGCTGTTGAACAAAGTGTTGTTCTGTCATTCACGTGCGAATGAGTGTTCTATGAACGTTCACTTGACGCGTACCGTACAAGTGCTTCCATTTTTCGGTGTTAGTATGACTCTCAATTGAAGCGTAACATAGCAGCTAACCGTGGAAATGTGTACGAGCCGAAATACTGTCTGCTACACAGTAGTAGATGTAGAATTATATATTACAATTACAGTAATTTTTTCCATGGTAGAAATTCATAGTAATGTGAAATACAAAAATATAAATTTTTCCCTATGTCTTGCAATTTGGTTGCTATAAAATTAATAATTTTGATTCGATTTCCTCAGGGCACACCAGCGGTCCATTCGCGGCACACCGGTTGGGAAACGCTGGCTTAGAACGTGGATGTGAGATCATTCAACTGAGAATTCTGTCTCCCCCGCCCCTCTTTCCGGATTTGAAAAGATTTTATTATATACTCGTATATATATATATATATATATATATATATATATATATATATATATATATATATATATATATATATATATATATACAGTAAACCCTAGTTAACACGAATTCCAAGGGACTGAAAAATCAGGAGTTCGTGTTAAAAAAATTCGTGTTAACCGGGGACCCAAATTTTATTATTCGAATACATTTTGTCCATACATACGCACTACAGTATACATACTATACATACCACTACAGTATATTATGTATGTCATAGAAAACACTAGAGATGGTATCGAGACGAAACTGAGTAGTCTCGGTCTCGTCTCGGTTCCAAATTCGAGACGAGACCAAGACTATTCTCCGTCGTGATACCATCCACAGAATTGTATCGAGACGAGACAGAGTTTCGTTCTCGTCTCGATTTTGAAAAGCACGGTTCGGTCTCAAATTCGAGTTAAAATCGAGATCGAGACTAGTTTCCGTCTCGGTACCATCCTCTGAAAAGTGAAAACACTACAGTAAGGTTATTATTTTCTCTTCGAAAATTAAAATTAAAAAAAAAAAAAAAAAGAAGTTTCCACGCAGAAAATCCAGGTCAAGTTATAAAATTGATAACTCCGCTAGCAGGTTGGGTACCGCTAGTAACGGAAAGGTATTTATAACTCCTGTCACCAGTTTGGAGTTACAGGGTAGAGAAGAGGTTTTGCCTCGAGCTGTCGCCAGCAGCTTGTCTTCCAAGCACCTGCATGTTCAGCGCTTGACGGAGGATAGAATCAACACCTCATAAGGGAGGAAAGATACCTGTTTCTGATTTTTCTCTTATTTACAAGGCAATTTTCGTTTGTATAAATACTGTATGGCAGAAACTGATCTGGAGTAAAATCTGAAATAAGAAAAATGATCTTTACAAAAACAAGGGTTGAAAGTTCATGTTAAATGAAAACCTTTACTGACTCAAGGGACTAAAAATTAGTTCGTAATTCGTGCTAACCGAAATTCGCGTTAACCGATAAAACTTCCTATAAGATAACGTATAGTGATGCCGGGACCGAAATTTTGTTCGTCCTAACCGAGTGTTCGGCTTAAGCGAGTTCGTGTTAACGCGGTTATACTATATATATAAAGGAAGCATTCATAGAATTGGAGATAATAGCTAAAACCGAAGGAGAACTACAGGAGATGATTGACAAAATAGTTGACACTGAAAAACTGTATGGAATGGAAATTAACATCGAAAAGTCGAAAGTCATGAGAATATCCCTTGGAAATACGCCGTTACGGATCAGAGTAGAACAAAGACAACTTGAAGAGGTCGATAATTTCAAGTATCTGGGAAGTATTTTGACGAGAGACGCTTATTGCACCAAAGAAATCAGGTCAAGAAATGCCATAGCTAAAGAAGCATTCAACAAGAAAAGATCACTCTTAACTAGCAGGCTCAATATTGGACTTAAGAAGAAGTTGGTCAAGTGCTATTATATGGAGCATTGGACTGTATAGTTCAGAGACTTGGACATTACGGAAGTTAGAGAAGAAATATTTAGAGAGCTTCGAAATGTGGCGTTGGAGGAAAATGGAGAAGATAAAATGGACAGAGAGAGCAACAAAAGAAGATGTTTTAGAATGGATAGGAGAGAAGAGGACACTTCTAGCCACCATCCTTCGCAGAAAGGCCAATTGGATTGGACACATCTTGCAAAGAAATTGTCTTCTTCACACCGCCATAGAACGAAAGATGGAAGGGAAGCGAGGAATAGGAAGAAGAACACAGCTGATCGATGATTTGAAAGATAGGAGAAAATATTGGGAGTTAAAAGAGGAAGCTGAAGATCGACAAAAGTGGAAGAAACATTTCCAGGCCCAAATCTAAAACTGAAAAAAAAAGTCTCACCAGTCCCAGGACCTGCCGAAAGGCAGCATACTTAATAATAATAATAATAATAATAATAATAATAATAATAATAATAATAATAATAATAATAATAATAATAATAATAATAATAATATATATATATATATATATATATATATATAAATTCAACTAGTACTAGACACTTCTTGCAACAAGTATGCATATGGAAGTATATAAATTATCTTTCGAAAGGGCATAATTATTCTTGCTGATCGTTTTTTATGTCCCATTGTGTGAATTTAGTAAATTTGTAAGGTAATTACAGGATTCACTATGCAAATTCCATAAAAGTAACCGTAACCCACATCAAAAAGAAGAAACTGAGCCACACCTTCCTACGCGAGAATCCCCTGTCTGGGACAGATACACCACCCGCTACTGGTGAAAATCGATCGCTCTACCTAGTTCAACGACCCTAGTGGTTCGTCTGATACTAAACTGGAGCATTCTCCGACGTCTCTCCAGGTCTATGCACTCCCGGAAGAGCTCTCTAAATGATTAATAACTACCTCCGTTTTCAAGCAAATGTTACACCTTTGGTTAAATAAAGTACAAGTTTAGATATTTTTAAGAGTATTGAAAACTAAAACAGGCAATTCTAGACTGTTAAATATACTTTTTAGGTTAGATTTAGTATGTTCTATAATGTGACGAAAGAATATTCTTTTATATAAAGCGCTATTATTTCAAATGTCAAAGAACCTGTGTAACACGAAATACTACTTAATTTGCAAGTTTTAATATTAGAAAGAAAGCACAGAGTAACATTTAAATTTTGGACTTTTTTTAAAAATGTATATAAACTCGATGGATATGCTCTGTAGGCTGAAGTAGACGGATGATGAATGGAAATGACTGATGAAACGAAGAAATGAGAGCTGAAGAAACTAGAAATAATAAGGTATACCCAGGCAGCCAGCCCAAAAACTTAAGGGGGGCGGTAGAAGTTAGGGGGGCCCGACCCAATCATATTATAGTTCATTTGCAAGCCTACCGTGAAAATTTTAGAGGGGCAGTGAAAATTTAGGGGGCGGCCCCCTAGCCCCCCGTGGATACAGGCCTGGGTATACCATGGACTATGTGTTGTTCCTCACAAATACTCATGGCCTCCGTTTGAAACTACAACTTTTCCCCACCAAACGTGACTTTGAGAATTAGTAGTTTATCAATTGCTATAAAATTTAACAGAGAGAGCATTGAAAACGGTAGAAGAAAAAAATGTTTTACTGAAGAATATTTCGAAAAGACGAGATAGGATGATTTGACATATTATTAAGGGGAAGAATCACCCTATTAGTTATGAAGGGAATTGAAAAAAGAAAAACACCTTGAGGAATGTTACGATTGAAATATATGGATCAAATAATACAAGATTTAGGTTAGAAAAGCTACAAAGAAATGAAAATTCTGGCTCAGGATACGAAAGTTGCGTCAAACCAATCGAGAGGTTGCTGACTTGAGATGAAATGAAACATTTTTGGTAAATCATCAAACCTTATTTAGAAGTGTCTCTCTATACGACCATTTATAATTTGAAATTTTGGGTGATAGCCTTTTTAAAAAGAGTTTTCACTGTATTTCAAAATATTGACGTATTAAACATTTTTAGACAGCAATTTTTAACTGAACACTACTGGGTAGTTTTGCGCGAAGTCTCGAGAGAAAAATCATATTTTCACATGTCTTCTCTCAATTAACAAAAAGACTTGTATACTACAAATTATCTTTAAAAGGAAGTTACTCCTTTATCTTCTAGGCAGTATTTATGTTAGAACTAATAGGATTTTAATGAATACTCATGCATGTTTTTGTTTTCGTAGTTAATTAATTTTTAAAGTTGAAGTCACGCAGAAGTTTAAAAAAAAAAAAAAAGTAAGCCAACACAAACCTACCAAATGTTCATGAACTTGACAATTAAAAGCTGTTAAAAAAGTGTTCAAAAACAAGCAATTTGTATTTCAAATGAACTTTCTGCTAATTTTTAAATGTCCTAAATTTTCATCTAAGGACTTCTTTTATACCTACTTGCTAATTTTGTTATGCTCTTCTTCATATTGTAAATTATAAGAATAAGGCAATTGTCTTAAGATCTATGCCATATTGACCTTAATAGTAATTTTCATACTTTGTTTGTCTGAAGTTTAAACATACTATCTCAGTATCGAGGTTATGTGGGATTAAGTGTCAGATTTCCTAGCCAAGGGAAATGGCCAAGTGGGATAAGTGTCAGATTTCCTAGCCAAGGGAAATGGCCAAGTGGGATAAGTGTCAGATTTCCTAGCCAAGGGAAATGGCCAAGTGGGATAAGTGTCAGATTTCCTAGCCAAGGGAAATGGCCAAGTGGGATAAGTGTCAGATTTCCTAGCCAAGGGAAATGGCCAAGTGGGATAAGTGTCAGATTTCCTAGCCAAGGGAAATGGCCAAGTGGGATAAGTGTCAGATTTCCTAGCCAAGGGAAATGGCCAAGTGGGATAAGTGTCAGATTTCCTAGCCAAGGGAAATGGCCAAGTGGGATAAGTGTCAGATTTCCTAGCCAAGGGAAATGGCCAAGTGGGATAAGTGTCAGATTTCCTAGCCAAGGGAAATGGCCAAGTGGGATAAGTGTCAGATTTCCTAGCCAAGGGAAATGGCCAAGTGGGATAAGTGTCAGATTTCCTAGCCAAGAGAAATGGCCAAACTATTCTTTTCGACAATACTTACGACACAATTTCACCGACAAGAGGCAGCTATGAAGACTTATTTACATGCTAGTAATCAAACAAGGTAAACAAATATATTTTTAAGAAAGTGTACAAATGGATGTTGAGTTAGGAAGCTTTGGGGGGGGGGGGGTCTGGAACTGGTGGACTCTTTCCCGTGGGTATGCCCTTGGTTACGATCCTTGTCTTAATAATTAAACAGCAAACCACGTTTATATTCAGCATCAATCACTTACTATTTTCAAATAATTAAATTAAAACAATAATAAGACTATCCATGGCTTTGGGTTGATTATTTTAACAAAAGAAACACTGACCAAAGCTTAAAACCTACTTTTTTTTAAATTATAATTTGTAACGTGTATCAGATTGTCGATAGTGTCTGAAGAAGGGTATGTTAGATATCCGAAACCGTTACAAATTATAATTTAAAATAAAGTAGGTTTTAAGCTTTGGTCAGTGTTTCTTTTGCTAAAACAATAAGTTGCAATTGAGTCATCGAAACATATGTTAGCAGTGCCGAATTTATGTTTAAGCTAAACAAACTATAGCTTAGGGCCCTACGCTCTTGGAGGCCCCAAAAATTAAAGGAAAAAATTCAATGCACATTTCTAAAATAAGAAAAAACAATAAATAAAGCAAAATCTACATATAGCAACAGTGCTTCTTTTGTGTAAGCCCCTATGATGTAAGTAATAGGGCCCCTTTTGCTATCCTGCTTCCTAAAATATCACCGGTTTCTTCATTTCTGTATATAGGATCCTATGATCATCTGGACACATAAAGGGCCCCATTATCTTCAGTAGCTTAGGGCCCCACCAAATCTAAATCCAGCTCTGTATGTTAAACAAACATACACAAATATTAATGGTGAATCTAAATATGCTTACTTCCCTTGTTAGTGACGGGACGGATCTAGCCCGGAGCCGGGGGGCTAGGCCCCCCCACCAGTTTTTTGAGAGACGAAAATAATTTAAGCTATTATTTATGTATATTTGAAAGTTTATTATAAACTCATGATATACCTACCATAGAATGGGTTCTGGCTGCCCCTAGTTTTTACCTTCTAAACCCGCCCCTGAGTCTTGTCCTGTTTTGAATTAAATTGAAACAGTGAAGTTAAGCTTCAATTAAATCGTCAAAATAGTTTTAAATCTGAAAATTGCTTGCACTTTAGAGCCATCTATTGACAACAGGCAGGCAGCGACACTTGTTAGCGAGACTTTACTACTATACAAATTAATTAGCGTTACTCACAGAATAAGACGTTTCCCTTTTATAATAATGATTAAAAGAAAAAGAACTTTAATTTTCACATTCCTCCTGGCGTTTCCATTGATCAGTGGTTCTCAACCTAATTCCTATTACGACCCCCATTTTATTACATCCTCCTGCCAGCGACTCCCTTATACATTCTGGTTTGTAATAAGTTTGTGTGGTATTTTTAATATACCTATTGCGGAGATCTCACGATATCCATCTATAATAGTAGAATCCATTGTATATAGTGGATAAAGTAACAGTAATATATTCCCTAAGATGAAAGTGCTGATTCAAGATGAATATTAAACCCCTTCATTGAAGAGACCATCAAAGTAGCTGATCTAAGCCCACAACTTCTTGACTAACTACAATGAAACCTCTATTAACGGACACCTCTATAAAGCTGACACCTCCCGTAACGGACATATTTTGTAATCCCCAAACACTGCAATAGAATAAAACATATTGACAAACCTCTCTAAAACGGACACTCTCTAGTATGGACACGGACAGTCTTTTCTGTCCTTTATAGGTATTATTTACCTCCGTATTACGGACACTTTCTCTATAAATAAGTTGAAAAGTATTGTAAAAATACATTTTTAGTAATTCATACATGTGTCACCAAGAAAGCAGTGTAACATTTTGTCTCCTCAACTATCTAATCAGCAATCCAGACGAAGAGTCTCTGTTTAACAACACTTTCATGTCCTTTGCTTGCATTCCACTCCCACCCAAGTTGTTTTAGATATAAAAGTGATTGACAGTTGCCTGCAATTTCAAATAACACGTTATTCTACTGTCCTGCTGGAATCTCTAACCAAGCAGAAGACAAGTTCGGTAGTTTTTGGCCGCGGGTACGCGTATTTTCACAAAAAAGACATTACTGGACTGCAATCAACCCACAAATTAAAGCGACATACTGAAAACGTAAGTGTAAAGTGCAGAGAACTATAACATCTTATTTCCATCTTGTGCCTGGAACACAGAGTATTGGACAGCAGAGGACAATACAGGTACAGTAACATTTTGGTAATATTCGTAAATACATGATTCATCCAAAAATAGTTACTAATTGCATATTACCTTCTTTACTAATTTACGTAAGAAAATATCAAGACCTCTCTAAGGCGGACACCTCTCTATAGCGGACAATTATTGATTCCCCACGGCTGTCCGCTTTAGAGAGGTTTCACTGTAATATAATTATCGTGCGATAATTACTTACAACTGGTTTTCTGTAACGAAAACTTGGACAAGTTCTGGTTGAAGAGGAGAGAAGAATATCCTGGTCTGGTATCTGCTGGTTTAAAAGTAATAATTCCAGTTGCTATATTGTACCTGTGCGAAAGTGGTTTTCCTTCCATGGTAAGCATTAAAACAAAGACAAGAAATTGTTTATCAGTTGAAAATGACTTGATAATGCAAGTCACGAAGATTGAACTGGACATTGCCGGAATAGTGAAATAACACCATGATCAGATATCTCATTAGCTTTCAACTCTAATTGTATTTCAATATGTAGGTTTTGTTGTATTTGTATTTTTCTGGTATTCTGTATTTTCTGTATTTGTATTTTCAATATGCAGTTCTCATTAGTTTCGTATCATACTTCTTTCATTTAAGTTTATTTTTAAACAGCTCTGCACCTGTTGAAAATATTTAGTAAACCTATTTTTTGTTGTTCTTACCAGTATGTATAAAAAAATATACATATCAGAACAAAATTCAAAATAATATTTTCCGGTATTAGATTCTATTTCTCTTTTCTGCTTATTTTCGCGATCCCTAGGTTGAGAAACTCTGGAATAGATCAATCTACTCACAAAAAAGTCGTGTTAAAAGCTGTGTGTGACATTTTGTTAGTG
This sequence comes from Thermobia domestica, assembly GCF_964235325.1. NCBI lineage: Eukaryota > Metazoa > Arthropoda > Insecta > Zygentoma > Lepismatidae > Thermobia > Thermobia domestica. The sequence continues at coordinate 278,417,321 of NC_137457.1, read as the reverse complement.
ATTATAAAAGTACAAGAATTTTTGAATTTATATTAATAAAACAAATTATTGAGTAATTTTGTTTGTAAGTGCATTGGGTACATGCGTGTATTTTATTTATTTATGGACGTACCGGTACTTTATTATTAAAAAGTCAATTTCGAACCTTATATACACAAAGAAAAATGATCTGAAAATCGAAAGAATGCGTGATACCAAAATGTACTTGTAATGTACCATGAAGTTAATACTTGTAATTATGTGACTTCCCATCTGTGAACATTGCACGTTTGACGCATGTGCTGCATTTGTATTTTGTCCTCTTAATAGTGTCAACATCTTCAGTTATTTCATCACTATTCTAAAAACAGCACAACTATATTACACTCACACACACGGTATGTGGTGACTAGCGTTTCTTTTCTTCAGCTGTGTTGCCGCTTTGAAATACAGTAGATACATATTATATTTGTTTAGCAGCTGTTTTTATTAAACAATGTACGATAAAGGAATTCAAATACATTGGTCTGTACTATACGAGTTTTTCTTGTTAACGTTTGCATCTTTGCGTTTGAAAGTATCTGTAGATAGTTGTAGAAAACGACAAAAGAATTAGCACTAATTTAATATTGCTATTAAATGCACTGTTAGCGTTAAATGTAATAGTAAATATGCTAAGAAATTTTATTAAAAAATCGTGCCATTCTATTAAATTTTTAACTGCATGTAGTTTGTGTTTTTGGAACACATACAAGTAGATATAGGCAAAAAGTGTTACAAATAAAAATGAGGTTTCTATTTTGTAATCATAACAGTTTCTAACTGCTATCACAATAGACATTTTCAATGATCAGACATAGCAGCTTATAGCTATTATTTTCTGCACGGTATCATTAAAAGTTTAACAGATATTTTCGAGTGTTTGATAAGGGAATTCCCAAAAGTCTATGGCATCCAAATATAATGGAAAATAAGGAAATATGTTTTTGATAAACTGTTACAAAATAACATATGAGGATAGAGCCTGTAAGTGATGCCACTGGAAAACAATTTAGATATAGGAGCATCAGTGATATGGTAAATATCATACACATGAGTTGTAGTTGTTTAAAACGAGTAATTTCTGAAGATCTTTTAAAATATATAATTAATAATATCTCCTAGCAAAGTGTAAATTATATTTGTAAAATGTATATTTGTAACTTCGTCAAATGTTTGTCGGTCACTAGCTATCTAAAACTTCGTTCCACTGAAGAGAGTGCAATTGAGGTGAGTTGATTTTAAGTTGAAGGTCCCTTTTAGCAGCGAGGCTATATGAGATTGGACCTACTGATTAACGTGTAATCCGAAGCACATGAGCTCCCGCCGGGAATCGAACCCAGGTCTCCCACGCCAAAGGTGTGTACGCTAACCGCTTAGCCATGAATGTGCTCTAGACTGAAATTTTACACACAGACACAGACACACACACACACAAGTTCTAATTTCAGCCCTGGCTCCCTCACTGATTCACACATCACTGGAATCACACATAATTCCACTTACATTGCAACGGTCGGATTGTACATTGACCTTCAAAATGACTATTCTTTGATTGAAACGCTTGTATTATTTTGCGTTGCATATGCATAATTATACATTTTCCATATTCATATACTTGACGATATTCTGCATGCACATTGGCGTCACAGCAATGTCCGTCGCCATAGGAACAGCTTAGTTCTAGTAACTTGTATATTAATCGATTGAGACTTGACCTTATTTCACCGATCATATTTAGGTTGACAGCTATTTTCTTCCGTTTCCGGCAAATGATTTAGTTCCATGCGTGTAAGTGAAGTGGGTAGAAAGTTCTTTCCAGAACGCAAAGTGAATTCGTAGACTTTGTGGTGCATTATACAAGAACAAAGTTCTGCATGATAAGAACTTTTAGAACAACCAGGATAGCAATATGAAGCAAAATTTCTCAAGATACTTTGATAACAAGGAAAAGACCATTAACTTGTTTGTTCTCCATTGCTGGTTTGTAGCCATGGAATGGTCAGCGGGAAGTGGGAAGAGGGAAGACAACATCAAGGACATACCCATTCGAAGTCCGTGGGGTCTTAATTCCCAAACTCAAATTCTTCTTGAATAATGTACGTGCATTTTTGTTCGTCTACACCAGGGACATAACCATGGGAGATCCATCCAGTTCGTACCAGCGTTTTACAGGAAAATATGCCGGGCGGGGGGGAAGCACACTTAGTATTCGGAGGGGCACTGGTGGCATTATTGTATTTATTATTACATTATAGACTTATTATTTTGGTCTCATCCGGGGAACAGTGCTCCCAAAATATTACTGCAAAAAACAATGGTCCGTATTCCCTCCAATCTTTCGACTTTGAATCCCGAGAACAAATTTCTGGGTGTGTGCCTGATCAACCTCCCTCTGAGATCACATTCTGCATCCCTAGAAACTTTCAGTTGTTTGATTAGATAAATACATGTTCAAAAAATTATCAAAGCATCAAAAAGTAATCAAGAAACTCTTACAGCTTATTTCATTTGCAGGTGAAAAAGCGCTAAAAAAAGTAGATTTATTTTTTAAATAAAGGGTACGGACCACCGCACTAAACTTACTTGCTGTCATTTCTTAAATTGAGTAGACTATATCATGCTGTAGTTATTACGAAAACGTTTGTTTACGAACTATGAACAAAATTACTGTATAGGCGCAATTAGAAAACTGTATTGAAAAATACACCTCTAAGCACAAACTACCCCTTCTGGATCTTTCACGAGAAATTTATTTATGCCATATCGTTGGATTATTACAAAAATGTTTAGTTATGAAATATGCACAAAATTATTTAAGTCGTTCTTGAGAAAACCGTCCATAAAGAATACAACCAATACATTTGTGAACTTTTCCATGCAAAATGATTTATGCTTTTATAGAAATACATAGTAATTAATGAAACAAAATCAAATTAACTGAAAGTTTTTTTGAGCAAATTGTCCGAAAAGACACGCCTTCAAAGAATAAAGTACTGCTTGTGATTTTTTTAACTAAAAAAATAATAATTATAATATTGTAGGCTTCTTGATTGAACATTTATTTATAAAATATGAACAAACTTGCCCGAGTTACTTTTGAGGAAATTGCCCCGGAATACCTCATCCCAAGAGTAAATTATCGTGTTCCCAGAGGAACGAATTATACTTACAGCAATATAGAATTGTTAATGAAATTTGTCAAAAATGCACAAAATCGTTAGAGCTGCTGTTTTCGAGAAAATTACATTCTCATTTTCACCAGGGGTAAAAGTGAGGGAAACACGGGGGACGCCCCACTCCCAAAAAAAAAGTCTATGGCATTCCTCCACTTCCTAAAAAATACAATGGGCAAAAATAGGCATGGGGACGATGTGACATCATGCTTTCCCCTACCTTTTCAGATCCATTTTTACCTCTGATTTTCACCCATTAACAAATTATCCTTATTTTGCAGGGATATGAAGAAAATTTTAAAAAAAGAACCTGAGGAATCATCTGAAAAACTTTTGATTGCGATATATTGAACGGTATGGCCTCTAGTAGAGCGTACATCAGGACGAACGGACGAAGAGAAGAGCCGTCGAAAAAATAACTTTTTCGGTATGTAGGGGCTATGAAATGTGGAAATCCGGGGAAACTTTGAATTCGATTTTTTCACGATCACCAGCTTTCTTTTCTCCTATCGTCTCTCGAAAGTTAAATGGTAGAAGAACGTTTAAAAGCAGAAAAGGATTTTATATTATACATATTTATAATTAAGCAATGATTTTATAAACCTACTTGTTAAATACTTATATTGTGTCTACCAACATAAGTTTTATTACCATTTAAAAAATTGATATAGTTTCAAATAAAACAAATTAATACTTCATAATATTACCACTGAAACTATATACTTTTATATTAAATATTAATTTGTTTCGTTTGACATAGTTTTGATTTTTTTACAGATAATAGTAATAAAACTTAATAATATCATAGTAACTTTCGGTAAATTATCTCTCCAAGAGAAGGCGACAGTTTGTTTTTAACTTCACTGCTCTGTCATCGTGGAGGTCTTTCTAGTCCTTATTGACTTAACCGATTCCTTTTATATCGCTAAAGAAGGGATAGATTTAGTCTTTTTTTGGTTTTAAGAAATTCAGGTGTTCTTGTCGGGAGCAGAGTTTAATTTGTTGTGCTAATCTAGCTACCATGGTATTGCCTTTTTATCTGTTGATTATAGGCAAATTTTGCAACTCAAAGGAGGTGGGTCGGCCTTTTCATGCCTATGATAGTCATAAAAGATAAAAGTATTCATAAAAGCTAGTATATCATATGAAGTTCAAGAATTAAACGTTACATCTGTGTAAGATCCATATGAAACATACATTAACAAATCAAATAAAGAATCACACAAACGAAGCATAATTGTTTATATTATGCCAGTTTAGAGTTCTCTTTTCTTTTCTCTCTCTCTCTCTCTCTCTCTCTCTCTCTCTCTCTTTTATTTTTTTTCGAATTTGCAACAACAATTTTAGTATGAGGCGATTCATTAACCATTTATGCTTCATGTTTTCGTGAACATAGAGTTAATACGCCTATAAACAAGCATTCGTGTAGTGTTGCTCGTAAAGTGCCTCATACTAAAATTATGGTTCTAAGTTTTAAAAAGTCTAAGCTGGGAGAAAAATCAACAACCATCCTTTGTTTATGGAATCTTTATGTGACTTGTTACAATATGTTTCATATGCAAAATTTACTACGTTTTTTATGGATCTGTACAAATTTCCAGAGCTGTAGTTGGTATAGTTAGGGTCATCAAACCTAGGAGGCTCAGATGGGCAGCTCATGTAGCCAGAATGGAAGAAAGTAAGAACGCTTTCAAAGTATTAACTGGAAGTCTAATCGGAAAACGACCATTAGGAAGACCTAGGCGCAGATGGGAGGACAATATTAAGATGGATCTCGCAGAAATAGGAATACAAAATAGAAACTGGATCCAGTCAGCTAAGAATAAAAATCAGTGGAGAGATTTTGTGAACGCAGCATTGAATCTCCGGGTTCCATAGGCCATAGAGTTCGTTAAGTTAGAAGTTGGTATAAAAGCATATACAATCTAAGTTGCAAGATTTGACCCAAAGTAGCCTAATAAAGTCGTTGTAAAAGAAGATTACGTTGTTTTCCATTTTCACACTACATAAATATTCGTAATAGCATCTACAGTGAAAGTATGTAAATATATAAAATTTATCTGCTACGTATTTGATGGTAGGAAAGGGAATAATAAATTCCTTCCTGCAATCTACTTTCCAATGTAAATGAAAAATGATTTGTTATCAAATTAGAAGACGTTATCTTAACACATTAAACTTATCTAAATATGCAACAAGAGTGACAGCAATATGAATATTGCATGTGTACAACGTATGATGAATGTACGTACAATGCATACAAAAAATTGCTATTAACATGAATTTTAATTAGTTTTTGAATCATATTCATCAAGAGAAAGTACTATTTTTATTTTTTTAAATACACGTACACCAATCTTATGATAATGAAAGACTCTATAAAGAAAAAAAAAATACGTGTTGGACGTGTATACCGTACATACAGTAGCGACGCGACGGCCACGGTTTATCACGGTATTTGGAGATGCTAATAGTGTTTGGCGAAGACGACGCATTCCTTAAATAGCGTTTGCACGTTGTTGAGTTGGCCGTGTTTTTGTACTTGTGCGCACTGAAGTAAGCAGAGAAACATTCTCTAGTGTCCTACTGGCCAATAATACACACTAAGCACTAATTAAAATATACCGTAAAGCTTTAGAAGTAAGTGACCGTGTGGTATTAATTATTGGGTAGACTCTTTGTTTACATCACGTAACTGAGACTTGCATATAAGACTGCATTTTCTTACAGTTTGAAAGGTTAAGTTTAGTCTGCAAGCATATTCCAGTTCAATAAGTTTTAAACGTAGCATTATTATATATATAAGTAATTAACATTAGCTGTTATAACATATTAATATTCCAGCAAATTAACGACCTTCTTAATAATACTGAATTTACGGTATTAACAAATATAGCAGTGCATTGTAATACAGCAAGCATCACTGCTGTATTACATTTCTAGAAAGGAATGTATTAAGCACGCTGACAACAGGAAACTCTGTTCCACCAAGACCAAAAAGTGATGAATTGATTGAACGATTGATTCGTTTCAGTTTAGCACCTCGTTTCAAGATCAAGGTTGTATGAGAATAGGCTTACTGCTTACTTTAAATGGAATTTGAACCACTACTCGGATTTGTATAACAGAAGAGCACTCCCACTGCGGATCAAACCTGGAATTTTTAAAATGAAAAGTTTACAAAACAATGAGATGAGAAAGATCATTGAATGCTATAGTGGCCTCCCTTCATTTTCTATATATGCTTCGGAGGGTCTGAATTTTCGGAGGGTCCATACCATACTACAAGACACTACCTAAATATAGCATTGAATAGATGTTGTTGTACACCCGAGAAAAACAACAAGTAATTGTTAAGCTCTGCCACCTACATTCTCAGAGAAAAAGTACAAACGAAGAGTAAGATCAAAATCTTGAGGCTACATCAATCATTTTTCTGCTAAACAAGTATAGTTTTACTAAGAAAGTGTACAAATACACGTCGACTTACCAAGTTTTTTGGGAGGGAATCATACCTGGTAAATCTACCCCGTGGGTGCACTCCTGATATAAGCTGTATTTAAGTACTGTAAAATCTTAGTACTTTCATAATTTATCTGAAGAAGACAATGATACCTATATATTGAAGAAAATGTAACACTATTTTTTTTTTCATTGATCACACTTTAATGTTTTTTTTAAACTTAAGTTTGTATATGTGTATGCTGTATTTGTTAGCACGTATCTTGAATATCTTCACGTACAGTACATACGCTCAAGGGGAAAGTAGCACTCTAAACAGTTATGCATGAGTAGAATTAACTTCCTTTTCAAATTACAAGTTCGAGTGAAGCTCAATTTTGCCGCATTTTTATAATGCAATTTGGGATCATAAAAAAGATGTCGCCATCCCTTAAATATTAATAAATACCGGTGTAGAAAATTGAGACAGTAAAATGAATAATAAATATTCATGCGGAAGTGAATAAAATCACTTCCAACACTTTCAGTTTCAGTTTAAAAATTATGGAGGATTTAAAATTATTTTTTAAAAAATTGTCTGAGAAAATTTGCCGCCCCTCAAAACTTTCCGCCTCGAGCCATGTTGTCGCATGGTAAATACACCCTGAAACTAATAGAACTTTAATAAGCCATTACGTACTAAAATATAGAAGATAACGTATTAGCTTGAAATTGTTTATTGTAGTGGATAAGCTTTCTTAAATACGCACATTTTAATGCAATGTTGCACTAGCTTATAGATTCAAGTTATTGTAGGTCTCAAAATATCAAGTCATTGTAGACAGGCTATATCTTCAAAGTTAAATGATAGGAACCTTCCCAGGCATAAAGTTTAAATTTTACATTTAAACAAATCAAGATGTATGTACTTTGTTATTACTTTGCCGTGATTAAGAAACAGGTGTTAAGTGATGTTCATTTTTATTTTAAGAAAATGTAGTGTGATCAGTTAAATGGGAAAGACAAAAGAAGAATGACTACACAAAATAATACGATCTTTTAAACCTAAGTGTGTATTATCTAGATTTTTAGACTGTGTGAACAAGATATTAAAGTATGTATAAAAAGTTATGTTAATAAACGTTATGAATATCCTTATATTGACACGTTCAGTTGTTCTGATAATGAGCGTGGATACAAAAAAGATACATTTCCTGTAGTGTACATTAGCAATATGGGATATGTACGAGTAGTTTATGGCTTTCATCATTTTATTGTTTCTTTCCGCACATTTTATCTTGTACAGTAGAGTTCATCTTGTACTAAGAGTGCATCTTCTCTATATTCCTGTGAACTAATTGCTTTTATTCCATACTGTATCATATCCGTGAGATTTCTCAGTAGAAACATCTTGATTTGCTCTTTATGCATGGAAAATGGTCTTTTAAAAAATCCTAATGAGCTTTAATACGTCACATGGGTTTACGTGTAGTATAGAAGTGGGTGGATTAAAGAATTATTTGAGATTTTTACCCTTGTAAATGTCCTACTAACCTTCTTAGAATTTCAGATTTTTTGGATAGAGATACTAGTTTGTGCTTCCATATTCAGGTTTATTATTTTACTATAGCATAAAATTGTGGTCTGCAATCGCCGGTCCGCGGACTTGAGCAAAATCTGCGAAATTATTTTGCCGATCCTACTTAGAGGGTGGCTTGGTCAGCTTTGTTCTGTGACATGATGCCCTGTCATCCAGAAATTGCATGGCGTCCCGCGATAGTTTTCCTATTTGAAAGATGGGTAGAATCTATCTTTCAATACATCCACATATTTTGCCGCAATGATGTTCTCATCGAAGAAAAAACATCACGCCTCCGCATTTCACCGTAGGATGGTGAAATTCTGATGTCGGTCGCTTCCAAACTCACTGTCAACCACTGTCTGAGATTGCTTTTCGTGAAAAAGTGCAACATGGTCCCAAAAATGTTGTAGGTTATTGATGATAGCTGTGGTGCAATTTTTTTCACTCTTCAGGGTAGTATGGACCTTTCTACCTTGCCGGTCCCCGACATTTCTGCCAGTCTTATGTCGGTCTGCGAGTATCGAAAGGTTGACATATTCAGATTAATATTCCACTATTATGCTCTTTAGGCTAAGGGAGACGGATGATTAAGAGTCTTCATCCCGGCGAAATTAAAATACCGCTAATTTTACAGTAATTATGTGATATCTTCAAATAGATAAAAGATAATTGAAATATGGAACAAGAGCGCCCTAGACAATATTATTTTGCGTGAGGTACCGTTATCACAAGTCACCTGGTGGTTTTCCGTTTTCAGCTGTTTAGAAACGCGAAAATAAATGCCGATTTTCAAAATGGTTCGAAATCAAAAGCAGATAAGTGAGTCGTGATAACGGTTTCTCATGTAAAATAATATTGTCTAGGGCGCTCTTGTTCCACATTTCGATTATCTTTTATCTATTCGAAGATATCACATAATTACTGTAAAATTAGCGGTATTTTAATTTCGCTGGGATGAAGACTCTTAAGGCAAATAAATGGTGGAAGAATGGGTGGAATAACATAGTGGGAGGAAACGGGAGCACTCCGAAAAACCTCACGATGTTGTCCACCACAAACTTACTTAGCCAGAGATCGAACCAGAGACCCACGCATTGGAGGTAAGCGCTGTACCACTGGGCCACCATGCCTCCTTGAAAGGTTGAAAAACCACTGGTGTGAAATATAAATGTAAAAAGGTACGCCACGTGAAGAGTAGGTACCACACTATCATGATTTCAGCATTTACAAAAGTTGACTTAATTAACATTCATCATCACACTCCATATGCCCGCAACGTTACTAGACGTCCCGTTTTAGCCGGGACAGTCCCTTTTTCCAACTGTTGTCCCGTTTTTTCTGATTCTCGAACGGGACACTTAAATGTCCCGTTTTTAAGTAAAAATGACCTAGGTGTCCCGTAATTATTATTCAAAATATAAATCGTCAATGCAAATTCTACTCTCTTCCGTACCAACACTCGTTGCCAAGGTTCAGCCGTGTCTAGAACTTCTGAATTTTCAAATGGGAATTGAGTGTTCGTGGTTCAAGTGGGAAATGAGTGGGAATTCTTAGTGTTCAACTAGTTAAAAGAACTGTTGGGTAGAACTTGCAATCGGGAACCACTATTTGTTGTGTGGTACACGTAAAGTTATAAACGGTGTGTTATCACTCTTATTTGTGTATTTTGTAAATTGAGAACATTGCTGAGTCCCAAAATGCAATCTGGAAGTCAGATATACCCCCCGTAGCCGATTCGTATGCGTCCCGTTTTCGCAAGTGAAAATTCTGGTCACCTTGATATGCCCTTAACTGTAGACGTACAACATTCACAACATGCTTCAGCATGATTTGAAATATCGCTAGGTTGTCTTAATTATCCGTACGTCTCTTTATATTTATGCTTCTGTAGAACTTGTTAGAAGTAATGTATTTCTTTGTTGGCCATAAGAATCAATGCTCAATTATGATTCTTCAAGTACCGTACCGCACAGCGTAAATATTCAAACCATGCATCACATATGATAAGCTAACGAATGGATATCCTCATGATGCGAGGAATGTGGTAACATAGAATACGCCAGTTTCTTGTAATACCATTGAAGGACGAATGTGTGACAAGTTAATTGAGGAATTTAAAAATGCTGTAAATTCAATCGAAAAGAAACAGAATGCAGTGAAACTAAATGTCTTTTGCTTGTATTGTAGCTTGATTGTGAATATCTTAACAACGCATTCAAGTGTACGTTCTTTGAAGGACATATACTGTAGTTATCAGGGCCGTACTAGACTGAATAAAGTACGCTTGAGACAGCGATTTTCAATCTAGGAATAACAACTCCTTATTAGTTTCAAAAGGACGTTATGACTCATGAACTCGCTTTACTAGGGTAAGAACCCTAAAAGCTCAAAGCATATGTAATGACGGAAAACATTTCTATTTGAGTAACTATTATTTCCGAGAGAGGCTATAAAAGTTGATTGTCTTCATATGATATTAATGTTGGGTACCTGTGCCCTCTTTGCTTTTTAGTCCATTGATTTCTAGGGAGACTTATTTTTCTATTTTCTTACAAATAAACTAGAATTGAGTTTTTGCGGATTTCGACTTCAAATCTACTTCAATGTCTCTTACTTCGTGAAAATTAAATTTTCTTAGATATAATTGTAATATTTAATAATCAAATTTAATGTAAGTGACATTAAATTTAATTATAATGCAAGATTCATTTTAGAAAAGTAAGCTATATTTTAGTAAAATCAAAGAAGTAAAATTCTAATTCATTTCAAAGAAAAACTATATATTTCTCGGTGTAAATCAATAGGGGAAAAATAGTGCAGGTAGTTAGCATTCCTAATGACTTTGTTGCAATTTAACCTACATACACCAAGGTGGGTTTAAAATTGTCTACATTTTTATTACACTTTTATAAGAAGTTTTATGGATGTTTCTTTAATATCATGTCATAATTTAGCCTTTGTATCAGAAATAATATAAATTTTATTTTCTGTCATTCAATACTTTCAATCTATAGAAAATAAAACAATTAAAAAGTTTTCGTGGAGGACATACTCTCCCTTGGTGTAACGTGTTACCAAAATGTGCATGAGGTTATTTTTAGTTAAAGTTGGAGATTCTGATACTAAGTATCACTAAGGGTACAGCTGACTCAAAGCCTCATACACCTAAACAAAAAAGACCTGATTGTTTCAGAGACAAGATATCAAAAGTGGAAACCCGTAACCTTAAAGAGTTACGCGTAACACCGCACACCATGGGAGAGTTTAAAAAATGTTCACTACATAAATAATTATTTTCTGTCAAAGAAAATATAATGTTCTTCTATATTTTGTACTAACTATAAGCTAAGACAACCGAAGGCACAAGTACGTAGGGTTACTACGTATGTTTCTTACCATATTTACATGTTAGTAAGAGTACGCAAGCGTAGAAAGATGCTTTGCTGAGAAAGTAAATTCCAAAGTTGAGATACTTGAGCTTATTAACTTGCATATGTAGCGAAAAAGAGAATAATGAAATCACCCAACTTCTTCCTAGCTCGGTTGGTAGGTTTCGTACAGAGTACCAAGTTTTATCTTACATCTCAATCTGTTTTTCCTTAAACAATGTCAAACTTTAGATCAATTAAATCTTAATTGTAAAAACCTGATCAAGAGAAAATGCAATACAAATATTAATTGATTATGGCAAGTCAGTGTGTAATACTGGTTATTTAGCTTACTTAATAAGACGTTCTTTTGAAGTGAAGTTGACGTGAACGTGAAGTTGAATGTTTTTAGAGGACAGACTTGCATTCGTAGAAAGAGTGACAAATGACGATCACTAGTTTGGAGTGTGATCTGGAGTTCGACTGCACGAGATCGTGAAAATTGTATATAAAAACAAAGTATTGTACGTACAAATCAAGTGAGTATTAGAATTATGAAGTTTTTTGTGTACCACAAAATTCAATTTCCTTTTTGAAATAGCCGAAACTTTTGACTTTGTTTTGCATATCATCTGCCTTGCAGGCGAGATAGCGCATTAAGAAAGATCTATTTTATGCGAGATAATTAAATTGCGTGATGGTCTGAATTCGGCAGCTGCACCGGATTCAAGTCGGAACTTGCGTAAATAGAAGATTCCGTTCTTCATAACCTTGGTATTGTATAAGGACTATATAAAAAAAACAATCAACTAACCCTTTCTGAAAAGTACCTACACAAGATTTCGTGTTTTAGAATATAGTGTTACAGCAGTTGTGTGTTTATATTATATCTAAATTATTGTATATGAACATTTCTCTAGCAATAAAGAAAGCAGAAATTATAAATTAAACTAGCGTATCTATAAATATCGATTTTATCACACCTAGTGCAAGGTGAGTATGCACGTTACATCACTGTGATAAATACATATTTGCGATTCAAGAGTTGCCAAGTTCTTTTGTATTTAATAATTGGTTTCAAACTAGTTTCTACTATGTGAGTGATTCATTGCAAGTACAGAAGCAAGTTCACTTATCAGTTATTTTTTTAATACACTTTTTTTTTTTTCAACTGTGACGATAGCATTGCCTGACCTTAGCGTTAAGTTTATTACACGCTTTGAGAGTTCTCGCAGTAGCATTCGCAATGACAGTTAAAGATTGTACAGGAAAGCGTATGGGTAACATAGCAGAAAGAAACCAATTTCTTTCTTTCTTTCTTCTTCTTCATATTTATTATTATTATTATTATTATTATATTATTATTATTATTATTATTATTATTATTATTATTATTATTATCATCGTTTCGAAATTACTTGAGTTCGGTATAAACAAAATCAAAAGTGAACTTTTCCATGAACTCTTTGAACTTAAAGAAAATTGTAAATTTAAAGCAAGGATACTCACGTAAGGGATCTGTTAATTGGTGAACAAGTGCCTATCCGTAAATTTTCAACTTCAAACCAGGACTTGGGGCTAGATGTTATACCGACTCTTAATATCAAGGACCAAAGGTCATATTCCAAATTTGACTCATAATACTGAAAAACAATTGTCCTCTAAGTTAACACCTTCATTTTGGTCCCATGTAATATTCAGAAATAACAAGACATTTCAAGTTCGGAAAATTAATAATTTGAGAAATTCAAGTTCTCGAACAGAACTGAGGAAGCTCATTGTCGGCTATGGCTCAGATAATTTAAATCTAGTGTCTAAGTCAAGAAGAAAAAGCACTGTTTGTCACAAGATTCAATCCTTGGTTACTACTGAAAAAGTTGAAGAAATTGTTAATGAACTCAATATAACAGAAGTGATCTGCACCAGACTAAAAACTAAACATAATTCTTATTCTTCATTTCATGTAGAGGTGAATGAATCAGGTTTCTCCCAAATTAATGATCCTAAAGTGTGGTCTACAAGTATTAGCATTGAATCTTTCGATTGTAAATTGTGGAATCCTGACGAAGTTATTAACAATCATAATTTTCCTATTAGGCATGATGAATCTAAACCTTAAAATTTGGTATCAAAATGTTCGTGGATTAAGAATTAAGTGTAGTGATTCTTTCCTTCTATTTCTGATTGCGAATATGATAGAATTGCGGTAACAGAAACCTGATTGTCCGACATTAATCGAGATTGTGATTATTTCCCCGACACATACATCTGTTTTCGATCCGATAGATTATATAAAGGAGACTCGTGTCAAACTCTAGTTCTCTGATAGCAATAAGAAAAAACTATATGGTGAATCACAAGCCTGGTCTCGAACTTATAAGTAAATGTGTGTGGATTGAGCTAAAATACAATTTTATGAAGAACTTTTCGATATTGTGTGTTTATTTTCCCTGAATCTTTTCCCTTGAGACCTTCGAAAATTATATGAACCACATTTCCAGCAGATTGTGGTTCATATAATATTTGAGAATGATATAATATTTGGAGACTATAATACATCTGAAATTGATTGGTTAAATAATGAACAACTTCCAGGAATACATTATTACTCAGAATTAAAATTTCAACTATTGGCTACTTTTTTTTGGACAATTCTAAACCTGTGTGTTGAACCTTGTCTCCGTTCTTGATCTTGTTATCATCAACGCTATCTCAGCGTCAAGAAAGACTAATCAATACAAGATGCATTCTGTTTCATCATCGAAACTATTGTATTTTTATCTAAAGTTTGTAAAGCGAATAAGCTTCCTGAACATTTTCAATGTGCTAAATGTGATTATTATATCAACTAGCTAATACTGACTAGTACAATATTTTGTTAAAACATATATAAATGAAGCGATTTTGGATCTTGAAAATGTATCAGCTGAATATAATATGATAACGAATTTGCCCGGTATTTCTTATGTTAGTATGTGTATAATCGGCAAAGACATGTGGTGGTAAATTTCATGTCAAAAGAGCAGTAAATAAGAACAATAAAACGAAAATAAAATTTTCTTGTCCATTTAGCAACATTTTGTTTTACTCATTCTAATTTTCGTATTTATAATTATTTTCCTATGATATTTACCACAAATGTACACTTCTCGATCATACACATAGTATCAATATTAAAAGTACCCTGCAAAATCATTATCAATTTTTTTTTTTTTTTTTTTTTTTTTTACAAGAAGAGAGTTATAGATATGCGACAATCATTTTGGTTATGAGTGTACGTATTTCTGTGTGTTTTAGGTGCGCCTATGTTCTGACTTAGAGCATTTTTTAAAACTAATTCTTTATGTGTCTAGGTACGCCAATCTCCCAACTTAGGATCACGATCTTTTTCTACTAAGAATGCCGTGAACCGAAATGTAGTAAGCACTGATCTAAGCAATGTAAAATTTAAATTGTAACAATTACATACAGTAACTAAGTAAAGAAACAAAAAATAAGCAAAAGGATGTTCTGCGAGGGTTTTGTTCTCAAATTGATGTGTGTGTGTGTTCATCTTTTTTGTAAGTCAGCTACCCGTCATCCTCTCTACTACCACCGAATGCTCAAGTGGAAAAACAGTTACTGTGGAAGAAATGACGACACTGTAAATCTTTTGAGGATTATGTAAGCGTAAGAAAATGACTGACTTTCTATCCATGACCGCCTTTCATGGTCTTTAGGATGATGCCAGTCTCACGTGACTTGAGAAATACCGGAACAACAATAGGAATAGCAAAGATATACGGGCTTAATATTTTTTGTGGGTAATACGCTAGTAAGACTATTCATGGCTTTGGATTAATTGTTTTAACAAAAGAGACACTGACCAAAGCTTAAAGCTTAAAACTTAACTTTATTTTAAATTATAATTTGTAACTGTTTCGGATATCTAGCATATCCTTCTTCAGACACGATCGAAATTAATGAAAATACAGACATATATATAAATGTTGTTATAACAGAGTTTAAATTCTTTAACCGTCTTCATTCATTCATATATATAAATGAAAGAGTATAAAGAATTTAAACTCTGTTATAACAACATTTATATATATGTCTGTATTTTCATTAATTTCGATCGTGTCTGAAGAAGGATATGCTAGATATCCGAAACAGTTACAAATTATAATTTAAAATAAAGTAAAGTTTTAAGCTTTGGTCAGTGTCTCTTTTGTTAAAGTAATACGCTGGAAAGAATTTAATACGAGTTTTAACTAGGTATTCATTTTCACTCAATAATTTGTCGAAATTCTAAAGATTCATTTTTAAAAGTTGTTAGATTTTTTTAAAAAATGTGCGAGACTTACAAAAATATTCAAAAACATTTAGAAGGGCACAATGGCTCAGTGATAGGGCGCTCACCTTTGGTACAAGGGGTCCCTGATTCGATCCCAGAGCAAGTAAGATTGTGATAGAAAACTTTATGTCTATGGGTTTTCTCAAGGTTCACCGATTTCCTCTCACATGCCCATTCTACCAACTCTTTCAAAATCATTTATCTTCTTCATTAATCATGCGTCTCGAGGATGTACAACTCGACATTTCATTTCATTTCATTTCAAGAACATTTAGGAATTTTCCGGAAAATTTACTTGTATTGCAAATCTTTGCATATAGCGCCCAGTTTTCAAAAGTAATAAAGAATAAGCATAGTAAATTGTGAATCAGGCAGGGGCGTCATTTAGGGGGGCAGGGAGGGGCATTTCCCCCCTGAGTTTGAGATGTATATAGATTTTATCAATAGAATAGTAGTAAATCAGTGAAACACGCGAAATTTTACTTATATCAAGGGGTCTTGCCCCCCCCCCCCAAGCAAAATCTGAAATGACGCTCCTGGAATCAGGGTGGATAATCTAAGGTTGACCCACAGCCCACCGACACACAGCATCTCAGATCCAATTCCCTGTTTTGGTTGTTTGCATCGATAAATTCTCAAGGGGTGCTTTACCGGGTTTTAACCCACTCCCCTTCTACAACACATGAAAAATAAATGTCATATTAAGATATGAATTATGAAATTCTGTATGTTATGCGGAAGAAGAATTTATTAGGATTACGATTAGGAATTAGATTTCTGGGACCTCGGCATCCATGGCCATGCTAGCCCGTCACGCATGAGGGGTGACGTCCGTCGGCGATCCCATTATCCGAGGAAAGGGAAGGAAGAAAGGATTAGAGAAGGAAGGAAGCGGCCTGGGACCTATATGCTAAGTACCATCCTGGCATTTGCCTAATGTGAATGAGGAAATCCTCACTCAGGATGACTAGATCGAGTGGCGACACTCCGACCGAGTGTCCCCACCGGGAATCGAACCCGAAGAAGTTGTGTTATTACGTCCGATAGCATTGAAATTATTCACGCACCATTATTTATTATTATTATTATTATTATTATTATTATTATTATTATTATTATTATTATTATTATATTGATGGGGATTGTAAAGAAGCGACATTATTTCATTTTGATACTTTTTGTACGACGAGGTGCTGGAAAGTCTTCTATATCACTAGTGCTGTCGAATTTTTGTGACATTTGCAGTTTTTTTCGGTTTTTGAGAAAACCGGTTTTCTGAAAACCGAAAACTGCAAATGCTGTTTTCAAAACCGAAATCGCAAATGCGGTTGTCAAAACCGAAATCGCAAATGCGGTTGTCAAAACCGAAATCGCAAAAGTGGTTTTCAAAACCGAAACTGCAAAAGAGGTTTTCGGTTTTCAAAACCGACATTTCAGTTTTATGAAATGTCACTTTTTTCAAAAACCGGTTTTCGTTTTCTTTCTTTCTCTTTTTTTAAAAAAAAAAAAACAGATTTCGACAGCACTACTTGGTACCAGGCGTGCACCCACAAACTTTTGTTGGGAAAAGTTCAAAGGTTTGGAGTCTAACAATACAAGACCTTACGTCTATGTAGTACTGAATCATTGTTATTATACACCCGAAAAAAATGGTAAGTTATTATTAAGTACACGAAAAAATGATAAAACTTGATTATTTTTATAAGGAAAGAAAGAGTAGGCCTACAGAAGAAATGTAAAGATTAATCCTTTAAGCTACATCAATCATCTCTCTGCTAAACAAGTATGGTTTTATTACAGAAAGTATATAAACGTACGTCGAGTTACGACGTTTGGGAGTGTGTCTGGACCTAGCAGACTCCTGCACATGGGTGCGCCCCTTCTTAGTGCACAAGTCAATTCCAATTTGGTGCAGACGTAAACCGATAAAATATGGACAAGAGCTGCCTCCAATTTGAAGAAAGTCTTTCAATTATTTATTTATTTATTTTAAAAAGTAGAATGTATCTGTATTCTTAAAACTATCTAGTTGTTGCGTCCGAGTCTTCGACACACTATAAGCTAAAATCGTGGTTAATTAAAAGGATAATTGTTTTCCTTAAACTTTTGTTTGTTTGTTTACCCACTTACCAACATACGATAAGGCAAACATTAAGAGCCTGACATACTAAAACTAAATACAAAATTTACAATTTTTCTTTTGCTGGTTTTTCATAAGTGAAAGGAGATAATGAAGTGCAACTTACCACAATCATAGATAATGTTATTCTACAACAAAAGATATGAACCTGAAGAATTTTCAGTGTTGCCATCCACAGAAATTACAGTGTTGCCAGAACATTTCCCCCAAAATCTAAGTTAAGGCAGCTACTACATGAACGAATTCAACTGCTTTTGATTACTTATCATGTTGTCTTAGAATCTGTCTTGGAATCCTGTGAACTACAACTATTTTAAATAATAGTTGTATTTAGTTTGTAATAAACAAAATAGTTTTAACATACAGTTATTAAAATTAAATAATAATATTATTTATAAAGTAGTTGTAGTTCACATGATAAGTAACCAAATGCAATTGAATTCATTCCTCTAGTCGCTTTAACTTAGATTTTGGGGGAAATGTTATTCTGACAACATTGAAAATTCTTCAGATTCATATCTTCTGTTGTAAAATAACATTGTCTATGATTGTGGTAAGTTGCATTTCATTATCTCCTTTCACTTATGAAAAACAAGCAAAAGAAACATATATTTTAAATATAATTTTTAGTATGTCAGGCTTGTAACGCCCAAATCTAAAATTATTACGGCCTTTGTTCTAATAACAAAGAGAAAGCACATCCATCACTCATCATCACTATCCATTTTGAAACAATTAAATTGAAGCAATACAATTGGAGTTACAATTAAATCGTCACAATAGTTTTAAATCGGCAAATTATTTGCACGCTAGTGACATCTATTGGCATCAGACAGTAGGTAACAACAACAATTAGCGTGACTGTTTACTATTAGAAATTGGCGTGACGCACGGAAAGAAGGAATAAGAAGTTTTCTACCTATAATTAGAATAGTACAGTTTAAGTATACTTCCTTATATTTTTAATATGTGAAATATTTGAACTTTATTATTCCTCAAGAAATATTTACATTGACATTTTTGTTTGAGTTGTTCCTTAAGAATGCACTCTCTCTTTTCATTTATATAAAACTATTGTGTTAATGTGACATCTGTTTGATAAATAGCATTTACATCCAGAAATTAAAGATAAAATATATATATTTTTTTAAGATCAGGAAACCTGCTTGAATAGACATATGATGAGAATTCAGTAAATTTTAAAGAAAAAATCTTTATTTGCATCTCAGAAATTATCGCTACATCACTGACCTCATAACTTCAATCTTTTTTATTGTGCTTACATGTATGTGGAAAGAGAGAGTGGATCTATACACATAAAGAACTGTTTTTTCCGGTTTTTTAATTCACTTCCAATTTAGGTATGTAAATTTTTAAATTATAAAGTGAAATCAGAAGGTCAACGAATAATGTATATCAACATCTATCGTGTTTGATCAGATGAATTAAACAATTCGTAGTCCCGGTCGCAGATCATGAATAAGGTCACTGAACCTTGAGTAGAATCGTGGTTAATCAAGAACTGAGAAATCAAACATTGACATAAGATAAAAACAGACTGAAATGAAAAAAAAAAGTGTTCAGTTTTATGCAGCACGGAGCTAAGGCATACATCAGAGCATGGACGAACACGGCACATACTGTGGAAATGGGAAGTCATCAATGTCTCTTAGCTCATATGCCTATAACACGTGTGGTTAAGTTATTGATTCTGCTTGATACATTTTAAAAGCTTGTCTAATAACGTGATGCATTTTTGAGGGTGTTACTTGAATTAAAATATACCTAATTCCAGTATAGAAAGGTAGAACGCATGCAACACATGTGTGGGGAGCATAAATGTCCCAGAGTATTCAGGTTCGCAATAGAAGCATTAAGGATAATTGACATATTCTCAAGATTCCTGCTGGATGTTAGTGGGATATGCCTGTCACGAGACAATATTTATATGTTCCAAAGTCGTTCTGTGATTATCTCAAAAAGGCCTGAAATATCATGGGAAGCCCCGCTTCCGGGACGTAAGTGGATATCGGCATCCCAATATGCCGGGATTGACGTTCTTTGGATGTTCAATAGATAGTTCTCTGCAGGGGCGTCATTTCAGATTTCGCATGAGGGGGGGCAAGAGCATCACCGACATAAGACTTTCACGTTTTGTACTAGTATCTTAGTAGATAATCGATTAAAGTATATGTATTCCTCAAACTCTTGGGGGGGGGCAATTGCCTCCTCCTGCCCCCCCTAAATGACGTCTCTGGTTCT
Source organism: Thermobia domestica (assembly GCF_964235325.1). Classification (NCBI taxonomy): domain Eukaryota; kingdom Metazoa; phylum Arthropoda; class Insecta; order Zygentoma; family Lepismatidae; genus Thermobia; species Thermobia domestica. The sequence continues at coordinate 278,396,998 of NC_137457.1, read as the reverse complement.
CTGCAGTATGGAAATAAATATCAATGGGAGCTGTGGTGATCAAAACAACCCATTCCCATATAACGCCCCTATGGAATTGCTTTGTTGAGCTACGCATCTCACTTTCTTCTCGGGCGAACTAGGAAGATTCCGATAGTTGTTCTATCCAGCTATTTCTGGCATCAGGAACTTCGAGAAAAAAGAAAAAACACGAGACGAGGTGAGACTTTTAAAAGATTATGAGACAAGAAGAGAAAACCTAGTCTCTTGGACAAGACAATCCCAAGTCGATAGCGAGACAGTCCCTGCCTCCACGTGAACGCAAGTTCCAATGAGGTTAGTGAACATAAGCACAAACGAGTCTCTCTCATTAGAGGTCTGCATGGGGTCGGGCCGTAAATTTTTAAATATACAACCATATTTCTCGGGCTTTTAGGGCATAACTTTATAAATATACTGTACAACGATATTTATTGAACTGTTGTTTCTGGAAAACTTCTAAAGCAACTGAAAAATTAAACCTCTAATTGCTGTAAATAAAAATACAATTTTGCGTTAATTATCATCACATGAGCACAGGCCGGGCTCGGGTCTAGAGGCTAAAACTATTTCGGACTTGGGTTGGGTCTCACATTATAATTTGACGGCCCGGACCCGAGCTAAAAGTTCCGGCCCATGCAGACCTTTATCTCCCATTACCTGGTGTGAATGAAAAAATGAAATCTCAGAATGGTTGGTTTGAAAAAGCTGTTATTATACACTTTTTTTTTTACCGAGTGTACCCACTGGGAATTGAATCCGGAACCACTCGCACCAAAGACGAGAGTGTTAACGACGACAATTAGAGATTTTAATAAGCAAGATTTTAAACCTATATTGTACAGCGGGTAGAAGGCTTCGGCACAAGAACCAATATATTTTTCAAAGTAAAGCTACAGAAGTATCAGACATTGAACGAAGTGCACACTACCCCTGTAACAACTTCAGAACAAAAGAGTGATTTCAAGTACAGTAAACTCTCAATTATCCGCGGTCATCCTTCCATTTTTCTTCTTTTTTCGCGTCGATAGTTTATGGTATTTAAAGAAAGTCTACAACGATAAAAATAAGTGACAAAATGTTGTTTTAAAAAAATTCAATCACAAATAAAACTTGTTTTAACGTGAGAAAACAAAAACACTTTTTTGTGAAAAAGAAAACTAACAAACTTGTAAGTACAGCAAATGACTGTTTGTTAAGTCATAAATGTATGTGTAGGCTCCAACTGTAAACACAAATTGTTCAAAAGCATTTTCGTGTTGTTTTTGTGTCTTTTTTTCGGTCATTTTGCGGATTATCCGCAGTTGCCGAAGTATCCAATTCCGCGGATATAATCACGAGTTTACTGTATAAATTTCAAACAGATTAAAAAAAAAAAAAAAGTAAAATTTATTCTTTCGTTCCAAAGTTATTGGCGAATATCTATCAAGAAACTTTCACTGGTGACGCGATTATACTCTGAAAACTATTAAGTAGGAATACTGTACAACTCACTTCGAAGAAGAAATCAATAAACCCAACATTATAAATGCATGAACGTCATATAATTTTCATGTTACTCGCCACATGAAGAATAAAATAAAAATCCATTTCTTTTATGTATTGACTTCCAGCTCTCTCTCTCTTTGAGTTAAAGAAGTTTGTGAACATTGTGACTTTACTTGGATCACAAAAGTTCCCAACATGAAGAAATGAAAGTTCCAAAACTTTAGGTTTCTTGTATCTGACACGAAGCATGTCGTTGTAGATTAATAAAAATTCTCTGTTGACCTTCAGAAAGGGCAAAAATTTTTGTTTTAAAAAAATAATGTTTTATTTGGTTTCATCCGGTTGTGTAACGTGGCATGCATATACAGCAGTTTATAGTATTGTATAGAATAGTTTTATAACTCCCTCCCTTGTGTCACAGATTCGCGGAATTTCCCATTATCTGTTTTGCGAAAGTTTGCATACCGAATAATAGATAATTGTGATCAGACTAATATAATACTAATATCGGTACCGGTCTGTTTCGTTTTGGTTTTTCAAAGCTTAATGATATTCGTAATGAGTTTTTGATCTACTGTACGTACAAGGACAATAGCGTCATTTTAGTTTTTGCTTGGATTGTTAACCAAATAGGCATGCACATGAAATTTACAAACTTAAATTGCTTTCTTTCTTTTTAAATTCATCTTCGTGAATAATCATCAGTAAATGTGGACATACACACATTAAGTTGTATTTTATTAATAATCCAGGGAGTACTCAATCTATTTTAATTCAGTTTTCAGACTTTCAAACAGGGTGTCTACTAAAATACCAAAGTGAAATTTCGTGACTTTTTCGTGACCTTTTCTTAATTTCTTAAAATTTTCAAGAGCGAATTTGGCCGAATTTTCATCCATGCGATAGAAACGTACTTTGCTTGCGATTTGGTAGCGTCTAAAGCTGATCATAGACATTTTTGGTGGTGAACTTTGACGTTTTATAGAACAAAATTTTCCAATCTGTACTTACATTTGAACAGTTAAAAAAAATTGTGACCCAAAAACTAAATTTCGTGACTTTCATTACCATTTTCTGATTTCGTGACTTTTTCGTGACATTCGTGACTTTCGTGACCGATAGACACCCTGTCAAACTATGTTGTGCGTATGTAATCTTATGAGAAATCTTATGCAAGACTATATCCATTCTTCTGTCGACAGATATCAGAGCAATCAGAAAAAAAAAAAAAATCAAGCAACTATTTTCTTATAGGGATTCAAGAACGGGTTCTGTTTCAGTCCTTATCCCTTTAATTCAAACTGGAAATAGTAGAGCTTATTGCTGTATTTCCGGTTTCAATGCTAATAGAGCAAAAACGGTAAAAAGAAGCGAGAAACTGCTTTTTGATACGGTTATAGCATCTCAAGAATATAAAGTCCTTTGCGCTTATTACTAAAACTGGAAGTGGTTGTAATCCACAGCAACTTCCGGTTTCAATATGAGTAATCACAAAGCAAAAGCTGTAGTAGGGCCTAAATACGATTGTTTAATACGTACTTAGCAGCGGCGCCCGAAAAAATTTCTAGAGGTTTGCTATATTACGTCTGGTATTTAATATACGTGGTTTGCTATATTACATTTTCGTGAGCCAGGAGAGCGCCTCATCCCCTTTCGGGCGCCTATGGTACTCAATGTCTCAAAAAATAGATTAAGTCTCATAATGTAATCTCTTACCTTTATATTGTAAACGGAAGTTGCAGAAATATACCACATTCGAATTGTTGTTTTTGATAATATACCTTGTCCATAAACAGCACAAATCTCTTCAAGGGCCTGGGTAGCATTGGCGTCTTTATCTTAATAAAATCATAAAATGTAGCGCAGTTTTGCCAAAAATTTACTCGTTTTTATGGCACAATACCGTACTTCTGATTATAAGAATTCGATTACTTTATGCACATCTATTATCTTCAACTATCAACTGTTAAATGACGTTAGGTCTGTCTCGCTGCGACTCGTACACCCTGGGATTTGAGATATTAACACCATCTAGGCGAAAAAGGCATAATACATATTAGACTATCTGATTTATCGGTTCAAATACTCTCATTGTAGTTTTAGTCACAAACCGCTTCTAATTCCATTTATATCATTTAGGATTTCGATTTCTGGGCTTTCGGCATCTATGGCCATATTAGCCCGTCACGTTTTGTGGGATGATGTCCCTCGGTGAGCACACTATTTGCAGAAAGTGAAGAAAGGAAACGACATGGGACCTATATGGTAGGTACCACCACAGCGTTTGCCTGGTGTGAATGAGAAAAACCCAGGAAAACCTCATTCAGGATGACTGGCCTGGAAAAGCTTTTTTAAACTTTTCCGACCGAGTGCCCCTACCGGGAATAGAACCCGGATCCTTTTATATCTGCACGAAACTGCACATTATTGAGGCTAATGTAAGGTGTGATCAAAAAGTACAGTGAATGTAGTTGCCCAGTGTCATCTATCGATATTGTATAAATTTCAACTAGTAAGCCCGGTAAACCTTTTGTACAGTCAATGTCGAGTTTAAACAAGTTGTGACATGTTAGTTGGCTTCCAGAGACAGAAAAGTGAGGACATGTTAAGAGTGTCTGTCGCGCTCCTACATTAAGTTTTGTTCCAAGCTGCAAAAAAAGAATCAAAGAAGCTTAAAAAATGTCTAAATCAGTGTACGGCGATGAAGTGGTGGTATTAAAGAATGTTTACAAATGATATGAGCGATTCAAAAGCAGCAAGGACTCGGTTTAAAACGAGCAACGATCGAAACGTCCTTCGACGTCAAAAAACAGATGAAAACGTGCAAACAGTGTCACAAATGATTTGTTTAAACAGGCGAATGACTATTCGAGAGCTTTCCGAAGAACTAAGCATCCCACAAGGGTCCATAAAAAGCATTTTAACCGCCGATTAAATGGACAGATGGCTTCCTTCACCACAAAAAAAAAAAATCACCGTGCCACACCTTACTTTTGATCCGCGAGATTTTCGCCGAAAAAAATATTCCTGTTTATCCACATTCGCTATGCTTTTTAGATATAACATGACGCGACTTCTGTCTCTTCCCCAAAATTAGAACTGTGCTTAAAGGAAAACGTTTTGACATCATTGCTGACATTGAGAGAGCCACGACAGAGCAGCTGAACGCTCTTCCAAAAGAAGCCTTCCAGACATGCTTCCAGTCATGGATTCAACGTTAGGATAAGTGTATTGCTAGACAAGAACAGTACTTTGAAGAGGATCAAATCAAATTCCATCTAAGCGTATTACTTTTTTTTTTTTTTTTTTTAATAAAATTATTCACCGTATTTTTTTGATCACACCTCGTATCATTATTGTAGACTTAGTAATCTTATGGGGCATTACGTAGAAACAGATATATAAATTTTATAGATTTAAAATTTTATTATCCCGAGAAACATGACTTCGAATCCCTTTCCAGGTTAACTTCCGCATTGCTGTGAGCTATTGATTTCTCGGTCTGCTTTTAAGCAAAAAAAGCAAAAGCTACACGTACTTTGCTGTTCTGTCGCATCTGAATCATCATCCAGACAGGATTCCTTTCATCCGTCCAGACAGGATTTCTCTCTTCAAATCTATTTTTGAAAATCCTTTTATGAAACAATATCAGATCACATAAAACACAGTCGGTGCCTCAAAATACCATATGGGAACAATGGTTTGGAATACTGTAACAATTGTGGTTAGATAAAATAGCTTCCTTACTTCATATTGGCAAATGTATCAGACATGTATAACATTCTATTGTATTATATTTTGTATTCGAGATGATCTAAATCTGTTTAAAGTGTTGGATCATGAGTAAGCAATATGTGAAACTTAATATGGGTACGAAAACATCAAAATTGATCTTGAAAATGTTTGTTGGTGAAATCTTTATTATTTTTTTTTTAAAGAAATGTATAAATTGAAATTCCAAATTTTATACAGAGTTATTCTAAAAGAATGAACCGGTTTTGAAGCCCTATTTCATAGTTCTCAGGCCATTTCACGGAATGAGTCACTGACAATTTGAAAGAGAGAGAATGTTTTCATATTTACCAACAGGATGCTCTATTGTGACTTCTTTTTTCTTTCTTTTTCATTGTAAACGCTATAATATTGTAGACCAGTGGTTCTCAACCTTTTATGGCTGACGACACACTTTACTGAAAGTTCAGACATCGCGACACTTGTTTGATATTATTATTATTATTATTATTATTATTATTATTATTATTATTATTATTATTATTATTATTATTATTATTATTATTATTATTATTATAGTGAATCCAATTAGTTTTTATAATGACTCTATATAGCAGTGAGCATTATTGCTACCGCTGGAGGTGTTAACTCCTACAGTCTGTCTCGATTTTAATTATTATTAAATTCTTCAAGATTTTAAAATTCTAAAATTTCGCGACACACCTTAGGGAACTGCGTGATACGTGTCGCGACACATCGGTTGAGAACCATTGTTGTATGTTACAGTCAAAAGTATTGTTAGTTTTTTTCTCTGATGTTTGAGTTTCACGTTAACGAAACTCTCAAGGAACTTATGAGCGTGATTATTGTACATTGTAAATTACACTTTCTACTGATAATGGCTAACACTTGTAATTAGAGATATTTTTTTTTTTTTCAGTTTTAGCAGGACGTTAATTTCGTAATGTTGGAGCGTTTCTCAAATCCGGCAGAAAGTAGAGTCATGGATTTACGAACATAACATCCCTTTCCTCGTTAGTTACTGGTGTACCATAACCTTGAAACTAGGAGACCACGACAGTCCTTCTGAGTATCGACCACAAACGTTTTTTGCATTATCATGAAAGATTTATGTTTATACTTATCGATTGAGTGAGCAACGGAAGTTCAAGGATAGAAAAGCACAAGAGATCTATCAGGAAAGCTTACATATGGATTAACGAATTAGGAATTACAATATTATGAAGGAATTTGTTCCTATTAACCAAACTTCAGACACTGAGAACCAAAATGAAAAGGGGCATATTTTATATTTATATATATATAAACGTAAAACCTTGAAATTTTGTGTAAATACAGGGTGGCCCAGAAGTAAGTATACACCCCTGCATTGATCAAGTATAACATTCTAGATTATACGTTTTTTGCTTCGGCTGTTCCGAGCTTAAGATATAAGTAAAATACATTAAGAATAAATAATAAAGGAACTAAGTCTACCAGATGGATAACAATAAGAAATGATATAAAAAGGAATGAGTTAATCCGTACGTAACTGTATCCCTAATTTTGGGCCACTCTGTATTCTCTTTGCACCCTACGCTGTAAATAAAACGAGGTTTTTCGGAATTGTTTATCCTAAAACTGGATGGGAAGGGGGATTGATTTTTTTTTGGGGGGGGGGCTCTAGCTTAGACAGGATTTCGCAAACATGAACCATAAGAAGGGAATGGAAGTCCTTTATTTTCGCTCGATTCCCGAAACTATTGAACAAAAAAACATAAAATTGTGTGTGTTATTCACGTGTTTATCATCAAAGACGAAAAGGAATGGAACACAGAGAGGAATATGAAAAATATTGCGCGCGGTAACACGCATATACACAGTATATTGCTCTGAATGTACTACATTGTCAATGGCGTATTTAAGGAAGGCTTCCGGGCTTAAGCCCACCCCCCGAAATTTTATTTACTATATTAAAGTAAATGAAATATTTTGCGGAATTTCACATTTCCAGGACTGAAGTTAGCAAATCCACTCCCGAAACAAAATCGTAAATACGCCACTGTATATTATATAGATCTAAAACAATTTGGCAACATGTGATCATTTTTTAAATATACGAAAATTTTGTAAGTTATCACCAATTCAAGTCAAATTCATATCATAAGTCTAAAAATTACAACAGATATAGCTTGGGCGCTTATTAATGGTTTGTTTCATTTTGTGACTGAATTAAAGTAGCTTGTGAGCCATATTAATCAACACCAAGCTACAAGATTCGAAAATAGTTCAATCATAAATTAAGAAATACTTCTTTGTCAACGAACTTAAAAAGTTCGTTACTGAATTATCTATGTCTGTCTATGTGTATGTGTCTGTTATTTGCGGATTTTTTAGTTTTGAGCCCTCCATTCGATAAAGTATCAAAAACTATCTGAAAGAAGTGATGGAATATTTCGCGTCACTCTTACCGTTTCTGAGATATTGACCAAAAAAGTTCCGATTTCGGGAGATTTAAGGAGCCATATCTCGGGAACCGTAATTGATAGAGAGATGACATTGATGTTGATCATTACCTAATAGGATGGTGAACATTTTGGTACCAAATAGTAACATGTGGCCACTGGTTATATCTGCATTTTCAGTATATTATATTATATTATATTATATTATATTATATTATATTATATTATATTATATTATATTATATATACGATGATAAAAAGCGACAGCTCAATATAGCTAATTCAATTGAGCCCCTAATACGCAGGTTCCACATATGTAAGTGTATTATCTATTGAATTTAATCAATTAAATTGAATATACAATTTCATATAAATATTGAAAAAGAAATCTCTTTATGTTCGTTCTGGTAGCATTCTAAACTGTGTTTTTTTTTGGGGGGGGGTAAGGGGGTAAGAAAAGCTAAGTGTGATGTTTGCAAGATAAGAAGGTAATTAGAGTATTTATGTCAGACAGAGTCTAATACTTTTATCACAGGATGCCCCAACTTATCTCAATAATAGTTACGTTCTCTCAATTTGTGTCACATGACAGACAGTCGCATTAAGCGTACTTGGAGCGTATAAAAATAACCATTTCCGGTCGCGGCTTAACAGGCAGAACGACTAGGAAGTCCAAAACGAGAGTTTGTCAAGTGCTTCCATCACAATGTTAGCAGCTTTTGTTGTTATTATTATTTTCTGGTACACACAACAAACCTTTAATTTCCTTGTTGCCTAATTTTAATTTGAGAATGATGTGAAAATATAGCGAATGTTTTGCATTCTAAGGTTACTGATATATATATATATATATATATATATATATATATATATATATATATATATATATATATATATATATATATATATATATATATATATATATATATACGTAAACAAGGAAATGTTCCTTCGCTAAGTACTTCGGGATTTTAAAGACAACACATTAAATGTCTGATGTAAAGGAAATTACATTTCTTTCTTTCATGAGAAAATTTCTATAGTATTACTTCTGGCCGAGCACTCGTTTCCATTAAAAAAAAAAAAAAAAAAAAAAAAATCACGTATCTCAATTGTTATTATAAATAAAATCCATTAAAAATTACAAAATCTACGATGCACTTTATTTTATATATATATATATATATATATATATATATATATATATATATATATATATATATTACCTATTTAAGAATAATATTTTTAAAAAAGTATGTGGTGCTTATATATAAAAAGAAATGTTCATATGAATAATGAAATTACGTAAAAGTAACCAAGAAGACATACGAAACCTATGATGAACTAACAAATACGTGTTAGAACAGGGAAGAAATGACACTAAGAGTGCTATTGGAAAGGGAGTATACCTAAGAAGGAGATCTGTATAATGGAGCCAGTATTCCGGTAGGAAGTAGAATAGTTAGGTGTACACCAAGGAGGTGTACACGCAAGGGCGCTCATGTTGTGCTTTCCAAGGGGAGGGGGCAATTATAAGCGACGTTTCAAATGTAGTTTCAAATTTTGCTGTAACTAATGTAAACATTCTATTGGGTTTTCGATATTCCCAAGTACAATTTCCTCTAGGGGGGGCAAGCGCCCCACCTTGCCCGCCGTGATAGGCGCTCTTGTGTACACGGTCTCGCTTTTCAGATGTTATGGCGATTGTTGCGGGATCTGAAAAGAAAACTGTTAAGGTGCTACGAGACACGTACAACGAAAAATAAACGTTAGAAAGACAAAAGCATCGCTGACTGGAATGAAATTGTTGGTGTCACCTATAGAAATAAGATGGAAGAAAATTCAATACCTCAATAGTATTATTAGTGTAGACGAAGTGCCAACATGAAATTAAAACAAATGTTAGGAATGGAAAGGAAGTATTTAGAGGTAAGAAAAGCTATTTTGTAACTTTTTGCACCAGGGTTTCAAGAGTTGAGAAAAAGATTCACAAAACGTTTCGTACGGAATATCGTGCTGAGGCAGAAACATGGACACTACACAAAATTGATGAAAAAAAGACTGTGAGCTTTCGAAATGTGGGCATGGAGAAGAATGGAGAGAATTAGATGGGTAGACAGGAAAAAAAGAAACGAGATTGCTAAACAGTACGGGAGAAAAGAACAATTTTAGATTTAACAAAGAGGAGGAAGAGAAACTGATTGTAACATTGGCTGAGAAGGAATTGCATTGCGAGGAACGTGCCAGACGAAAGAGGAAGGAGGTGAAAGAGGCTTTAGTTCATGAACGCTATTAAAACAATTCTTACGTCAAGAAGTTAGTTGAAGACTGTAGCACATGGAACCTTCTCGCTTGCGGCAAGTAACGTGCCGTATTATTATTAATTAATTAATTATTATTTAATGTGAAATTTTAATATATTCTCTGTGGCTGCTGCACGCTGTTTACTTATATAAAAGTTACTTAAAAATATCTTTTGTGCATTTCAGACAAACGTATGAATTATAAAAGTAAATTATATAAATATTATGCCCTTATCGCTTTCTCGCATTAAGGAATGATAGATTAATGAACATTTTAGGCCATTAAAGATAAAATTTACGCTCCAGAAATAAGTTCACATCCTACTGTCAAGGGACCGAAAACGCTTTAATTTATACTCGCTTCTTGGAAATAAAACTCCTTTTAACTCTTACGCTTCCGTTCGGTTTACCATCTAAGTCAATGACAGCGGGATTAGATTTATTTCAATGAGTTTACTTTAACAATGGAAGAAACATATTCACAAACATTCATATTCAGAAACATATTACAGACTATTCCATTTCCAAATGATTACACAGTGTAACTGCATCATCGATTCTAGATTTCTTCCCTATTTTGAAAAATTGGGGCGGTACAAATGAGTACTCTTAGTAGTACTACGGATTACACTAAGGGTTTGTAAACAGTTGAGAGTCATATTATAGAACATATCCCTAATAACATGTGCATTGCTTTGCTTTGCCTACTAATCTATATACAGTACATCTATGTCGCTTTTTAGACTTCCAAGTACATCAGTCTGAAAATTCGTCCACCTGTTTATCGACAGGTATAATAGCAAAAACAGTGAGGATAGCGTTTTTTTTTTTTTTTTAATACCGATTTAGCATCTCAAGAAAGGTTTCATATGCCTCTTTAACCCTCTATTCAAACAAAAAAAAAAAAAAAGAAAAAGAAAAAAAGAAAAGAAAAGAAAAGAAAAGAAAAGAAAAGAAAAAAAAGAAATCCACTACCATTTTCGATTTTAACGTTGATGACAATAGCGGGGAAAACAGTAACAGCTTCCGCGAAGATGTTCTTTGGAATCGATTCAGTGTCCTCTCGTATTTCATTCTCATACTTATTACCCCTATCCTCACCCACTATCGGTTTCAATATTAACTAATTATCTAACTATAACCTATGGAACCCGGAGGTTCAATGCCGCATTCACAATAGCTCTCCACTGACTTCTATCCTTAGCCAACTGGATCCAGTTTCTGCTTAGTATTCCTATTTCTGCAAGATCCATCTTAATATTGTCAACCCACCTCCGCCTACAGTGCGTCCAGTAAGAGAACGTATCTGACAGCTCGCAGTGACATTGCCACTACTAGCGTGTCAAGGTTTTTTTCGGTGCAACTGTAGTGGCAATTTAATTAATGGTATAAGACAGAGTGATCGTGGTTGGTAACACTGGTATCAAAGTAGGGGCTGCAATATCCCACCGCATGTGGTAAAAAACGTCAGAGACCATCTCTTGTTGGCCGTGCTATAGGTCTTCCTAATGGTCGTTTTCCGATTGGATTTCTAGTAAAAACTTTGAAAGCGTTCCTACTTTCTTCCATTCTGGCTAAATGACCTGCCCACCTGAATCTCCTAGATTTGATGACCCTAACAATGTTTGGTAAATGGTTATGAAGTTTCGGTTTCAACATTAGGGATGGGCACGAGCGAGTTTCATTGAAACTCGACTCGACTGAAAACAGACATCTTTGAGGTCGACTCGAGAACTCGGCTCGAAAAATTTCCTCCAACTCGCCTTGAAACTCGACTCGAGTTTCGAGTCGAGTCGAGCAAAAACGAGCCAAATGCTGTGTGTAGTTTCAAGTACTTTCTTCAAATATCCTACATAGACAATATAATTATTATCAATGGTACTACTACTACTATAACATTATTATTTTTATTATTATTATTATTATTATTATTATTATTATTATTATTATTATTATTATTATTATTATTATTATTATTATTATTATTATTATTATTACAATACCGTGTATAAATATAAATATATGGTTTGTATCTGAATACTAAAAACTAGTTGACTGCTGACCTCGGTAGTCGTGAAGTCTAGGAGGCAAAGATATCGTTCACGCGCTTCTGGGTTTGAGTTCCAGAGGAGCAAGTATCCGACTCGAACCAAAAATCGTTAAAAGTTAGAGGGCGATGGCCACATATGTTCAAAACTGCTTGGTCCGGGTTTAGGGTTCTCAACGGCTCGAGCGGCTCGGCTCACAGATCATTCTCTTTCGAGCCGAGCCAACAGCTCACCCACCCAAACCGACACGAGCCGAAACCAACCGAGCCGGCTCGAGACGGTGGATCATCTGAGCCGAGTCGGTGCCTCATCTTAACCAAGCCGGCTCGAGCTGTTCGCTCAGTTGATCCGAGCTGAGCCGGTTAACATCCCTACACGGGTTGGACTTCTGCTTCGGTTCAAAACTTCGACCGTGCAAGTCTCAGCCTTGGTGGTGAGAACTGCAGTATATACTTATGCTAGTGCTCACGACATTATAAAAATCGTCTCGTTATAAAAATCCATTGTCGTCTTGTTAATCGAGACGAGGCGAGATGCGAGCAGTGTCTCACCTCGTGAGCAACACTGAAAATATTATACATTACTGCTTACATTTCTCATAGCTTTCGCTTTCAAGTCTAATCAGGCAATGATTTCAAAACGAGTTAAAACGAGCAAGCTATTTTTCAAACTCGATTCGACTCGAAACTCGACCTCAAAACCGTGACTCGGCTCGGAACTCGACTCGAGAAAATTACCTTTGACTCGACTCGAAACTCGACTTGAATTCGCTTCGAGTTTTGAGTCGAGTCGAGTTTTAGCTCGACTCGTGCCCATCCCTATTCAACATTGATCAAAAAGTGAAAACAGTAAGAAATGGCTTTTTGATATGGATTCATCGTTCCAAAAATGCATATTATTTCCACCTTTATTCTTCTATTTAAATCAGAAGTTGTGAAAATAAGCGTTTCCGGTGTCAATAATGATGTTTACCATAGTGAAAAGAAAAACTATAATACATAGGGAGAAGCAGTTGCTTCGTACAGATTCAGTGTCGCAAGAATAGGTAACATTTCCATCGTATTCTCTATGGCGACCGGAAGTGGAATATATTTCTACTATTTCCGGTGGTTTCAATATGAATTCCTATATATCAATGGTAATAATTGTAGGAGATAGCGAGAAAGTCTTTAATATGGATTCAGCGTCCGAAGAATGGGTTCCATCTGACGTTATACCTCTATTGCATCCGGAAGAGACTTCGGTGCGGGAAGCCCGGATTTGATTCCCGGCGGTAACTCATGTGGTTCGGATTCCACGTTAAAATGTCGGTCCACGTCTTATATACAGGGTGTTTCAAAACAAGACCGACAACGTTTGGGAGGTGATTTCTGACACCAAGATAAGACAAAAATTATAGGCCAACCTGGGTGCATAAATGCTTCCTTTCGGAGTTATAGTCTGCCGAAAACGTAAAAAAAAAAAAAAAAAAAAAAAAACTTTAAAGGCCCATAGTTCCAAAACTATGGGTCCTACCATAGTCGGGTCAAGACTTTACTTAGGAACTAATATGTGCTCTATCTAAAAATACATGCTTCAGAATCCTGCAGTACTTCCGCAACAATTTTTATTGAGGTAGTTAGTGAGTACTTCAGGTTACATGTCCGTAACCAAACTGCCTGTACAAAAATTGTTGCGTGAGTACCTTAGGATTCTGAAATATGTATTTTTGGATAGAGCACATATTAGTTCCTACGTAAAATCTTGACCCAACAACGGTAGGTCTCATACTTTTGCAGCTATGGACCTTGAAAGTTCATGTTTTCGGCAGCCTATAACTCCGAAAGGAAGCATTTGTACACCCAGGTTGGTCTATACTTTTCGTCTTATTTTGGTGTCAGGTATCACCTCCCAAAAGTCGGTGTTGTTTTGAAACACCCTGTATAACTTCTCATATAACCTTGCTAAACTCTTAAGTCTTCATCCCGGCGAAATTAAAATACCGCTAATTTTACAGTAATTATGTGATATCTTCAAATAGATAAAAGATAATCGAAATGTGGAACAAGAGCGCCCTAGACAATATTATTTTACATGAGAAACCGTTATCACGACTCACTTATCTGCTTTCGATTTCGAGCCATTTTGAAAATCGGCATTTATTTTCGCGTTTCTGAACAGCTGAAAACGGAAAGCCGCTAGGTGACTTGTGATAACAGTACCTCACGCAAAATAATATTGTCTAGGACGCTCTTGTTCCATATTTCAATTATCTTTTATCTATTTGAAGATATCACATAATTACTGTAAAATTAGCGGTATTTTAATTTCGCCGGGATGAAGACTCTTAATAATGCAATGCAAACGGAAGGTGTAGAAGTAACTATATTATTTCCGGTTTCTGTATTGAATTTGTATAGTTTGCAGATTTCTTCACATAATGACTTGGCACCTGATTAAAAAAAAAAAAAAAAAAAAAAAAGCAGATCTATATACCTATCACAGTTTCTTTCCTTTGCCTTTTTGTAGCTAAGATAATTAATTTAAGATAGAAACAAAAACAAGTACGAAAACGTTCTTTTTCTGACACGCAAACCGTTTAAAAAAGCATTTACGAGAAGCAGCTAGAGAGAGAGAGAGGTGGATAAATAAATAAAAACGAACTGTATCAAGAAGGAAGCAGTGTTAAATCGATTGACACACTTTTCTGGCTGGTGTTGTTCGCAGACAAGAGAAGGGAAGGGAAGAGAAGTGAATGAGTAAATTTCACAAGTTACCACCACTACTTATGGTATATAATGCACTGTACTGTTCATTGTTAGAGCCAGCAGCATATTTCATAATCTCATTCATTCACGCAAGCACCAAGTAAGTGTTAAAAAAAAGTAACCACAACAAGAAACTAACGTAATTACAGAACGCTGCTTTTATTGCTACACATAAGTATTTACGAATTGGCAGAAAGAACAAAAAAGCACTAAATATTACGTATGCATGGTCTGTATTGATCAAGGATTGGCTTGTGTTATGAGTTTATGACGATATTAATTACAATTGAAGAATGGGATATGGTGTGGCTCAGTGGTAGATTTTCAGCTCTGGTGCGAGGGATCCTGGTTTGATTCCAGGCCATGTTAGTATGGTAGAGAACATTGGGTCCGTGGTTTTTCTCAGTTCTTTCCTCCCACATCCTCATTCCGTCAATTTCTTTTATAATCATTTATTCACTAATCGACTATTTCTTTTAGCCTATAGGGTTACGTTGGACATAAAACTGAAAGATTCCATTTTTCATTTACAATTTAAGAAATGCATATATTTTTTCATAACATTTACTTGCATATGTTTAAATGAAATGAAATCTTTCAGTTTAACGTCCCACGATTATACCCTTTAGGCTAAGAGAGACGGATGATTAAAGCAAATGAATAATGGAGTTGTTGAGTTGATTTTGAGTTTAACGTCCCTTTCAGCAGCGAGGCTATATGAGACGGGACCTACTGATTAACGTGGAATCCGAATCATATGAGCTCCTGCCGGAATAGAACCCGAGTCTCCCACGTCAAAGGCGCTAACCGCTTAGCCACGAGGGAGCTCAAGTGAATGATGGAATAATTGGTAGGAAACAGGGTTACCCCCCCAAAAAACACGGACACGATGTTGTCCACCACATGCATATATTTAAAAGAGTTTTTTTGTATAACTTAGTTCATAAAAATAGTTTTATTCATTTTCAAATTGTTTATTTATTTATACATATTTCTGGGCACAACCGGCATCTATGTTCTTAAGCCTGTCACGTACGAGAGATGACATCCCACAGCGAGCACACTATCCAGGCAAAGGTGAAGGAAAGAAGCGGCCTGCAGGTTAGGTACCATCTAAGCGTTTGCCTGGTGTGAATGAGGAGAGCCTAATTCAGGATGGCTGGGCCGAAAAAGCTGTTACACCTTTCCGACAAGTGTTTTCATCGGGAATTGTACCCAGGATCTCTCTACCAAAAGGCGAGAGCGTTACGGGATTACTGAAACATGTTTGATTTTTTTTTTTTTTTTTGTGATGAACAAATGAAATCAAAAATCATTGTAAATATACCTCGAACAACACAGTTTTGCATAGAACGTTCTTAGAACCAATTAACCGCGTTATACAAGGCGTTTCCTGTATCTTGAAATCATGACGTAAGGATGGGGAAAGGTGGAGCTCCCAATGACCGTCAAGTTTAACATAAGACTCTTAACAATATTACGAAATCACGAAACATTCAAGTATTAAACGAAACACACCTGGCCAAGGGTCACCCGTGTAATCAACTTTTCGATTCCCATCGCAGTATATATAATTTCTGGTTTTCTATTCTAGAGTTCGCTACTTTCTAATTCAATTGATTGATCGCTTGGACTAACGTCGTTTGTCAGCACAGCATAGGTAGGATAAATGAGACGATAATGCTCACTGCCATGCCAAATGAAGTAAGTTTATAATTGAAATAACATTAATAAATATGCATGTGACTGCTGTAGACTATAGCTACAAAATGGTGGTCAGTTCCTAGAGATGCCTGAGTTTTCAGAGAAAGAAAAGGAAGATTTTAAGGATATTTAGAGGTAGTAATGAAGAAAACCTTTAACTAGCAACATAAAACACATAAAAACATATTTCACAAATCTTTTTGTCTTCCATACTGATGATTTTGCATTTCTTTAACAGTGCTATATACATTTATTTTGTAAGTTAAAAAAAAAAAAGGAAAGAAAAGAAACTTCCTTGCAGGACATATCGGAATTCGCAATAAGTAGAAGTTCTGCTTTTACTAGTTTATTAGTATACAGTTTCGTGACATCAGTAGATCACGATCGATCCGAACTATGATATAATCGAGATTGCGTTGACAGACAAAATCTAACATGCTAAAACTAAACTATTCGTAACATAAAGGTAGAGCGCCATATGGATAGGAGATAAGAATGCAACCTGTTGCATTTTCTCTCTGAATTATAAGTTACCTCGTTGGCTTACGTTGTTGACAGTGTGTGACAAATCAATTCTTCTAATTAATATATCTTCTTTTCGCACTAACTAATAATAAAAAAAAAAAACATTTTAAAAAGTATCAAGGACTATCATTTCTCTGATTTAAAAAAAAATCATTTTAAGAGGAAAATAAAAACGTATAAGTAAAACGTACCACAAATAGCGTAAAAGTTTCAGGGAAAACTTAAGATCTGGCAACTTTTTGAGATATATTTGTAAATTTGATATCGGCCCTCGTGGGTGGATTCACGTTACCCAAATTTAATCCCATTAGGATTTTTCTTGCGGGATATGCAAAAGATATGATATTCTCTACAGAAGCTACCAGCATCAAGGATCTTAAGGCGGTCTCTAACCCTTGGAGCGCGCTGAGATTCTCCCTATCTAAAAGCATGTAAAATTTGGTCATGATTATTTCAGGAACTACTGTACTTAGAACATTGTAATTTTGGATAAGTGTTTTAATGACCAATCTCAAGAAAATGACTGAGCAATTTTATAGATATCACGTTTTGTTTTGCAGTTGATTTTCATCGATTAAATTTGACAATCATGCAATGAGACTCGTCGCTGCTAGCCCGAGCAGACACTTTTTTTTTCTTTGGTCACGTTCATTGTAACTCAAGAAACATTTAAACGCTCTGCGCTATACGTCCGCTTTCCTGGTATACAGTTACTGTGCGATGCCGACACACCACAGGTGGTTGAGGATGTCACCAAACTCAGTATGAGGACCTATTTATGGCTGGTCTAGGTAAAGTTGGTGAGGGTAACAGATCTATTGTTTCCGTTTTGTGTTATTTCTATATATACTTCAACACTTTTGTTCCAGGCTTTTATGCTGTAGAATTCACCCACGCCAGTTATAGCTGTAGGTTTTGGTTTCACAAATGCGGTTCCTAAAACAATCGACTGAAAAAAAAAGTTCTTTCATAAAACAGCTCAACTGAATTTTGTTTAGTTTTGCTGTGTGTTGTGAGGATGTATGAGTTTGAAATACTAACATTGTTTCTTTCAGACATTCTGTCGCCTTTTGTGCTGCTCTGATATTTTCTTCTTTTTTCTTTTTATTATTATGTATAATTCTGAGCGATTGTACTGGTTGGTTTTAGAGTGCGTGGACAAGTTTTCATTGTTACACCCGTATTGCTTTTGTAAGTCTCTGAGTTTCGGAGTAAAGAAATCAACGTACCTAGTATTGACTTCTGTGCATATTTACGTAAATGCTAACCCATATTTGGCAAGATGAGCGATACAGAAGATTCGAAAGTAAGAAGACGAAGGAGATGCTACTCTCGGCTTCCGAAAAAACGATTCCGTCAGGGATATTTTCTGAAGAAGTACTGGGAGAATCGACGTGAATCTGAAATGGAAATGTCTGCTTCTTTCAAGTATTGGATTGGTGCGATTGAAATGTCTATTATCCCTTTCAATGGCAATAAAACCAAATAGAAAGTATAATTACTAATTAGTTATTCAAACTAGTCTGCGGTTGCAGCCACATACTTTGCGTTCTCTCTGCCAACAATTAGATTCCATCAAGAAAAAGTCTGAAATCTGCAGTGGCGGAAATCATGCCCGTATAAACGTGGGGTCTGGGGGACCTGCCCCCCCAAATTTTTACTGACCCTCCTAAAATTTTCACGGTATGTTTGCAAATGAACTATAATATGACGATGAACTATAATATGGTTGGATCGCCCCTCCTAATTTCTACCGGCCCCCGTACATTTTTGGGCTGGCTACCTGCCTGGCGGAAACGTAGGGAGATCAGGCCTCCCTTCTCAGTAGCGACCATGTTATTGCTTACTAAAATATTGAAAAACTTGTACAGGTCGGGTAAATACTTTTTGCTAACAAACATTCAAATGCAATACAAACTTCTGATAACCCTAAAGTACCACTAGAAAAATATCAGTAGCTTTGAGTTGTCCACAAGAAAAATATAATGTGTAAGTCATATAGCTATAAGAGTTTCAAACCCAGACATTCGTAATGATGAATCAACGAAGTGACAAGCAGTGAATCAGCTTGTTCTACGATGTGCATCTTAGAATCACTAGGCTTCGAGTTCGATTACTGGTCGAGGGCCTTGCAACTGAACGCATTACGGTGATGTGACAAACTGCCCCCTCAAAATTTCAGTGGTCGCCTCACTGCCTCTCCTCATATCCTAACTACGCTACTGGAATTAGCGAAATTTCACATATCAACGACATACGAGTTCATTCACCAGGCCTGACCCAACGGCACTTTTTTAAAGGTTAAATGTGCAGAGTGGTCCATTATGAACACGTAAAGGAAAATAACTCGGAATTGTGTGTTCTCTATGTTGCACCTTCAAACGATTATATTCAACACGCACGTTGTCTTCTGACTCACTCGCCTCCCTAGCCCATTTTCTGAACATGCACGGAGTTTGTGATGTAGTACTCCTGACCTCGGTCCATCTATTGGTTTCATTATAAAGGGTAACGTTGACATCAGACGTAACGTTGGACATGTCAATCGCAATTATCGAATATTTGCAATAAATTAACACAAAATTACATTTCTGTTTGTCATTACAAAAACGAAAGTGTCTATTTCTAAGAAAAATATTTGTTTGATTAGATGATTTCAATATCTACTATTACGCTGCTGTGGGCTGGATGGGAAACCCAATTTTGTTGCACGGCCAACTCGATAGCTAAGCTAGGTGGGCCAAAATTTGCCAATCCCTGGGAATCAACATAAATAAAAGAAACGGACACCTCATTTCAGCTTCTCAAATTAGATAATAAACATGTCACACTGAAATATTTATTATTAAACTAGCCTTCGGCTAGCTGGGAGCTTGCCGTCCCCAGAGGCCCATATTGGCTTGATCTACTACCTTACACTTCATAGACCTGCAAGCATACCGAATTTCATTTCCAATATCAGGTTTCATGTCTCTGACCTTCCGAGATTCTGGGATAGAATACATCGAATTTCAGTTCAAGTACCAGGGGGCTTCGCTCCCAGACCTCCTAGTTTGCTCGGCCTGCGAGCTCGCACTTCATAAACTACACCAAATTCCAGTTTCAACACCAAGTTTCATGTCTCTAACTCTTCAGGACCCCGAGATATGAACATATAATCATTGTAATCCCCATCCATATTTATTTCCATCCCTTTTCTCTCCTTATAGACCATATATAAAAATACCGCTTATTGAGAAGTCGAAATAGCAAATTGCATGTTTCTAATTTTCAGAGATTCTGAGATAACGACATCTTTATAATAATTGCAATCCTTACCCCTCATTTTCCTTTCTATCTCTTTTCTTATCCTTTTTATTAAAATACTGAAAATGCTGAAACACGTGTGAAATTATTTTAAATGTGAAGTCCAAATACCAAGTTTCTTGAAGTCTCTAAGGGTTTGTAATAATGATTGTAATCCCACTCATTTTTCTTTCCGCTCCTTTTCTTCCCTTCCAGACCATATTATTGGGGGGAGCTGAAAATACGAATCTAATATGAGTTTAAATACCAAATTCCATGTTTCACAAATCCTATGTCCAAATTTCAAATTTCTGCTTCTTGTTTAGCCTTTGCTTAGTGTCAGCCAGTCACTCAGGACTTCAATATTTTATTTACAGAGATTCAAATAGTCTGTCTAATTAAAAAGTTTACATCTAGTGTGGCCGAAATTGTCGAAGAATTATTTCTCGTCTCGATTCTATTTTCCCCATCTCGTCTCGAAAATTTCCTTTTTTTCTGTAAAATGACTTGAACATCCCTAAACGTTAATAAGTGCTCTTCATTTTGTTCGCACAATAACTTTGTCAACTTATAGGATTATATTATGCATCATTGAGATCTAATATTTGGATAAAATACTGTTTTCCACAGGACTCGAGAAATTTTTCATTTCATCTAGATTGTCATGTGGAAAACAAAGTGAGAATTGTCATATTTCTCGTCTTGTCTCGAATTTTAAAATTACTTGTTGCCTCGATTCCGAGACGAGACATCTCGTCTCGTGACAACACTACTTCCCTCACCAGTGTAATATCCTTTCTGGGTCCTTCACAAAAAAGAAAAAAATGTACCATATTACATGGTCAATTATGAAATCTATTTTTATTCTAAAAATTGAATTTCTATAGCATTTATTCACAAAATTATAAGAACCATTCCTAACAGAATAACTAGAAAAGTCACTCGAATTCCGCTGATTCTATTTTGACAGAAATTATGCTATATTCTAGATTTACTAATGAAATAAACTCTGGAAACGACAGTATAGTGTATCAAGTGATATTTTCTAAATTAATGTTGAAACCGGAAGTGATATTAGATTTATGCCGCTTCCGGTTTTAGTAGAGAGATTAGAGTGGACAATATATTTTTTCTTGACTACAGAAAATCGTTTCTATCTTGGTAATTATCTATTACAGTCTTTTGTCTACAGTAATCAACATTAAAATGTCAACATCAACATGAACTATGTAACATACGTATACATATGTAATATACGGAACACTGTTAGATATAAGACATCCTGCAGCGACATAATGTGATATCTAAGCGGAAAAAAGACAGTACGTATGTAGCATATGGATAATGTGTGCTCCGTACAGATTTACGTAGTAAACATATGGATTCAGTATATTTGTACAGCGGGGCACACTTCTAAATGGTACACCTTAGTCGTAAATCTCCATATGGCTGTACCATTTAGAAGTGTCCCCCGCTGTACAATATACCGATGTCCGGATAACGGATTTTTCTCTGTGTATTGTCACTTGAAAAGACTGGCCACCCACTAGTCATTCAAAAACCATATTTAATCAATCCAATCGTATGCATGAAATTATGATGCGACAGCTTGAAGAAACATCTCAGTTGTCCAAAAGAGATGTTCTTGTGTTACTCCATGATGAATAAAATCGATGGATGTCAAAGAGTTAGGAGAGTGAACAGTCATTTTTTTAACCAGACTGTACAAGACGAAATTAGCGATGGAACAAATGAATTCAGACTCAATAATATTGTATCCTACTGTGCTTAGATTGAACACATTCTTCACTTCCTTTTACTGTGAACGGACTTAGCCTCAAACTTGAAAATATTTTACGTTTTGCATTTTTAAAAAATATGTGAAAATCAGTAAGGAGACAGTTTTGTTCTTTTTTCAATCACTTGACTGTTATGCTTCTGCTGTAAAAACGTTACATTATCTATGCCTCAACCTATTTTCAGATTCGAGGGAGAAAATGACAATAGTAATAGTACTCCAATAAGATGTAAAGAAAATGAAACTTCTTATAGCATTTCGTGTAGGGAGACAGGGCAACGCGAGGAAGAGGAAAGAGAAAAACAAGTCGATTGTTGTTTTCCGTGCGAGCAGCAGCTAGTCTTATTGCGCGGTTGTCAAATTTAAATGATCAAAGTCCACTGCAAAATGAAACGGGATATCTATAAAATTGCTCAGTCATTTTCTTGAGATTGGTCATTGAAACACTTATCCAAAATTACAATGTCCTAAGTACAGTAGTTCTTGAAATAATCATGACCAAATTTTACATGCTTTTAGATAGGGAGAATCTCAGCGCGCTCCAAGGGTTAGAGACCGCCTTAAACAGTGCACACAAGATGCCAGGCACTTAATCATATTTGATACACTACAGAACACATGGTGTGAAATTCATGGACGATTTTCATGTAGCCTAAGATGCTCACGTAATGGTCTAAGTCAGCGTTTCCCAACCTTTTTCAACTTGCGGCACACTACGGTTGTAACTTCAATTCTCGCGGCACACTTATAGACATTATTATTTGAAAATATAAAATATCGTGGTATTTTTTTTCTGTGTTTACTGATCTGAGAAGAAAGCTCGATCACTGGTTTTCACCCGTGGTATATCATTATGCTTATTTTTCATTCTAATTTAAAAATTGAAAACAATTGCAGTGAGATATAGGACTCAGATTTTTAAAAATTCACTTTCTTTTTCGAAAACTGTGCTTAGCTTTTACTAAGAAGGAAGATTACTAAATAGCAAACGAACAAGCAAATCTCTTCTACTTTTAAATCACAAATGTAGGTAATTTGTATGCATGTTTGCTTTGTCGAAAGGATTGAATATTTTAAAATTTCAAGTTACGAAATAGCCTGCAACAATAAAGAAGCAATAATGGTCATAACAATGATAACAAATACTGTTTCCAACATTAAAAATGAACAGAAAAGTAACACGGTATGAAACATAAAATTGTAGATTCATAGTAGAGGTTCATAGTAATGTGAAATACAAATATACATTTTTCCTTATGTCTTGCAATATGATTGCTATAGAGTTAATAATTTTGTTTCTCTTTCCTCGCGGCACACCAGCGGCCCATTCACGGCACACCAGTGTGCAGCGGCACTCCGGTTGGGAAACGCTGGTCTAAGTTTTAAGGCAGAACTTTCTGAGTAATTGTGTTATTTTCATGTGTAATGTGTGCGTACAAACGAAATGAAATGAAATCTTTAAGTTTTACATCCCTAGGCTGAAGGAGACAGTGATGATGAGAAATGAAGGAAATAGTGGAATGAAGAAAGTGGGAGGAAACGGAGGAACCCCGATAAAACCCACGCACATAGTATTTGCCCACCACGAAGTTCACTTGGCGTGAGCTGGGATCGAACCAAAGACCCCATACACCAAAGGTGAACGCTCGCGCTCTACCACTGAGCCACAGTGGCCCCAATGAGTTCGTACAAAAACTTTCATTTACATACTTGGAGTTGTATGGTTCATACACCCTATTTAAGTGAAAATATTAGTTTAAAACGATCGCACTGAATCAAGGACGTACGCAGGGGGTGGGTTCTTAGGGTCCGTACCCCACGAAATCCCAACTTTTCTGTAAATTTAGTCTCATTTCAGGGGTGATTTTACAAATTTTAATATAATTTATCCTCATATTGAATTTAATCTCCCGAATATCTTTGGATACCCCGAAATAAATTCGTGCGTACGTGCCTACACTGAATTGCACACGGGAGTACTCCCGTTTTCCTCCTATTGTATCATTCCACCAATTCTCCATAATTCACTTACCTTAATCATCTGTCTCCCTTAGTCTAAAAAAGGCATATTCGTGGGACGTTAAATTGATAGGTTTCAAAGATTTTGAATTATACAGAGTGGCCCAAAAGTAGGCATACAGTCCCGACTGATCAACTCATTGCTTTTCATATCATTTATTATTTTTTATCCATCAGGTAGACTTAGTTTCCTTATTAATTGTTCTTAATGTCTTTTTACTTGAATCTTAAGCTCGGAACAATCGAAACAAACCTATAAGCTAGAATGTTATACTTGATCAATGCAAGGGGTGTATACTACTTTTGCGCCACCCTGTATACATTTAATCCATTTGGGTTACGAACATATAATTTAAACATCACGTTGTTGCTTACAGCAATTATTAGATGTTATGATTTCATCTATTGACTGAACTTGTTTAACCAGAAAGAGAAACCGAGCTTTCGTTTTCGTTTGCGTTGCCAGATCTCCTAGTTTAAAATATCATTCCGATTCGTGTTTAAAAGACCCTGAACCTTAAAGCACTGTAGAAATGCACTTTCAAAAGCATTTTTTCTTGTATTTTGTTGTGGAGAGAGATGAAACATCGTGTGAACTGAGAAAATGTTTCCAAATAAATCTTTTTCTTTATGGGAAGGTGATGATACATTTTTTCCACGGCCTTCATGTTTATAACTAGCGTCCTTGTATTAAGTGACACGATTATTACAGGGACGAAAGCAAGTTCTCATTCATTCAAAAAATTCGTGTCTATAGCAAATAAGTGTGCATTTTCAGTTTTGCGTGTGTATATAACAATGGCAAAAATAAGAACAAATTGTCCACACACACACACACACACACACACACACACATATATATATATATATATATATATATATATATATATATATATATATATATATATTATATATATATCGAATGACAACGGCTCCATGATATGCATACTTTGACATTTTTGCCTCGAAAAGAATTTTCTCGTAATATTATGATCAATCATGTAGTTTTATCAGAGAGCTACTTTTAACAATCTTTAATAAGTTGGCAATGGTGTAATAGGAAAGCTGACCCGGCTTAAGTCCACTCCCCTTAATACAATGATACGGAAAATTGAGTCTGCTTACATTCATCATGTTCCATTTGATTGTAGTTTAGCGTCCGTTTCAGCAGCGAGGTTATATGAGAAGTGGATCTACAGCTTAATATGGGACTAGCTCCCTCAGAGAATCGAACCTAGGTCTTCCACAACCAAGGCCGTACGCTAACCGCTTAGCCACGAGGGAGCTCATGTGTTCCATTTGTGATCGCCGATGTTACAACATACATACTCGCATTGATCACAAAAACTACTGTACAGTCATGATCACAAAAATTACTTCCCGGAAGCTCTATCTGTAATCATTATATGATGTCAGCAAATTAGTAATAGGACTCTATGATTTTATCTTTTTCAGTACTTTGATGTTAGCATATGGATCAAAATCATCTGCCAGTGCGAATAAAGAGCCTTTAAAAATGAACCTGGATGTTTGAGTTTCAAATGCGTATTATTGAGCGCCTGCTTAGCCCATGTGCTAGCACGCACGACGATCCATGGTTATATTCCTGAAGGGAGCACTAAAATTATCCGTTGTTCATGTTCACCCCGCATCATGAGGCAATTGGGATACAACTTGAATTAAAAGGTAGCTATTGGGCGGCGCGGTGACTCAGTGATAGAGCGTTCACCTCCAGTGCTTGAGGTCCCTGGTTCGATCCCAGCTCGCGCCGTGTGAACTTTGTGGTGGACAAACACCGTGCTCGTGGGTTTTCTCGGGGTTTCCCGTTTCCTCCCACTTTCTTCATTCCACCATTTCATTCATTTCTCATCTTCACCGTCTCTTTTAGCCTACCCGGCATAACGATGGGACGTAAAACTTAGAGATTTCATTTCGTTTATTTAAAAGGTAGCTAACTTTAGTTCAGAATGCCAGAGATAATGTCACCTGATCTGCGATGGTCACAGCCAGTTGTACGTACGATGGTCATAGCTCTTCATGGATTGTAGTACCAGAGAGTTTAGTTTAATACTTTTTTCTGTTTCTTAGATACTTTCATCAGTAGTTCAACACCAATGCATCAGCTTCCAATGCGGTATTGGGTGTATGTGTAAGTTTTTACAAGATGGTAATTGTTAGCCACACCATGATGTTTTTCTGGCTACGCCATTGTAAATTGATTCTCCATACGTTGGCATTTTCTTTAAATGTGGGACTTTTAAACCCTCCTTTCTATGCGGCTTAGGAGAAAACATCCCCTTTAAAAATGGATATCTGTGGGTAAAGGCAGTAGAGTGTGATGCTGACTATATTTCCTTTCTTTAGTACCAAAGTCGAAAAAGTGTATTGAGACAAAAATTGTATTGTCATGGTACTATTTTCATAATTGTCACTTTGAATCTAAGCAACTTTTAAAAGGATGACAACGTATAACTTTCAGGCACTGGTGAAATTGTTAGGCAACCAAAACTTCTCCAGTGATCTGCTAGGTTGTATAACTTAACCATGCAGACTGATAATGCAGTATCAGAAGTAGTTTTGGAGTTTTGGATTAAGCATAGGGCTCACAACTACTATGTGATGTTAAGGTAATTTCTCAGTCGTAGACGGAATGGACCACAAGATGTGAATTAAGGATTCTCGTATCAGAAATGAGCACTTTTAGTTTTATCAGATTTCCATTATGCTTATCTTCCAGCAATGAGATCCATAAAGCTTCATGTGTAATAAAATTTAACTAGTAGATATTAATGTAAAAGTGTTGTCCATAACGACAAAACACTTTTTTTGACGAGTTTGGTGTTTTCTAAAAAGTCTTTATATATTTACTTTGTCTTCTGGACGGGGGACGGACGAACAGACAATCTCCAAAACTACTTGAATCATATGAATGTAAAGGGTCAAAGGTTACAAATCGAGATCGTTGACGGCAATGTTCGAACCGGAAGTGGTAGAAATAAACCATTTCCGGTTTTTACATTGATCACTATAGAGCAAAAGCGGCAGTAGAAGTAGATAGCAAGCAGCTGTTCCAGCAATCGACTAAGCGTTCCAAGAATACATTTCATCTCCATCCTCATCAACTCGCCACTAAAACCAAACGTGGTAGCATTAGAAATCCAATACAACCCATAGATTTAATATTTATCTACATAGTGCAAAAGCGGTAACCGATAGCGAGAAGCGATTTTTTGAAATCGATTTAGTGTTCTAAGAACAGGTATCATCAACTTTCTTATTCCTCTATTCCAAACCGAAAGTGGCAGAAATCAGCCATTTCTAGTTTCAACATTGATCGCTATAAAGTCAAAACAGTAATAGATGGCGAGAAGCGGTTTTCTGTAATCAATTAAGCTTTCCACGTAAATATTCTATCTCCGTTATAATCTCTTGTTTACTAAAACGGGAAGTGGTAGAAATATGCTACCTCTTCCAGTTTCAAAATATCACGCCATACAAATCAAACTCCTTCACGTTGGTTACTTTTTTGCATTACTAAAACATTATTATGCATTAATCACACACAATCTTTAATGTCAGGCTATAAAAAGAAATCTATTTTGTAATGTACTGTAAGCATTACTATGAAAGATATTAAATACAATCTAATTGAAATAATTATATTTCTTTGCATCAAGTTTGCTTATTTACAGACTAGACACAATAATAGATCTCAGAGACGGCTAGATGAAGAGAACATGTGTTTCGTACGAGGGAAAAACTTATTTCCATAACAATATGAAGGATACTGACTGTATTGTACTAAGGGTACTGTTCCACTTCTCTGGACTATTACAATGATAACAATTCTCTCTCTTTCTCTCACTTCTCAAATATTTCCTCTAAAAAGGAAGGAGGAATTTCCATTTAGTAACATCACAAAGGCACAGTAATAATAAGTCTCTCTTTCAGTCTCCTCGATTTGGGGAGGGGAGGAGGAGATCTAAAGCTCTAACGGCTGGGCTAACGTATTTTCAGACTAAAAAACTGGGAGACCCTATGGAAATTTACACTAAATATCGGGACATATTATTGAAATTTGCACTAAACACCAGGGTACTATGATTTGATTTCATTTGAGTTTAACGTCCCTTTCAGCAGCGAGGCTATATGAGACGTGAACTTACTGATTAACATGGAATCCGAAACACATCAACTCCCCCCACGCCGAAGGCGCGTACGCTAACTGCTTAGCCACGAGGGAGCCCGGGACACTTTATGAACACTTACAGTGTATTTATAGTTACGCAGTTACTTTTCGCTAAAACATCAGAATTACGTTGTGAATAGGTCAACACTCGCCAAAAATGAGTAATGAACAATACGTAAATTATTCCTATTACTGCGTATCGATGACCAATGAAAACGGTATTTATTAAAATATCGCACCAATGATAACTTATTTTGGAGAAAACCCGGGACATTTGGAGTTTTGAACAATTTTTGAGGGAACTGATATATGGATCCGGCACATCTGGGAGTTTAGGTTATGAGTTTCGTTTTATTTATAAGATACAGTTGGAAAGTATGGATTTTTTCCCTAGCATGGCCCGATAATGCACTGGAATTTATACAATTTCGTCTTAGAATCACGCATTTCCTATACTATATAGTGATTGTGAACGAAAATAATTGAAACTGCTAAAGCCCAACGATTTGATTTTGTGATTTTGCGAACGAAATAGCAGGACATTATTTCCATGTAGAGAAAGTCTTGTCCATTGTTTAGTTCAAAATAACGTTGTAGCACGATGTGAAAGGAATGACGTTGTTATAGCGTTAGTTTAGGTATTGAAAGCGAACGATCAAGGTTATTCAATTATAACAATCATAGTATAAAAACCACTCTACACAGTGTGCTCTCATTTTCAGAATCTCCATTAAATTTCATCTACTACACACGCATATCGGAAGGATATATATACTTTATTAATTTCAAACTTAAGTGGAACGCTGTGTGAAATGTCAAGGCATAGCAAAATCGAATTTGGATGGTCAAAATGTCATAGAAAAAGAAGCTGTCAATAAATAAAAAGCTTACCTTCAATGTTTCGTATTGAGTTTAATTAATATATCTTAATTTCTTTTCTGTAACGAAAGTTCAATTTTACTTTTGTATTTCCATTTATTATTATTATTATTATTATTATTATTATTATTATTATTATTATTATTATTATTATTATATTCTGTCTATCAGTAGGTCCTGAGACTAAAATGATTCTTCCAAGTGTCTCGATCTTCACCTTGTGGCGTTATGACGAAGATGATTTCTTCGCAAAATATATCCACTCCAATTGGTCTTGCTACGAAAAATGCTAGTTAAAAGCATACTCTTCTCTCTTACCCATTTTGAAACATATTTGATTGTTACTCTATTTGCCCATTTTACCTTCTCCATTTTCTTGCATCACCATATTTTAAAACTCTTAAATATTTATTCTCTAATTTCCATAATGTCCAAGTTTTCGAACCATAAATTTCATTACTTCATAAATAGCACCTAACGAGTTTCTTCCTTAGTCCAATGTTAATCCTATACCTTATTACCTACACAACAGTAATTTTAACTACAAAAGTGACCATTTAATTATAAAACTTTTTTTTTTTCAACAGAAATCGTAACAGACCCCAACATGATATCTATTGATGGGTTTCATGGTCTAGGTCCAAAGATTAAAAATCAGATTCTAAAGCGTAAAATAACATCTTAGGACCAGCGTAAAGTTACACTCTTTCAAATCAAAAGAAGAATCATTAAAATCGGTGCATCCATGACGAAGTTATGAGTGAACATACTCAGAATAAAGATTAAAATCAGATCCTAAAGAAATTTATGTAGGACCAGCGCAAAGATACATTATTTCAAACAAAGGGAAGAATCATTAAAATCGGTGCACATATGTCGAAGTTACCCATAACATATAGAATTTATAAACTACAATAGTTGAACTGAGAAATAGCTCCTTTTTTGAAATCGGTTAAGAAAATAGGAAACAATGGGAAAACTGGTAAACACAGGCTCAAGTATTAAGGTATTTTACTATGCTTCTCACAGCTTATTTGCAGTAAGTAAATTAGACTAGGAACGTACGCAGGGAGTAGGTCCTGAGGGGTTGGACCACCCGAAATCCTGACTTCTCTCTAAATTCAGTCTGGTTTTAGGGGCGATTTTACAAAATTCAATATTGTAATGTCCCGCACATAGATCTATTTACAAACAATCAACATATGTTTTTATTTATACACAACGCCATGTGCGTCCTACTACGAACTAGGCCTACTACATTGGAAGACGACAAGAACACCGACAACATCACTAGTTATGTGATGAAGGAGGAACATCAGTGCAACCACTACCTTGGAGCAGCTAAAAAACTAAGAATACCTCCATATCTAGTATCATTGTACGGCTGGTCACCTCCTCTCCCTTAGCTTGCTTGGAGCCCTAGAAGCTACCTAAAACAAACGCCTCTAGCTTGATCGGAGCTCTAGACCTCCTATACTGCCCACTTAGTTTGTTTGGAACTCTGGGATTCCTAACTTCAGCCACCTAGCTTGCACGGAGTTCTGTTGCTTTCTAATGCTCCCCTCTGCTTGCGTGGAGCATTGGAAATCCTAAATCCACTCCACTTAGCTTGTTCGGAGCTCAGTCGAGATCCTTTCTTAGGCTACTCGGGCCTTGGGATATCATTCTCTACCCAGTTATTAGAGGAATTTTGTATTAGAGTGATTTTGTATCATACCGTTTACAACAAGAAGATTTTTATAATAAAATTCGGTAGTGGGAGAAAACGCTCCCGTGTATAATTTGCTCTACCTAAGAAGAACTTCACAATATAATTTGTTGAATTTGGATTCCTCAAAATAAACTTCTTCGTACGTCCTTGTAAAGACAAACAACGTTAAAAAGTTTTAGAAAGTAAGATTGTATCTAGAAAGTTAGATTGTATCTATAAAATTTTGTTAAATGAGCTACTTTCTTTTTCTTAAAGGTCAGAATTTGAGTATGAAGCAGGGCCGCTTTTTCCGCTTAGGCACGCTAGGCACGTACCTAGGGCACAAAAGATTTGGGGGCGCAAAAATTGGAGGGAGAAAAAGGAGAAAAAATTAAAATACTCTGGTGCAGAAAACGTCATTTCGGTTCGTTTTGAGCTACCTGGTTACAAACTACATCTCAGCGGCTAATGTAAATGTGATACATATAATTTTACTTTTGTTAATTGAAAATAGGGATTTATATTACTTGACAAATAAGAATACTTAAGGACAGTTGTCTGAGGATAACTGGGGGGTGGCACATTAAGCATCTTATGAATACAAAATTAGAAACTAAATTTAAAAAAAAAATGCCCCTTTCCCCTTTAGAAGTGGAATTTTTCAAAACGCTGCAATAAGCGCCCACTCATTGTTAATGTGTCATCCATGTAATGAGTTTCATCCCCTTGTTATAAGGAACTTAAGAGATACTGTATTATTGACGTAGTTGTCACGTGCACAGGCTATATTGTAAGACTGCACAGCACAAGCCGTTCCCCACCACACTATTTAGCCCCCAAGAGAAATGGATTACAGAACTAGGCAGAAAGATGAAAAGTGTACGCTCGCCACTGTGCGTGGCCGATGGGGAAGAAAGAGAATTTCTTTCTTTCGATTTTTCCGATTAAAATTAGGGATTTGATTTTTGGGCTTTCGGCAACTATGGCCATGTTAGCCCGTCACATATGAGGAATGACATTCTTCGGCGATCATACTGTCCGAGGAAAGGAAAGGAAAAGAGGAAACAGCCTGGGACCTATATGTTAGGTACCATCCCGGCATTTGACTGGTGTGAGTGAGGAAAACCCCTAGAAAACCTCACTCAGGATGGTTCGCCTGCAAAAGCTTTTACTCATTTTTCGACCGAGTGTCCCCACCTCGAGAATTTGGAGAAATAACAGTTCTGCAGCAAATATTTCAAAATCTTTTAAGTGAAGAATCTTTGTTCTTTAGTCAAGGGAAAATTAAAGATCACAGAACCCAAGGATAAAATTATAACGTTGGTAACGCACATTATGTTTCTTGAACTTCTGCCTCGAAAAACTAGCATCCTTCCTGGTTCAAACGATTTTCTGCTTTTAACACAAACTTAGATTAAACACAGCTTCTACTAGTTATTGTGCTGCCAAAATGTCTTGAGCCGTGGCAAAAATGCGAACTAAAGCTCACACCCCGACACACCCACGCGTTGAGCCAATAAGGGTTCATCAGTTGCTACGCGAGAGAGCCTTAGCGAAAGAGAGTGGAATTCCTTTGAGCCGATAGCAGCGCCTGAAACGGAAGACTAGGTGTCTAGTCAATGTGGTATATCTATAACATAGAATTTGTATCAAACTAATATGTGAAAGATAATATTCGAAGTTGTTTTACGTTTAGTGTTTCCTCATGTGTAACTGTTCTTGCATACAAATAGAAGCACGTTTTAGATTTATCAAATTGAACGTGTCTTTTATTATTTGGAATAAAAATTTCAACATTATTCATTTGAGTAATGGTTGAACTTTTATGTTGACAAACAACAGAACAATAATCAAATATTAAGCTATTGACAGTTCACTTGTCGTATGTAAAAGAACAGAGCAATTGTTCTAGAAAGAATGTATTGTAAAGTAACGGACTATGAAATGTTTTGTCAATTCATCTCGTTACATATGGACATTGAATTCATTACTCGAGGAATAAAAGAGAGAAGGGGGAATAATACAAGTAGAGACACATTTTTTGATTCTGCATCCAAAAGTGGAAGAATGTTTCCGCTCCGCTAAACAGCTTCCCATCATACAAGCGTAAATCCTGAATACCAGCCAACATTGACGTAAGAATTGCATGGGGAAATGACGTTTTAAAAACAAGACAAAGAATCTTTTAAAATAAATAAAATAAATAAATCTAAGTATGAACCAGCCAACAAAATAAGAAAAATAAACATTAGAAAAACAAAAAGTAATGATGATTGAATTCAATGTATTATTATTAAAAGTGCGCCGGAGGAAACACTAAACGTAAAACAACTTCGAATATTATTTTTCACATATTAGTTTGATACAAATTCTATTCTATAAGATATACCACATTGACTTGACACCTAGTCTTCCGTTTCAGGCGTTGCTATCGGCTGAAGGAATTCCACTGTCTTTCGCTAAAGCTCTCTCGCTTAGCAACTGATCAACCCTTATTGGCTCAACGCGTGGGTGTTTGAGCTTTAGTTCGCATTTTTTTTTTTTTTTTTTTACTATATTAAGTACTAAACGAAGTGGTTAGTACTTAATATAGATGTAGGAATGAAAGTAGAATAGGTGACTAGTTTTCGATACCTGTGTTGTATTGTTAGTGAAGACATGAAGTCCTAACATAAAATAAAAGCAAGAATAGGAATGCAGAGTTTATTTTGTGAGTCCTTGAATAAAGAATGAAAAAAAATCATAAAATGTTTCATGTGGAGTATCGTACTCAATGGTAAAGAAACATGGACACTACGAAAGTTGATGAAAAAAGACTGGAGGTATTCAAAATGTGGGTGTGGAGAAGAATGAGAAATAGCTGATTGAATGGGAAAACAACGAGGAAGGGATACAGATAGTACGGGAGTAAAGAACTATTTTAGATTATATTAAAAGAAAAGATTCAGACCCGTAGCCAGAATACTAACACAAGAGGAGGTGCTGAGATAATTTATTGAGTGAGCTAACTTGATTTCACCTTATATTCATATAGACTACATAACAAGAAACAACTGCAAGTTTCAGTGGGGTTGAAGGTGGTCACAGAAAATGAGCCCTTCTGGCCAGCCCCTAGCTGCGACCCTGATTTGAAATAATTCAAATTCAAGAGATGAATATTCAAACTTCACCGAAAGAAGAGTTGAATAAATAAGCAGTGAATAACCTGTACACTTTCTAGTTATTTTGCTTTATTCCTACTACGGAGCACTTAATTTTACTCTTCAGAAGCATGTTTCCAATATTAAACATTTCAAAAATAAACAAGAATTTTAGGAATGATAAAAAAAAATGAATTAAAAGATTGCGATCTTGGTCAATAATTAGTTTTTGGATCAGGGACCACAAAATTTTTGAACAACCCCTAAATCGAGTTTTTTTTTCTTCGGAATAAGCCCATCATACAGACTTTAGTGATAGTTTGAGTTTGGCTACAGTCTCCAGATATAAGGCTAACAAGAACATTTTTGATTGAAATATATTGGTGTTTTCTGGATCAGGGGATACTAAATTTTTGAACGGCTCCTAAATTGAGTTTTCGGTTTTTTTTTTTTTTTTTTTTTTTTTTTTTTTTTTTTAAACGGAATAAGCACATTATACTGAGTTAAGTGATAGTTTGGGTTTGGCTACACTATATATAGTTCTCCACCAAGACCTACAAGAAAATTTTCAATGAAATATATTGGATCTTTTGATCCAAAAAAAGAACTATATGGATCGTTATCTAATTATTAATTCAATTAGGTTTGGCCAAATACCAACATTCATCTCTTGAATCTCATTGGATTGTTATAAAGATTGTTGCTTCCTACAAAATACATTTGGAAAATAAGAAAAAAGTAGCACCATCTATTGGTGAGTAAGCGCTCTTTAAAACTCACTTTAAATGCTCATTGGAATGGAAACAATGAGGCAGAGATAAACAAATTAGATATGTAAATCAACAAATAACAATAAGCTCATTGTTTGTCCCTTCGTTACTTCCCTCTATACTTTTTTCAACAATATTTCCTAGTTGTGCAATACAATACCTGTGTACGTTTTTTTTTTTTTTTTTTTCCTCTGTTAAGTACGGGAGAAACTGTGGGAAAATTTCTCATGCTTACGTTAGAGAAGTCCATCATTTTAAGAAGTTATGTACTTCTATAGCTTTACATGTTGGTTGTTGTCGCGTATTAGCTGTTGTAACGTATTGTCATATAATTGTAACTCTGAAGCGGTACTTCTAAGTTCTACAAGAAGGTGGGAGTGAGGGCAAAATGTTACTAAAAACATCTGCTCAATCTCATAGAGCAAAAAATCCTATTTGTAAAGGAAACAATAATAAAACACCGAACATTGTTCATTTTGCTTCCTTGTTACCCACCATTACACAATTCCTCATAAAACACTTATTGAAACCTGGATAGATTCATATCAGTCGAACAAAAGCTCGAGATTACAGTATTAATGAATACGCTAGAAACATCATTAATAATAGTAATATGCAAATTCAACATGAAGATCAATCCAACAAAACAGAAGCTATGAGATGCGCAAGAAAAGAAACTACAAGAAAAATGATCAAAATAGACCACCTGTTGAAAGAAGTGCTTAGGGAAGAATTCTGTTTCACAAGGAGCAGTTGATTTATTTCAGATTTTGTCAGAGGGGGACAAGATGCTCCATCGAGAAAAATTTCACCTTAAAAAAAAAAAAAAATACTAATCGATTAAAATGTATAGCCATCTCAAACTTAGGGAGAGGGCAATTGCCTCCCTTGCTTCCCCAAATTACACCCCTGACAAGCAGCAAAATAATAAGAAATAGAATAGATGAAAACAAGATATAAAATATAGCTGAGACGAAGAAGACACTTGAAGGGTATTCAGGTGATGTTTGGTAAACACGCAAATGATAAACACACAAGTTTTCAGTCCCAGATTCGATTTCCGGTGTACGCATAGCGTTTTGATGTTGATGACCTATATCATGAAATAATTACACAGATACTTGAATTAAGAGGTAGAGAATTTCGGTCTAGAAAGCAAGAAATAAGGTGATATGATATAATGTGTTGATCATACGTCACACAACTGAAGCCAGTTTAGCAAACAATAGTCTTTTCTGAGTATCAAAGCTAGAAAGTTTTATAATTATACTTAATGATCGAAATATTTCAATCTAATATTGTAGAATTGAAAGTGCCTATGTGACGTCATACCTCTTGAACCACCCGATTGATCTCGATCAGATTTTCAACACAGATGAGGTTCGGGCCTGGGAGTATTTTTATCATTTCACTTTGACGGTGCAACTTATTTGTGATGGCATCATGAAAAACGGCTGAATCGTTTGAAATGAATTTTTGAATATAGGCTAGTTAGCAACACATGTAGATATGGGTTTTTATCATGTCACAGAATAAAACGCGAATCCTAAGAGGGGAAGAGGGAGGTTCAAAATTTATGCCAAAAATTAAGTCTCAGAAACTCCTCAAGTTGGGAAGATGAAAGTCAATATATAAATTTATCATTAAAACTAGATCTGACAGTGTCCCAGTATGTTTGAAATAGGGATGCGCACGAGACGAGTCTAGACAGGATTTTCCTGACAAAATTCGAGTCGAGACATCATTTTTACAGCACATTTTCGAGACGACACAGCCACAAATCTTGTCTCGTGCGCATCCGTATTTGAAAATTCCACCCTAAAAGAAGATTTCTAGGTGTTTTATTTTTTAAGGGGGGGGGGGCTAAGAACGTTGTCTATCACCAACACAGGAATCGGTTGGAATATTTGAAACGAATTCTTTTAAACATATTTAGTGCTTGGATTAAGCTGTGTTTTATAGTGTCACTTCATTTCCGTTCAAAAACGCACAGGAAGTGCGAGAATGTGTCCAAATATATCTTTCAATTATTCATAAACCTATTCTTCCCAAAAGAACAATAAATATTTCAGCTAGTAGAATGAAAATTTTGAAGGATAAATTTGAGCAAATAAATAAATAAATAAATAAATAAAAAGTAAAAGAAGAGCATGCATTTTTTAAAAAAGAAATTAATATCCATGTTTGAATTTCAAATGCGTTTTATGATGCCCATGTAGAGGATCGGACCTGAGACGAATTTTTGATACAGCTTCGACGTCGAAGAACTGTAACGGATGAATGATCTTCCTAAATTCGAATTTCATGTCTAGTTTGATTTCTGATTAAAATACCTAGCATTGTGCCTAGTAAAAACTGGACACAGGGACCTTTCTCTTTCAGTGTGTTGCCAGAAACTGGTGTTGGAAATCTTGTTTAAATTCGAATTCAAGACGCTTTTCGCTTTAGCTATCAGATTGGAAGATACTTAAAGACAAGTGGCGACACCAAAGGGAGGGACAAGGAGGCGGGCGCCCCCTGACTGCCCCAGACATACTCTTGTAATATAGGTCAAGTAATATAAAACTCTTATTTTTTGTATGCAAGTAAATGATATCCCTTCCTCTCCGCTTGACCTCCCTAAGAAATTAAAGCTGGCGACGTCACCGTTAAGAATTGCTGAATTTCACTTTCATGGGCATTTTCACTTCCAGACCGTTAGTTAAAATACCTAATATTGTGCTTTGGTGCACCGGGGGCGGGAAGCTTGACCCTTTGCTACGCCAGTGTAGCAAAACGCAAGCAGCTCGATCACGATATGCAAGTGAAATGTAATTAATGAAATGCTAATTAATTCAAATAATCAGCATAACCTCTATGCCTCTTTACATCCTTGATAAAGTCATTAAAATAAATATGGCGGAATTCCATTTAAAATAACGACAGGAAGAAGAAACAGTCCACACGTTACCTTAAGATATATAAACATAAGTAGATAGATATGTATTCTGCACAAGATTTAGTAAAAGAAACGTATTAAACAGGGCGTTAAGTTTTATTGCCTTCTTATACATAGGAAGTGATAGGAGAACTTGTAAGCTCCAAAAGTACGTCCATTAAGATTCGAAGTATGCTTAGCAGTTGATTTACTACATAACGATACGGAAATTCTACTGTGAAATGCACAGGAATCAAATACATTTCAAGTGTCGTATACAAAAGACATTAAAAGGCAGAACTGCTACCATATCTTAGAAAAAAAAAAAAAAATGTAGGAAAGAGCTAGTAAAACGCATTACCTATGTAGAAGAAATACGTTAAAGAAACACAATGAAACTGAGAAATGGAAAATGTTCCATTGAAAAATGCACAATGACGCACTAGAAAGAATACTAAAACAAATCTTTTATAATAGCCAACCAATAATCTAATCTTTAACAAGTGCTTATAGACTGTAGCTTCATATACGTATATAAAATAGATACGAAAATATCACACGACTATGTAAGATATCATATATATATACACAATTGTCATGGATCATCTTAATTATGTCTTGCATCGAAAGACATGAAAATCAATCCATTACACTACGTTAGTTATGGAAAATATAAGAAGAGACATAATATTATGATTTACCGTCGTCGCACAATATCTCCTACTACATTATACAGCGTCAAATACATGGATGTGTTAAAATTACAGTGGTCTAAGTCTCTTCTTCACAAAGAAAGACCCTAAATCAAATATAAGATCTAAATAAGCCAATTAATGTTAATAGAAAACGTAAGTCAGACCTTCATTCAAGTGTCAGCATACTTTGTTCCCATCTTAGATTTTAACACTAACGGCGCTAAGTACTTACACCAAGGGCCGGATTTACCACTAAACCTACTAGGCCCGGATCCAGTACGTCAGGGTGAGGGGTGAGATACATTTTGCGACCTAGGGGCGGCAAAATATTAAATCCGACCCTAATTACGTAATCTTTATTTTTCAGCCCGAAATTATCCTTTCCTGTTTTCTTTGAAATTAATTGGAATGTGACTTTACTTATTTCTTTTTCAAAAATAAATTTTGCATTATATACAAATTTCATATTACTTAACGCTTTCAAATCAGATTTTCTTTGAATCGTTACAAAAAGTAGGTCTATTCTTGGGATACTTAATTGATTTTAAAAAGAGTTTCACGCTACCTCGGACTATTTCTACTCTAACATCCAGTGACAGAGAAAAAGATAGACAAACGAGCATAGACTCTAGTTGTTCTAGATTTTCCAAAGTTACACATGGAAGTAGCATAGTTTGGAGATCGAAGAATGCGGCCATTACCTTGACAGTGAATCGTAATTGTAGCTTGACAGATTAATCAGCAATTGTCGTACATACTAGAACAAGTACATCATCACAAGATAATTAGATATATAGCTATTTAGGTTGAAATAAATGTCATACACGAGAAAATCATTAGTATCAAAACTGCAATGTAATAGGTTTTGTTGTTTGTCCTGTTTTCACGTGTTGTTGTCCCTGTGCACACGATGACAACGTAGTTAGTGCTTGCACATTAAAATGCTCCTCTTGTTTTGTCATTGCAGTTAGATTTGGATTAATTACAAAAAAAATTCTCGTTGAAACCTTAAAACTTTATGGACTATTTGCGGAGACAAATATTTTTAACATTTCATTCCTTACATTCCGTTCAATTTAATTCTGTGTTAGCTATAGATTTTTTTAAAGTGTCAAAATGCCAATTGAACCTACAACCAGGGGGCGCTGTGGGTCTGTGGTAAAGCGCTCACCTCTGGTGCATGGGGTTCCTGGTTCGATCACAGCTCGCGCCAACTGGACAGTGATGGACAAAAAACTGAGTTCGGGGTTTTCTGGAGGTTCTGCCATTTTCTCCCACTTTATTCATTGGATTCATTTCTCATTATCACCATCTCCTTTAACTTAGCCGACATAATCGTGGGACGTACAACTGAAAGATTTCATTTCATTTCGTTTGACCTACAACCAATAAAAGATATGAACATTCTTAGCATAGGGATGATACCGAGATCGAGACAAGCATCTGTTGACCGAGACGGCGATTTTTGACTCGAGACGAGACCGAGACAGCTATTTATCAATCGAGACGAGACCGAGACTATACAAAGTCTCGTCTCGTGTCGATACCATCCCTAAATACACGTAGGATATCATATGTGAAATATTGGAGTGCTATAACAAATATCTGCAGAATGATGTTATACCTGAGAAATGTACTTTTCTGTTTGCATTTACAATATTATTACACAGGTACATTATAATGATGTAGCTGTCCACACCATTTATTATGATGATATCTAGGAACTATTAATCCTATAAGACTATTTCTATATGCAATGTTATTATTTATACAATATGTGATTCTTTTACCTTTCCTAGATTTAAATATTATGCTATGCAAGTATGAAAAGCCTTACAGTTCGTCTGTCCGTCCGTCTGTGTTTGTTGACAGGTATCAGAGCAAAAACGGCTGATTCAATGCCCAAGGATAGTTTGATCTCAACCCTTAATCATCTACTAGCTGAACCTGCGCTCTCTACACAGCACATCATTCACATATGAGCATGAATCTCCTTGTTATTCCTCACATCCGTACATGTCCCTTTATAGGCACAAGTGAAAGAGGTTTTGATAAAAATCGACAAGGGGTACCATAAAGGGGAAATTTTTTCGATTATTTTTTCAATATCTCGCACCATTTGCAAGATCGAGCCTACTTCCGCTTATAGCTTCTAATTCATGCATGATCAGAGTTTTCTTTCTTCTTGCATGCAGTATGTAATAAGCAAATACATTACACACACAATTCATTATAATGTCAGTGATATATGCCATATGGTGTTCATTGGGTGAACCACTCCAAACAATAGGCCTAAAGATTCATTTTAGACTGGAGAAATTGTTATCCCTCGTTTTTCATTATAATTTTGCCATGAAACAAACATATAGGCCAATCCTTTCGACAATGAGATCTCGGAAACTGCAGCCTCTAAAAAGATGACGTTTTCACTGATCGATTACAAAGTTTACGTAGATTGTCCAGTTCTAATTGAATATTTGAAAAAAAAAACATGGCCATTATTTCTTTATTACATTTTTACGCGTACACTGGAAGTGTTGAAATTAAAAATAAAAAAAACTAAAGCATCATATCCTACGCATTATACATTCAAACACCACATAGTTGTATATTGGGGTTGTATATGTCTCAGGAATTTGTTTCATGACCAAGTGATAATGAAAAACGAAGGTTAACAATTTCTCCACTCTAAGTTGAATCTTTATTGTTTAGAGTGTTTTGCCCAATGAACACCATATATCACTGACATTATAATTAATTGTGTATGTAATGTATTTGCTTACTACATACTGCATGTAAGAAGAAAGAAAACACTGATCATACATGAATTAAACACTAAAACCGGAAATAGGTTCAAATCTTGCAAACGGTGCGAGATATTGAAATATAAACGAAAAAAATCTCCCCTTTATGGTATCTCTTGCCATTTTTTTTTAAGAAATCAAGACGTCTTTCACTTGTCTCTGTAAAGGGGCATGTACAGATGTGAGGAATAACAAGGAGATTCATGCTCATATGTGAATGATGCGCTGTGTAGAGAGCGCAGGTTCAACTAGTATAGTATAAAAGAATTCCGAAGATGGCAACACAATTCATTTGCATTGATTTTGTAGAAGACTTATTAAAATACAAAGGCTTTGAACACTAATTTTAAACAATAAACTTCATGAAAAAGATCTATATTTAAATAATTTATTTAAAGTACACACACTTTAAAATATTTGTCTTTCTTAACGTGAAATCACAAATAACCGTAAATCAAAAGTTAGAGGTTGGAGCTTAGCCATTTTTATTGCTATTGTAGCATTTTAATCGATAAATTACGACCGAAAGTTGCAAAAATCAACAATTTCCGATTTCAACACTAATCGCCATATTAAAAAACGGTAATAGATAGCGAAAAACAGTTATATACACTGGTGCTGTACTAAATCCATATATCAGCAGTATATATGGATTTAGTACAGCAAGAATAGATTCCATCTCTGACTTAGTTCGTCGATTGCAACCGGAAATAGGTATAACTACTGCTCAAAAATTTTATTACTACTTCTTCCGGTTTCAGTAGTCTATTGATTCACAAGAAACTTATAGAAAATGACATTTTTTTTTAAATATGCATAGTTATAGGTAATGAAAATTTTCGCGAAATTCTGTTTGATGTATCGAATGTTGAATATCGGATCTTTCAAGGGTTTTAGAGACGACAATTATGTCCTTCAGCTATACATTGCTGTATTTCTACGGGAAAGTGTACACAACACAATTTTGCCATTATTTTGTCTCTCTGGTGTCACATTCCACGATGAATATGCTCGACGAGACGATTCATGTTAATGTGGGTAATATACTCGTAGTTAGCCGTTGCTATCTCCTAATCCGGGAAGCACATCGAATGCCTTACTACAGAAAGAAACATTTGTTCAATTTCAGCACAGATGCTATGTAGAAACCATACACTTACAGTTTACCATGTGATGACAAGAGCAGGTGCTCCCATCAGGAATCAAACCAGACACGTCGTACTCAAAGGAAAATTATTCGGAGACTCCAATGGCTACAGACAATTATACAATGTTAGGAAAAATGTGTCCTAGGGGAGAATGAGAATGTATCCACATTTTTGGCAGTTTTCTAAGAACACATGCGAAAAGTTCATTATTCTTGTTGGACTGGCAATAATGTTTCTTTTAAATTTCATAGACAGGTGATATGGTAGAGAACGTATTAACTTGTCCGACAATGATAACTGCATCTTTGTCGTGCAGCTACGTATATTATAGTAATTGAAGGTCGTGCTAAGTTTTGTGTTATCGTGATTGGATAATAATGAAAATGCTAAATGGAACGTTAAACACAAGACACTAGTCTTCGCTCATGCTATTCAAGTATTTTTTGTGTGTGTTTGTTTACAGCGAGAGTATATTGTGAGAACGTTCTGCTCTAGACTCCTTCCATGCTTCATGCTCGATTACAAGTATGCCAGTCATTTTCTGATGCATTGTGCAAGAACAATGCAGATAAGCAAGAAACAAAAACATTCGAAAACAATTAGTCCATCCCATTTATCAATAAGATCTTTGATAAATTTCAAGATATCTTTGGAGAGCATGTTTAGTTCTGGCTTTATTTGGTGGTGCTTCATGACCCCTCGGCATTTAAATCTACAAACTGACCTCCATGTGGACCTGCACCTGATAATTTCTAAAGTCCAGTTTCTAAACTTAATAATAAGGTTGTTTGTATTGTGTAGAACAATTAAATGACTAGGAATGTGTGTTAAAGAGAACAAAAACAAAATATTTTGGTCGCCCATTGTGGTGAATGTGACAACAGGGTCACATACGTTTAGTCAAAACTCATTGCTTTAGTTATATCCGCTTCATATGTTTGATTATTATTATTATTATTATTATTATTATTATTATTATTATTATTATTATTATCATTATTATTATTATTATTAATAATAATAATAATAATAATAATAATAATAATAATAATGCAAAGTAGAGGTGTCACGTGTACATCATGTGAAGGAGTTTGATCAGAATATTGAAAGCAAATGGTATACAACCAATCTGACTTCTAGGTACAATTGAGTTGCAGACTACCAAGGGTCAATCTATAATAACCCTGTATGGGAATATACAGGGTGTTTTAGATAAAACGTCCAGTGCTTTATAAATCCGAAACGACTGAGAATAAAAAGATGAAACAAAAACTGAGATAGGAAAATGTCATATGGCGCATCA
The DNA here is from genome assembly GCF_964235325.1 of Thermobia domestica. NCBI lineage: Eukaryota > Metazoa > Arthropoda > Insecta > Zygentoma > Lepismatidae > Thermobia > Thermobia domestica. The sequence continues at coordinate 278,353,331 of NC_137457.1, read as the reverse complement.
CATGGTGTTGTTGTGGTGACCCCCAGGGCCCTCCTTCAAGGGGGCCCAGGGGCCAACTTCAAATTTTCAAATAGGAACATGTATTGAATCATACCTCATTCAATAGTCCTTGAAATACGAAACAACTTTTGTAGGAAACAATTTTCGATTTGGGGCACCGTTTTCAAAATGGCCGCAAAAAGTTCTGTATCAGTTTGAAGTTCGGCCCCCTTCACGGAGTTTACTGAGGGTCACCACAACAACACCACTTGATATGCTTTATCACCGTTTCTATCTGTTTTTGTTTCATCTCTCTATTCTCAGCCGTTTCTGATTTAGGCCTATAAGCACTGGACGTTTTATCTGATACAGGACCAACTTTTTGCGGCCATTTAAAAACGGTGGCCCAAATCGAAAATTGTTTCCTACAAAAGTTGTTTCGTTTTTCAAGTACTATTGAATGAGGTATGATTCAATACGTGTTCCCATTTGAAAATTTGAAGTTGGCCCCTGGGTCCCCTTGAAGGAGGGCCCTGGGGGTCTCCACAACAACACCATGTGATGTGCCCTATTACATTTTCCTATCTCAGTTTTTGTTTCATCTTTTTATTCTCAGCCGTTTCGGGTTTATAGGCACTGGACGTTTTATCTGAAACACCCTGTATATCGGGGCCTTATCTTGGGACCAACTGGATGGATCATCTCGATCAACAAACTTCATTCCTAACTTTCAATCCTCTATATCCTCCCAAAATGTTTAGTATACCTCACTTTCACAGTAAATGTTCCTTTATAGATTCGACGTATGTTCATACATGAGGTTCGTGTACTGATGGACAAACAAACTCTCACAATGAAGAACGTCTGACCAGTAATAATCAAAGCTGTGTATAAAATTTACATGAGATGTCAACTAGATTATGCAGAATTTAAGAAAACATATCGTCGTCTGAGATACAACACCACGTTATCTCTAATTTTGGCGAATTTGAGCTTTTGATACCATTAGAATCAGTATATGATGGTGCACAATTTGGTTATAAGTAGTACACCTATATCACGGAAAATGGCTCTGTTATTCCCTTAAAAGTAATACCGTGTATACTGAAGCTAGTTTTTAAAAAATTTTCTGTCTCTCCTTTAAAATCAGTAACTAGGGGGGAGCAAACGGGGCTTGCGCCCCGGGCGCAAAATTGGACAAATACTTGGAGGAGCGTTGTGGTTTAGTTGGTCAGGGAGACGCTAACGCGAGTTCTTGCCCCGGACGACAACTAGCATAGTTGTGTCGCTGAGTGAAATTGGTGAAATTTTACTTACACGGTGTTGTTGTGGAGACCCCCAGGCCCATCCTTCAAGGGGGCTCAGGGGCCAACTTCAAATTTTCAAATTGGAACACGTATTGAATCATACCTCATTCAATAGTACTTGAAAAATATATGTAGATTTATATATTTTAATAGAGATCAATTCTAAACTTCTTAACAGACTTTTATCATATTACATATTATAATTACGGTATAACGTATTCATTACATATTGTTCTCCTTTAAATCATTCATATATATCTTCAATTCCGTAGAGGGCTGTTTTCAAATGCACATTGTAGATAGACAAACACTAACATAATTGCCACAACTCGACACACACAAATCAAATTTACAGTTGGTTTTAGCTTTCGACATTTGAGTCCGAGGTTTTAATCATTTGTGAATGCATATTTCTAAACTATATTACCAGCCAAAATCACAAAATATCTTCTACACTATATTTGATTAACAGTTCATCTTTTCGTTTCTAATAGTTTGTTTGCTAATTTCGACTCGAAAGAGTTGATGATTTCATTTTAGATTTTAAATGTTTAGATCATCCAATGCAGACCGGTATCCCTTTCAACATCTTTCAAAATGTTATATAATGCAATAAATTGGCTCAGCTATATTATGGCGCATTACAAATTGTTGGTGATCCATCAACAACTGGGTAAGTAGACTCTATATAGTTTAGATTGGCAAACCAAACTTAACAAAAAAAAAAAAAAAAAAAAAAAGTGATTGTTCATGCTTGATGTAATGTCTTCGTGCATATCCGAACCGAATTTGCATAACGCAGCTTTCGCATTGCTTCTTCGACATGAATTCCAAATATATACACACACTAGTATGTATACACATATGCAAATGCAGTTTGAAGAAGAAAAAATACCTTTTCACGAATAGTAATAAAACAGAATGACTTATGCACACGTTTCCTTAACTATTTTTTTTTTCAATAATCTTCAAGTTACTCATCCACGAAATTGAAATGTGGATCATATGGCGTGACTACGTATCCTTTTCCTTTATATACGTATATACTGGATTACTTTGATACATATGGCGAATATTGGAAAGTATTAAATCAGCGGTGACTTTGAGCCTTCATGTAGGACTAATGTCCTCCCGCCTACCAACTTCGAAAAATCTGCCTGTCAATTCAACGTCCCGCGATTATGCCCTTTAGACTAAGGGAGACGGATGATTAAGGCAAGTGAATGATCGTGGAATAATTTGTAGAATGAGAATGTGGGAGGAACATCGAGAAAACACACGAGCATGATGTTGTCCACTATAAACTAACTTGTCATGGGATTGAATCAAGGACCCCGCGCACCAAGGGTAAGCGCTCTACCACTGAGCTACCATGCCTCCCTTCTACCGAGTTCGAGATATGTATACATTTCAATTAGTAATATGACAACCTACTCATATAAAACAAGTAAATTTACTTTCAAGGAGAAAGCAGACTTTGGTAAATGAACTTCGGTGTCATTTTTTGCAAGGTGATACGAACACTTTAAATGTGCACTATCACCTTGAAAAATTGGCTCCGAAGTTCATTTACCAAAGTATGCTTTTTCCTTGTTAGATCGGAGAACCCTTCCCAGCCTACCAAACAAATCATGAAATAACGTTACTGTTATGAATTATGTTGACACTTCTATATAGTAATTTTAAAACATTATTTAAAAAAAAATGTCACCCAACTTTTAATAAAAGATTCTGTACATGTAGGTGGTTATATTCATTGGCGGAGTTAAACGAAAGTAAGATGCATTTTCTTGTATAAAAGAAGTCTATCTGAATAAGGATAATATTGATTTTACCAGGATTTCTTACAGAAAATTTTTGTCCGGGGAGAGACCAAAATCAAAATGTGAGGGAGCTTCACTTGTACACATTCTCCCCCTAGAAAATATTCTCAAAAGAAACACTAGGTTTTATGCAGTCCGTTTTTTGATCCAACTTATTCCCAAACAAGAGTATTGTTCTCAACTGTGTTCTTGAATTACCCAACTTGTATTTAACCTGGAAAAATATTTTTAGAAAATGTTTAAAAGAAGATATATATAAACAACACTCTAAGTCACAAAAATAAATGGAGCGTAAAAGAAAATATTTTTAGTTGTTGGTTTCAATTTGTAAACAAGCACGAAACATTTGCCATGTGTCACACACATAACGCAATATGTTTTCCACTCGTAATGTTGTAATGAGTTATACAATTCAAGTAAGCAATTAACTGAACACATATGCTTTGTAGTTCATTCATGGAAATGTTTTACTAAACTATACGATTTTTTATTAGTGGCATTAATGAAATTTTTACATAAAATTACACAAGACAAACCATACCAGACACAATATTGTATACTTTTACGTAGACAGCACATAAATAAGTAAACAAAGTAAATTACCAGAATACAAACTATCTACTATTTAGCCCAATAAAATTTCGATCTTCTCGAAATCACCCGTAAGAATTTACCCTCAAAACATGTAACTATCTTCAGCTCTACATGAACTATAAAGGTAACTAAGAAAGTTCAGTCTCTTTTCCACCCACCAACTTCGAACATCGATATGTGACCTATACGTACCTGGAAGACCAAAAATAGTCCCCATCAGCATCGACGACCCTCTGCCAACGTTCTGGAACGTCATGGATTCCATCACGGTAGAACTTGGTGGACCGTGAAGCGAAGAAGGTATCAAGTGCATTTTGAACCTCTACTAGGGATTTGAACTGACGTCCTCTAAGGTAATTGTCCAAGGAATGGAACAGGTGATACTCGGACGGTGTAATATCCGGGGAGTATGGCGGATGCAATACTGTTTCCCATATCCAAGGAGTAGAATGGTGTCCGGGTCATCCTAGCCACGTGGGGCTTAGCGTTGTCCTGTAACATGAGGGCCCCTTTGCGATTCAGAAGTACTGGCTCCAAAGTTTTTAGTTGATCTTGAACACGGCTCAACCGCTGACTGTATACAGTTGCATTGATGCTCTGACCAGCTGGTATCAGTTCCCAATGCACGATGCCTCGAGCAGTCCACCAAACACATAGAATAACCTTTTGGTGCAGTGTTGGTTTTGGCTGTTTTTGGAGCGGTTCATGGGATGCTAACCAATGATAACGGCACCGTGGAGCTTCATACAGGACCCACCTCTCATCTCACGTCAACACCCTGTCCACAAATGGCTCCTTCCTCAGACGAGACAGCAAAGAAACGCAGGTGTCTGCTCACGTTGCCTTCTGGCCCGGAGTCAAATCATATGGGACCCATCGACCCAACTTTTAGTGCTTTCCAAGTGGTGCTGCCGAATGGTTTCTCCACTCACACTGAATTGTAGTCCCAGTTCCTGACATGTCTAGTCACTGTTCGCCTCAACTGCTGCCTGAAGATAATTTTGTACACGTCTTGGTCTTCTGGTACGTGGTGCGTCTTCGAGTGTTTCGTCACCGTCCTTAAACTTGTTAAACCACCGGTGCACTGTCCGCGTAGCCACGACACCCTCACAAAAGGCCTGGCATATCTTCCGTGCCGTTGCAGCGGCGTTTGACCCTAGATTGAACTCGTACAGCATACACGACCTTATGACGCTCTGTGGAGGTCGCATGTTCACTGTCCTTACGCAAGTTCACGGTGTAACTGAACTGCCACAATCAGGTAGTATGTTGAATATACCCACACCAACAACAGACCTTCGTCTTATTTCCATTCACATTCAACTCTCGGTGTGAAGACCAATGTAACACAGATCTCCACAAAAAGCGACATAACTTTCTTGGTTACCTTTATATCTTAACCCTCAAAACATGTAACTGTCTTCAGCTCTACGTGAACTAACTTATTTATTTATACATATTTCTGGACATGGCCGGCATCTATGCCCTCAAGCCCGTCATGTACGAGGGATGTCCCTCGGCGAGAACACTAGTCTGGGAAATAGGAAAGGAGAAAATGAATGGCCAAATAAGGAAGTGGCATGGGACCTGTATTTTAGATACCATTGTGGCATTTTCCTGGCGTAAATGAGGAAAACTGAGGAAAAATCTCATTCAAGATGGCTGGCCTGAAAAAAAAAAACTTACACCTTTCGACCGAGTTTCCACCAGGAATCGAACCCGGAACTGCTCACACCAAGGGCCACACGCGAGTAATCTATTGATAGGTTTCTTACCTTTGGACAATAGATATTATAGTTAAACAAAAATCAAAAGTCCGAGAATTAATTTACTTTTAAAGTATATCTCACTAACATTATATGTACACTGTCATATTGCTAATCTAGAGGTCATTCGCGGCTAAGTGGTGGGCGTACACACGTACAGCATACAGCATAGAAGTCTCAGGTTCGATTCCTGGCTAGAGCTCATGTAGTTCGGATCCCAAGTTAAGCTGTAGGTACACGTCTCAGTCTCGCTGCTAAACCGGGCACTGTACTAAAAATCAAATCAATTTCAAATCTAATCAAAGCTAGTAATGAAAACTTGATGAGGTTACACTTCGGCCAGGGTCGTATTTAACGATTTTGCCGCTCACACAATACCAATAAATATTGGTATGGAAAATTTGAGACAGTGAAGTGAATAATTATGGAAGGAAAAAAAAAAGTAAAAATAGCACAACAAATAAAGTGTTATAGAAATAATGGTGTATACAGAATATTCTGTAGACAAAATATTATAATATACTTTGTTGGACAATACCTGGTCTGATAAAATTTGCCTCCCCCAAACCTTATCGCCCCGGTCCATGACTCATGTTGGCTCTTGTGTAAATACAGCTCTTACTATATTATTAGTTCATCCTAATGGGTGATGTGGCTATCGTAACAGCATAAATTTTTAGGTTTATCAAAAATATTTTCTTTCTTGATTCACTGAAAACCGCGCATGAGGATTTTTGACATACTTATATAACTTTGTTTAGGTCAATTAGATCTAGCCATCGGCATATATATCTTCTTTAGACATGCTTCTCCTTGTTGAACTCCAATAATAAAGTAGAATTTATTTTAATTTTAAAGATAATGTTAGGTATAAGTTTAGTTTGTAATAATGTAAATAGTGATGCACCTTTGGTATTCCTTACTTATTTGTATATCTGTGCATAATTTTTAATGTGGTTTAATGAAGTGGTACCAATCTTTCTATCAGAAATTACATCGTAAATAGCTTACAGCCAAACTTCAAACAAGAAGATAGTAAATTTGGCTATAGATAACTACAACCAATATATATTCCCTTGTGTAGATAATGCAATTTTTTAAAGATGTTTACTTGTTATCAGTAAATACAGATACAAGATAACGCTTGCACACTGTCACGATAAAAGCACACATTTCGTAAGGTAATTTCAAAATGGCAATTTACTGATACAATCTAACTTCAAGAATTGCACGATCTTTACATACATACTGGATGTTTCAGATCAAACGTCTAGTGTTTATAGAGTACTTTCTGGGGGACATAAAAGGATAAAATAAAAAAAAAAAAAAAATGAAACGGGAAAAATGTCAGAAGATTCATCGAATGGACTGTTCTCGTTGTTTCAAAGGCTCTCCTGAAGAGTCATCCGAAAATTTTAATTATGAACTCATGTCATCTGATACATCATTGGAAAGATCACTGAAAACAAACAACTTTTGTGGGGCCACCATTTCTGAAGGCTGAAGAAGGGATTTCTGCTTGATTTCCGCCTGTACTATATCGTATTGATAGCAGCTGTGCAAGATCTCATAGTTAAATGGTGGACATTACCGTAAATGGTGTCCCACAAAAAAAAAATAAATAAATAAATAAATAAATAAATAAATAAATAAATAAATCTTTTCGTCAGAAAAGTTTGCTTTTCATAATCTTTTTGCTTCCCGTTTGCTTTTGAGACCCGTGATAGAAAGATTCTATGAGACAAGAAGAACACTCCACTTGTTTAACCGGGAGTACGATACGTCAGCGGCAGAGAGCTCACATCTGACGCGAGGTGTCCTTGGTTCGATTCCAGGTTCACATGAGTTTGTGGAGGACAACATCGTGTCCATGGGTTTCAGAATAGTTCTACCGTTTCCTTCCACATTATCATTCCATCATTTCCTTTCATAATCACTTATTTTCATTAATCATCAGTTTCTTAGTCCGCAGGACATAATCATAGGAAATTAAACTGAAATCTTTATTATTTTTCCATGAATTTTCAGACATTTTTTCTATCTATTTTTGTTTAATTCTTTTACTACCAGCTGTCTGTGATTTACACACACTGGACTTTTTTTTCTTTAATGTCCATGATTATGCATTGAGGTAAGGGAGACTGTGGTAATGAGATGGATGGCAATTATGAAAGTAGAAGGAAACGGGAGAACCCCGAGAAATCCCACGCACACCGTAATTGTCCACCATAAAACCCACTTGGCGGGAGTTGGGATCGAATCAGGTATCTGACGCGTCAAAGGCGAATTCTCTATCACTGAGCTACCGTAGCTTCACTGGAAAATTTATCTGAAACATCCACCACATATATTAGTACACTTCAAATTATCCGCGGTCTTCCTTTCCTTTCCTCTTTTTTTGCAACGATAAATTATGATATGAAAAGAAAATTTACAATGGTAGAATAAATAAATAAAGAGAAGTTCTAACACGAGAAAACAAAAATAGTTGACGCATTCCCTTGTGAAAACGTTAATTTGATTTTCATTTAGCGTCCTTTTCAGTAGCAAGGCTGTATGAGACGTAGATCTACAACTTAAAATGAGATCCGAGCTACATTAGCTCCCGGCGCGAATCGAACCCAAATCTTCCACGCTAAAGGCGCGTACACTACCGTTAGCCACGAAAGAGCTCGTTTATGAAAAAGTAAACCAACAAAATTGTTAACACACAAAACTTTTTTAAAAGTCATAATTATGTGTATACGCTTCCTACTGTAAATACAAATTGTTTAAAAGCATTTTCATGTTGGTCTGTATTTTGATTCGGCCAGTTTGCAGATTATTCTCGGTTGCCATACCACCCAATTCCGTGAATAATCGGTAGTTTACTGTATACAAGATTTGCATTTGACTGTGGTACTAGAGTACCAGAGAAATGCATTCAATTGTGTGAGAAAGCTTTGTTTTCAAAGTCTGAGTTATAAAGCTCTATGCTTAAAAAAAACTACAGTAACACTATTAATTTAATTCTCTCTATAGGCTACTATATTTTACACTTTCTTCCATGAACTTCTGAACATAATTAAACTGAAAATACCAAGTATGAAAAGGAAAAACTACTAATATATCATTTTGTAATAACTTCATCTTCGAAATAGCTGTAAACAATAACTGTACTGCACAACTTGTTCTGCTTTCCTCTTTGTGTACCGTTACATTTGATGTAGATAATTAGAGAAATATATACCTATATCGCGTTCGCTTGTTAATGCAAATTACTTCATCTCCTGAACTTTTTACATTCTTTTCAGGGTGGCCAGAACAATTTGTTATAGATGAACTATATAAGTTATCAAAATATTACTCGAAACAAATTGTTTGTGGCACAAGAATGAAAGTCAATACAAAGAACTAAGACTTTGTAACTTTGCCACGCTTCAAGGATTATGTTGAATCTTAATCTTTTCATACCGCTAAAAACATCTATTGTTAATGCAATACAGGCCTGTATTATAATATAGAGAGAAGAGGCGTGGCTCACTAGTAAAGAATTTACCTCTGTTGCGAAGAGTCCCTGGATTGATCTCAAACTATATAAGCTTGTGGTGGATATAATCGTGTGTAGTGACTCTTCCAGTCATATTTCTGGAGGTTTTGGCCCCCTTTCAGTCACGAGTTGGTAAGGCGACCGACTCCATCCACAAGAGCAAAATAAAATTAAATTGTGATTAGGGCTACATGCCATTCTTGTGCAGGACACATTCTTTGGCAAATAGTGCCCCAATAGAGTCCCCCCCCTCATATTTTGATTCTTCTCCCATTTGTCAAACGATATTTTCTGAAGGAAGCTTGATCGCGTTCATGGGTTGTTACTTTCACTTTTGCATTGTCACTACGCCAGGCGTGCACCCAGAAAATTTTGTTGGGGGATGTCCGCAAGGGTGACGATTTCTCTGTAACATTGGGAGGGGGCATTCAGATGTGTGTGTGGTTGCAGACAAGCGTCTAAAAAGGCATATACGGGGATTTTAAAACAAATTTAATTCAAATTATGGCAAATATTCATAAAAAAATAACAAAAGATACATATTCATAAAAAAAGCATGGGGTCCACTTGACCCGACTATGGTAGGTCGCATACTTTTTGGAGCTATGGATCTTTAAAGTTCATTTTTTCATGTTTAACGCAACCTATAACTCCAAAACGAAACATTTGTGCACCCAGGTTGGTCTATACTTTTTGACTTATCTTGCTGTCAGGAATCATCTCCCAGACGTTGCCGGTGTTGTTTTGAAACACCCTGTAAATAGGACAACCGTCAATAAGCTCATCTGGAAACTTCTCATAATCTTGCCCTCGGTTACGGCAGCTAATGAGAGAGATCATGTGAGGACAAAGAAATTAGATGCCAGTTTTAAGTCAAAGACAAACTCGAAGGTTGAATTGTTTGAGGCTAAGTAAACAACCATTACAGTGGTATTTGTTTCAAGTTTCGCACATCCACAGTAATGATGAACTTCATTACGTTTTACTCTCGTGTAGAAGATATTAGTTTCAAGATTTATTGAGTGCTGTATGATATGAGAATTTATTTGCACACAACTATGAATATACAAGACTGGAGTCCACATGTCAATCTCTTGAAGTACGCTAGCCTATACATGCTACCTTTAACAAATTTGAGATTTATAGCCTACATATTGTAGAGATGAATAGTAGGAACATTTGGAAATCTTTTCACGGTTATGCCCTTTAGCCTACAGAAAACTGATGATTATTGAAAGTGAATGATTCTGAAAACATTTATACAAGAGTATATGGAACGAAATGGAAGAACCGCGAGAAAACCCGCGGACATAGTATTCACCACGCATTCACATGTCTTCACTTAGAAGTAAACACTTTACCACTGAGCCACAGTATTCTCCCCTTCCCCCCTCAGAAAATACAGATTTTGTCAAGAGCCAACGAATCAAATTAGACTATTGTCGTATAGTGGGAAGTTCAAATGCTTAGTTACCATGTATTCAAAGAAAAATGAAATTTTTGAGTTTTACGTCCTACGGTTATGCCGGTTAGGCTAAAGGAGACGATGAGGATGAGTAATGCATGAAATGGTGCAATGAAGAAAGTGGGAGGAAACGGGAGAACCCCGAGAAAACCCACGCACACGGTGTTTGTCCACCACAAAGTTCACTTGGCGGGAACAGGGTTTGAACCCGAGACCTCTAGCATCAGAGGTGAACGCTCTACCACTGAGCCACCGCGGCCCCCATGCATTCAAAGAGTTCGTAAAATAACTCCTGTGCAGGAGAAGCACACGGGACATTGTTCCTGCTGGAAAACTACCCCAGAACCCAAAAGGAAATAAACAAAAATAAAATATTCATGTTTAATTTTAAGATAGGATTTAAAACAATATGTAACAAGTTTTATTTCCTGACTCGTGAAGTTTGATCGTCACTTTTCATAAGCAAACTTTAGTACGCTGGCTGAGCGGTGTGTGATAATTATGTGACGAAGTGATTTGAAAGCGATACATCTCGTATAAGTGGCTCTCGACTGTTTCCAAATCCCACTTCGCTTGGTTGAAAAAAGAAAAGAAAAAGAAAAAATAAATTGATGATCTCTTAGATGCTTTCTTTTCCCATCCGGTTCCTCTTCCTATAATATTCTTAGAATACATTATCTTATCTCTGCCTTAATATGTCACCATACTTAGGAAATTATCTTATCTCTGTCTTATGTTTCAACATACTTTGGAAATTGTCTTATTTCTCTCCCTTATTATGTGTCACCATACTTTGGAAATGATCTACCTTTGCCTTCTGTGTCTGTATACTTTGGAAGTGATATTATCTCTACTCTACCTTATGTATCAACATACTTTGAACCTTATGAGGTAACCAGAGAGAGAGAGAGAGAGAGAGAGACAGAGAGAGAGAGAGAGAAAGAGAAGATAGGACATTTAACTATAGTGAGCGCAAGGAGTCGTGAAGCCTAACCAAGATCTACCAATTTCAGCATCCAATAGAACCCAAGGGCGTGTCTCGGTCGCATGAAATTTTGCCATCGTCGTCTCTCGCGCTGAACACAGAACATCTCCTGAGGTACAGTATTGTCGGATTGCCGCTAATCTTCGTTTTGTTGTTGTAGTTGTTTTATATTTTACTATTATTATTGTTACTGCCTAATTCGAATAATTGTTAGGTTCCTATTACAGTTTTGTAAATGCTGCTTTTTGTTGTTCCTTTGACATGTCCTCTCCAAGTTTGGCAACATTGTTAGTGCACTTTTGCTATTTCACTTTTTCTCAAGTGTCCGTTCGGAAGGCAGCCCCACGAATCGTACCGAATTCTTCTGATACACCAGACGTGAAAGAAAATAGTTCTATGATTCGTGTAGAGACCAGGCTTCACGAGTCGTCGTGCTCACTACATCTTCAGCAAAATTCACCAGGATAATTTAGGAAATAAGGACCAGAGTAAAGTTTCCACAATGGACTTTCTCTTGCCGCTATAATGTCTCGCATTCCGCAGTCAGTGCTGAGAACAGCGCACAATACCAAACTTAATTTTCTGGAACTCTAGATGACGTCTTCATAGGCTCAAGCCTAATAGAGCATTTCTGACCACAGCTATAAATTTGAAAATATCCAACAGTATGTCTTAACTTTAGAGTACAGTAGGACTTATTAGAATACAGTAGGCGAAAAATTACTTGTCTCGTCTCGATTCGAACCTAGAAAACGAGACGAGAAATGCCTTTTGAAATTCGAGGCGAAATGAGAAATTTCTCGAGTCTGTTGGAAATATTAGTTCAACCAATTCTTAGATCTTAATCCATGTTTTAATGTTACAAGATTCATTGTAAAAAAAAAAAAAAAGAAAAAAAAAGAAAAAAAAGAAAAGAAAAAGTAAAGAAAATTATTGTACACCCACAATGGAGAGCATTTATTAACTTTTAAAATTAAACAAGTAATTATACTTCAAGAATAAAGATGGTTTAACTGTTATATGATGCCCTTTGTGGACCTCTAGTGACTCAGAATGAAAAATGAAATTTTGAAGTTTTACGTCCCACGAATATATACCGGCTAGGCTAAAGTAAACGGTCAAGATGAGAAATGAATGATATGGTGGAGTGAAGAAAGTGGGATGAAATGGAAGAACCCCGTGGAAACCCACGCACATGGTGTTTGTCCACCACAAAGTTCACTTAGGGCGAGTTGGGAGCGAACCAGAGACTCCATGCACCAGAGGTGAATGCTCTACCACTGAGTCACCTCGGCCCCTTGTGATAAACAGGAGTACCCCAAGAAATCCCATGGACACGATGCTAAGGATCGAACTAGGAACTCCACCCAAAAGAGATGAGAGCTCTACCATTGAGCCAATGCGCCCCCTTTCTGAGACTCGAGACGAGAAAATATTCCTCGACAGACGAGACGAGAAAATATTTATCATCTTATCTCGTCCCGTCGTGGTGGACAATGCTAAAATATGGCACACGAAAACTTGTCCCCCAAAAACGCAAATTTATTTAATTAATAAATTCCTGAAATTACAGCTCATTTGAATATTGATCAAACTCGTTGCTAGCTAAGATTTCAAAAAAAAAATCTGAAACGTGTTTTGGAGTCGAGCACAGCACCAGTTTTAAAAATCCACAGACTATGCGAAACAGACTTAACTAGTAAACTCACTGAATGCATGCAATACTCTTTTTATTTTAAATAATGTTTTATTTTTTTTTTTTTTATCATCCTATATAAATATTTAATCCTAACTTTCGAGTTTAACCATTTTAAACTTTTACTTAAAAAAAAAAAAAAAAAAAGATACCACTAACTTTAGTTTACAAAAAATACTACTAACTTTAGTTTACAAAAAGTACAAGTTCTCAGTATGTAAAGAGAAAACTGACACTATACCAACCAGTATTTGGAAGTCAAACCAAGACGTTTCTATTAACAGGTCTTTGGACTTTGTCTTCTTATAAAGCGGAACTATATAAATTTTATTTAAACTGTTCTTTGAATTAATTCATGCAATTCATTCCTTTTTTTTCTGATAATAATAATAAAAAAATCTTCAAAACTTGAGGAAATGAAATCATAATATTTGTGTCATGAAAATTTCCTTTCTCCTTTGAGGGGACATAAAATTTAAGTTATTTTTTTAAAAAAAAAAAGAATCCAGTGAAAAACCAGCTAATTGTATATAAAAGAAAAAGAAGTGAATTTAAGAGCATGTGCTGATTACGTCTTCTTCCGCAAATAAAAGACAGGAAGTACATATTCACTCCGATGCACAAAGTAACCTCATATTGCATGCATTGAACTCTGATCTAGTCACTAGAACTCTTTAATGAATCATGTTCCTTTGTTTAACGTAATTCAGGAAAAATTATAATTCTTTCAAACTATTAAGCATACATTAGAAAGGAAAAAAAGACTGAATCGAATACAAAGACTATCAGGTATTTCTGATATTTTTTTAAAGTATTACGTATGTTTTAACTTTCAAATGACCTTAGGGACTTGGTATACTTATGAATGAATCTCTAGTCGAAATGAAATGAATCTATCTCTACTCTTTCAACTTAACGTCTCAAGATTATGTCCTTTAGGCTAAGGGAGATGGTTGATTAAGAGTCTTCATCCCTGCGAAATTAAAATACCGCTAGTTTTAAAGTAATTATGTGATATCTTCAAATAGATAAAAGATAATTTAAATATGGAACAAGAGCGCCGTAGACAATATTATTTTGCGTGAGGTACCGTTATCACAAGTCACCTAGTGGCTTTCCGTTTTCAGCTGTTTAGAAACGCGAAAATAAATGCCGATTTTCAAAATGGCTCGAAATCGAAAGCAGATAAGTGAGTCGTGATAACGGTTTCTTATATAAAATAATATTGTCTAGGGCGCTCTTGTTCCACATTTCGATTATATTTTATCTATTTGAAGATATCACATAATTACTGTAAAATTAACGGTATTTTAATTTCGCCGGGATGAAGACTCTTAAGGTAAATGAATGATGGAAAGACTTGATGGAATAAAAGTGTGGGAGGAAACGGAATTATCCCGAGAAAACTTACGGGGAATTGCTATTCGGCATATCATTTATTATACGAAGACTGAAAATGAAAGCCGTGCTAAGTGCCAAAATGAAAAAGTTCGGTTTTAATGTCAAAATGTGGGCTATTCGACTAACAACACTGCTCAAGTAAAATGGGGCTATCTATTATTTACTGTAGTTAAAATAAACATCGGAAGAATGCACATGGACCTATGTGCAATCAACCGTTAAGTTGTATTATGAAGAATCGAGTTTCATCTGCAATATTTCACCATTCATAAAATCATTTTTTACGTTAAAATTACTACATTTACAATATAAATATTAACAAAACTTAAAACCTATATTATTATTATTATTATTATTATTATTATTATTATTATTATTATTATTATTATTATTATATGTTACTTTGTTATACATTATATCATAGGTTCTTAGCATTGAGATAATATATAGACCTAGAGGTGCCCTTCCCTATGCCGCAGTGTTGATTCGAGCGAACTCTCGATTTTAGCGTTCGATTCGAGATATCCCTTCCCAAGATGGCGTATTACGCAATTTACAGTCAGCTGATATATGTAAACAAAGAAAACGCATATATCGAACTCTATTTGTATACAATGTACAAGGATTATATAGGTCAAAGTATCGACCAACATTAAGCCTTCCTTGAGTTTATAGTCATTCGTTTTCTGGCATGGACTTTGTTGAATGTGGAAGAACAAATATATATATATATATATATATAAATTATTACTTTGCGATGACTAATGATGCGTCAAGACATACGAGGCAAATGGAAAACGATAAATCCACTGGAACTGTATAACGATAATCAATTCTTTGAGAGATACAGGTAAGTCAACTATGCGTCTTGATTTTAACTTTTATGCTAATTTAATAACAGTAACATAGTGACAAAAGTAACAAATATTCATTCTACACACTAAGTATGAGTAGTTTCACTCATTTTCCTTTACTTTTCTGGCAATTTTTACAGTTGTATTCTCTACGGATCGTAGAACCTATTTTCGTTGGGTACTTCTCTCTTTGGACCTTTCGTTCTAACTTTTTCGTCACAGTTTTTGAACCAAGAAACATTCACTTCATGGCGTTGTATACTATGTTTAAATTGCTATAATCATAATTTTCATTTAGCCTATGTGTAAAAAAATTCCAAGTATAATTTATAGTTTCAAGTTTACCGCAAACTTTTTAACACAATAACTACATATTATTTGAAAAATTAACTTCAATAACAAAATAGGTTAGGGTGGTTTAGGTTAGGATAACTTAATTTTCACAGCAGATCCTTGTAATACATCTAGTGCAAGATACAATAAAATAAGAACCATACGTATGAGTGCTGCACAAGGTTAAGACAGAAAATATTATCTCAATGGTTCTTAGGTAGGAGGCCATATTGAAATTTTATTTTGTAATCTAAGCTTGTATGAGGTTCGTGTATAACATACAATTTTGTAGCTGATCGAAATATTTTGATGTATCATTTCTTTGTAATTTGTTTATTTTGTATTCACTTTGGTGTAATCCAGGGGCGTCATTTAGGGGGGGCAGGAGGGGGCAATTGCCCCCGCCCAAGAGTTTGAGGAATGCATATACTTGAATCGATTGTCTACTAATATGCTAGTACAAAACATGGAAGTCTTATGTCGATGGTGCTCTTGCCCCCCCCCTCAAGTGGTCTGAAATGACGCCCCTGATGTAATCCTCCATTGTACGTATATATATATATATATTTTTTTGTATATTTGTAATGGCTTAGGCTGTGGTCACTACTGTCAATAAATTCAAATTCAAATTCAAATTATTATATGTGACTGGGATGTGGGTTTGCACCTGAAGAGAGAAAACTGCAATGACATTATGAACAAGGAATAGGGTTGGCTACGGCAGACAACATTGAAATATACGGTACATTCAAGCTTACAACATTGAAATATACAGGATAGACAATTTATCTTGATGCGTCCTTCACTAATAGATATAAAAACGGTGAAATTTTGTACCATGCTAATATCGACAGGGAGATACTGTTCGGCATAGCTTGCGATACCACAAGGTTAACAGTGTTGTCAACGCAACATACAGTTATGCTTTTCAAACGGCACTACATCAGGTTATTACATATTTGAATCTACATGTTAAACGAAAACTTATAATATCACATTTACTATTCAGTGACGCACCAATTAGCAAACTAAGGACACTCCAGTATCAAAAACATTCCAATTCTGCAATTAATGGGAGAATACCTTCTTAATAATAATAATAATAATAATAATAATAATAATAATAATAATAATAATAATAATAATAATAATAATAATAATAATAATAAAATAAGCAATATTCGCCTATTTGAGCCATTCGGTGAAAAAGTGTACCAGCTTTTTCAAGCGAGCCATCTTGAGTGGGGTTTTTCTTGGGTTTCCTTCATTCACACTAGGCAAATGCCGGGATGGTACCTAACATAAAGGTCCGAGGACGCTTCCTTCCCTTTCATCGAATAGTGTGCTAGCGGAGGGACGTCATCCCTCATATGTGACGGGCTAAATGGCCTCAGATGCCGACAGCCCAGAAATCTAATTCCTAATTCGCCTATTTGGATATGTAGAGATTTAGTTTGCAAGAACAACTCCGACAGTTTCCTACTTGTTTTTGTTCGTATCTGAGAAAATACCGTGTCACTGTTACACACGATTACCTAATGGCCCATGACGATAGGAGAAATGAGTGCATAAAGCAAAACAAGTTAACAGTACCTCGGAAAGTATGAGTATCTACAAAACACCTATTCCATGTTATATGCAAACTTCATTCTTATAAGTCAAAAATACAATCAAATAAAACGTACGTATATTTATAAAATGCTCCTTCAACATATGATAGCAGTAAATCGTGAGATCAGGCATTCTTTTACGTTCCACGATTATGCACCAAATCGAAGAAAGGTAGATTGATGACACGGGTTATAATGTTGGAAAGACGAAAGTGGAAGGAAACGGAAGTAACCCAGAAAACCCTACATACGGTGTTCGTCCATCACAAAGCCTACTTGACGAAAGCTGAAATAGAACCAGAGAATCTACACACCAGAGGTGAACGCTCTACTATTGAACCATCGCGTCCTCTACACATTTCAGTACTTGCCTAGTTTTCAGCATTTTCCAAAAAAATATGACAACAAATATATTGTTTTATCATATATACAAGCTTTTTTCAAGAAATTTTTGTACGGCAAGGGGAGTAAAATCAAAATGTAAGGGAGCTACACTGCAATACTATTTACTAAAGAATGTGAGCTATACAAGAGCAGCATGTAATCGCAATTTAATTTACCCTAGCTCCGGGGTGAGGGAAGCAAGGGAATTATGTCTGTAAAATACACTGCATAGGCCTATATATCAAAATAAGTGGTGCTACTAAGTGCTACTTTGGATCTAATATTCTCCTCCCCTCCAATAAGAACGGCATTATTAATTTCAAAAGTTATAAAGTTTCCATCCCATATATTTGACACATACAGGGTACTGGGAAGATAAGTTGTAAGGTATTGCAAAGTTAATAAGAGACATTTCAAAGAACTACGTGTGTCACAGTTTGGAACAAGGGTAAAAGTGAAAGGAAACGCGGGGAGATGTCGTTCCCCCACTTCCAAAAGTATCTATGCCGTCCCTCCACTTCCTAAAATTACAATGGGCAAAATTAGGCACGAGGGACGGCATGACGTCATGCGTCCCCATACCTTTTCAGATCCATTTTTACCCCAAGTTCAGAAGAGAAACAACGAAGATACAATTTGCTAGATTTGCTAGTTAACACTGTATTCAGCAACATATACAAGATAAAAATAAACAACTTCTTCCAGAAAAAAAATTAAAAAACTGTTAGTAAGTATTGGTAACGAACGATATACTTTTTAACGCCCCCCCCCAAAATAATTTTCTTCCATTTTTCGGAAACTAAGCATGAGAATTTACCTTTAAATATTTCATTTTGTTCAGCTTAACGTGATGTATAAATTCATATGTATCTTATCTTTGGACAATGTTCCAAACAGAGATTAAAACTTAAAGAGTTGATTCTAATTTTAGGTTGTATCTTATTAACGATACTATACATTGTCTTGCTGATGTCTTGATAAAGAGCTTAATAAGAATGTATTTGAATATCAGTTTCACCCCAATAAGAGACATGGTATTCGTGCAGTTTCCTCTTTCTTTACGTTTATAAAGAAATCAGTTCCTCCCTCTCCATTTTCTTCAGAACTAAGTATGAAAGATTTTACACCCACACATATCAAATATCGCTTGTTCCGCTCACTGAGATCTAACTATTGATTGGTATATGTTTTTTTCTTTATTTTTCGTTGAACACTAATATTAAAACTTACAGAACTCGGTATTCATTAATTTCAAGTTTGACCTTTATTGATTATTCATAGAATTCTTTAGTCCATTAATTATTTTCGTGAACGAATAAGATATGTAAATACTTGAATTTGGCATATCAGCGAAAAAGCATAACGACTTTGAAAAATTGTGTTCGCAGAACAAAACGGAAAGGACTTCGTCCTATTTCTGATACTGAAAATTCTATCTTGCATTGTTTACAAGAGGATGTGCAACTCAAATGCTTTTCCAAAGGTTAAGTCTATGGACATCCCGTTCTTCCGGTGATTATTCCTCAATGGTATGTCCGATGCGGTCCCTTTTTGACACTCTATCGAATCAGCATGTCAAATTTTGGTTAAGGACTGTTCAGGAATCTCGGAGGAGTGCCCGGACAAACGGACGCCTTCGAATATTCTTATGACAGGCGTTATGTTTCAACACGAACTCTACAATCTGTGTTATTTATTGAACTAAATAATGTATACTCAGTGGTGTTTCGATCTTCTAGCCGAAATTAACAACCATTAAAAAAAAAAAAAAGTCTACATGAACTCCTGATTTACGAATTGTGAACAGCTCCAAGTCCTTCTTCACTGAACTAAACATTAAGCAGTACGAACTATCGTCCTGTCATCTGAACAGCAACTAGCACAATGTTTTAAAACTTTATTAACATGGGCATTTCCTCACATAATATTTATATCATTCTGTTAGTACACTAAGAAATTGTGTTGAAGGAAAAACTGCCAGTTGTCCTGGCTATCCTCCTATATTTAATTTATTTGCTTTTTCCAGGTAGAGCTAAAATATGCTGTGGAATTCAACACCATTGGCAAATTAACTCAGAAAAAAAAAAAAACTATATATGCTATTGTTTTGACTTAACACTGGTTACCTACCCTCGAGGCTCAGAGAACAGACTTTCTCTCTTGAAACAATTTAATAGGACTAAACAGGACTTACGAGTATTTATGTTACGGAAGATATTTCTCAAAATATTATTAGCGTTAGGAAAAAAGAAGTAGATACCGTATATACTAATCAATAGATGTAACTGAAATTAACGACATGATATGCATGGGTGTAAAACCTTATACATAGTTTTCGAGTAAATCAAGAAAGAAATTGTTTTGAAATCTTAAACATTTATTGCTGTACAAGAACAGCACCATGTATTAAGGTCCAACTAACATTAATATGCAATAGATATGAAAAACACACAATATTAAAAAGCAGATTGTACCTATTGTTGTGTTGACTTTTCGTAATAGCGATGGACAAATTGGACGTATTATTTGTAATTATTAAAATGTACTTTTTTTTTTTAAAATTCAATTTGTTGTATGAAAGATTGTCTCTATGAAGTAGAATCAATAGTGCTACCAACATTGAAGTTGATCCAGTTCCAGTAGCACTCAAAAGAGAACCCCAAGCGCTGATTTAATAATCCGCAAAGGGGAATAATCAGTGACATTCCCATAGCACAGATTAAACAGCCTACGAGGTTATAACAGTTGAGATAGGGGGGGGGAGTCTTGAGCTCAACCTTGTCTATATATATCATACGACTACTCCCCCTTCCTCTATTTTAATGACCAATAATAATAATAATAATAATAATAATAATAATAATAATAATAATAATAATAATAATAATAATAATAATAATAATAATAATAATAACAATAATAATAATAATAATAATAATTCTTAGTGAAACTACGCTAAAGGTAGACTTCCAAACTATGCAAATTCAGTATTGAAACCGGAAGCAGTACATCTTGAATCTGTTCTTTTGATATATTTATATTAAAAATAGTTTTACACTGTCTGTTACAATTCTTGTAAACCGGAAGTTGTACTAGATTTTAGTACTACCGGCTTCTGTATACACGTATGGAAAATGGAAATCATACTAGGAACGGAAGCTGTAGTAGAATAGTAAATATATGCCAGTTCCGGTCACAATACAAGAAAACACACACACACACAGGGACGGATCCAGGACGGACTTCTAGGGGGGGGCGGTGGGTAGTAATACTACTACTTAGAGCTACTTTTAAGAGCTCCAAACTCTGGGATGGGTTTTATTTATGTATAAAATAAGAAAGTTTTGTCTTCTGGGGAGGCGATCGCCCCGATCGTACCCCCCCCTTGTATACACATTATATATGTATATACTTGCTTCTTGATGCCTCTTTTGTGGCTTTTCTCACTTTGGTGATTAGTGTTGCAACAGGAAATAGTAGATATTAGGGATGCGCACGAGACGAGTCGAGACAGGATTTTCCTGACAAAATTCGACTCGAGACACGGCTCTTCTAATAGAAAAATATATATTTCGAGTCGAGACATCACTTTTACAGCACATTTTCGAGTCGAAACAGCCACAAATCTTGTCTCGTGCGTATCCCTAAGTAGATTCCACCACTTTCAGTATGAATAGAAGGAAGATAGTCAAGATGCAACTTAATTTTTGAATGCTGAATCTCGAAAAGCAAGTTCTCGCTATCTCTAAGGAGATGAATACTGAAACCGGAAGTAGTAGCGAATTTTCTACTACTTCCGGTTTGAACAGAGACAAAGGGAGGAGATGAAATCTATTGACCTGTTAACAGAAAGAGGGCATAGCCATTCTTTAAAATTTCCCATTCGGATGCTGAGCATAGTTTAGAATTCTGATAATATTAAGCATATACTCCTTAATTGAAGATAGAAACAAAGTGAAATACTGTCTCAATGACAACGTACATGGGCAAAAAGAAATGACTGTTTGGCTTCTTGTTTACCCGCTATCATCTCAACACACGTATCTCAGTATTTATATCGTGAAACTAAAAGAAAATGCCGACCGGCTTCGAGGAAATAACCCCGGCTCGTCTATTCCATCTCATATATATCTAAGTAATGACAGATTTTAATTTGAGAAAAAAAAGAAGAAGAAATCGAACTAGTTTTCAATGTCCAGTTTTGTAATTACTTATGAAACTAAATAAATTATAGTAGAAAATCGCTGAACTACATCAAGAATTTGTAGTTGGAGGAGCAATAATGGAAATTTGGAGAGATGTTATTTTTGTGGAATTAATCCCTATAAAATACATTTTTCTAGACGAAAAATTGTTTACAATATATAATTGAGGGTAATTTT
Organism: Thermobia domestica; assembly: GCF_964235325.1. Taxonomy (NCBI): domain Eukaryota; kingdom Metazoa; phylum Arthropoda; class Insecta; order Zygentoma; family Lepismatidae; genus Thermobia; species Thermobia domestica. Next base: position 278,331,223 of record NC_137457.1, on the reverse strand, counting down.
AAATAAAAGAAAGAGTGATTAAAGTTGTTAGCAATGTGTGGATAAATTATTGTCTTGTTTGTCCTCTTCCTGAAAATAAAAAAAATAAAAACCCTCCCTAAATAAATGCTTTTAGTTAAGGCTGGGACTGAAATATTTACTTCTTCTAGTTATTGTAAGTTCTCGAATAATAATAATAATAATAATAATAATAATAATAATAATAATAATAATAATAATAATAATAATAATAATAGGAATTTTATTATTATTATTATTATTATTATTATTATTATTATTATTATTATTGAGCAATTACATGGTTGTTTCAGAAATGAACCTCAGTCACATTTTTGACAGCTTACAGGTTTATTCATATTTTACTGTACTGAAGATAAGTGTGGTCTCGAACAGCAGTACTTTTATTAATCCATTTCATAGTAACATATAGAATGTTACGTATTTTTTATCTTTATATAACAATAATGAAAGTGTTTTTTTAAAGTGTGGAATACATTTCTGTATGGAGAAAGGATGTATTTAAAGATGTGTTAAACGTGTGTGGTTATTATATTTCAATTTGACTCTGACCACAGCTTCCAAACAATAATTGCGCAGCGTAGAATGTAAACAAACATTATATGAAACACTATTTGATCAATGATTTCTTTTAAGAGTCTCTTTCCAACGATAAAACCATATGAGACGTGAAGCTACAGTTTAATACATGCTCCCAACCACCAGAATCTGGGATCAAACCAGGATCTTTCGTACGATATGCGAGAACGGTACATTTGAAGTTGACTGAGCCGGTTGCTTCAACATTGTTAAAGTTACAAAATTTACACATCTCACGATTGTATTTGTTCATTTAAATAACTGGTTAAATGAATAACTTTAGACATACACCGTGAAAATTCAGACAGTTTCTGCAACTCAAGCTGTGGCACTGGAGTTCGAATCCCGCACAGCATCTTTGGTTTGTAACCAAATGCAATGACGCAGTTGATTTAAAAATTAAAGGGAGAAGGGTGGGAACTGATCACAGAATAGCTGTAATCTTTTCACTAAATAAATACCAATAAATCGAATAACGATTCGTGTCTAGTAATAACAAAGGGTTGAAAATAAAATGGTGTAAAAATAGTCTTTATAAACTCGCCACGTCAGCTTGAAATATGTTATTAATGAGTTTGAAAAACTGCTATGTTCAGGTCATTGGATTTCCTTCGGCTGATAACGGTTAGCGGAGAAAGTTGTAATAAGATCAAGCTAAAAAAATCCCTCTTTAATAAGTTATAGTAGTAGTACGTACTTACTTTATAGAAGTGCCGTGCCGTGCCACTGGAAAAATCACTGGGTAAAACGCTTTTGCCACACTCTCTTCGCAACTCACCCACTGTCTCTCACTGACTGACCAACAAGCAACAAGCCAGCACAGCAGGAACTACTCCAAGCTCTTACGTCACAGCGCGGTTACTATGGAAACGAAAACGCTGGCCGAGATGTAACGCCTGGTTTTGTCTCCTTGAGGTTCTCTCCGCAACGCACACAATACCAAGCTATGCAATCCCTACGTCAATGTTTTTGCTCTCTTTTTTTCTTTTTTCTTCCTTAAAAAAAATGCGCAAGGAGGCTGAAGCAGAAACAAGATTAAAGAAAAAAAGAAGAAAAACTAGTCAATTGCATTATGTCCCACGGCAATCTGTGAAAACCCGTATCAATTTACGTTGAATTCGATATGATCAACCTTTTCCAGTCGAAATTAAATTTATGTCAGTATCTCGGATAGACTTGTCATAGGATCTCGAAATAAACAGGTTGTTTGCTTACATACTATGTGTATATTACTACTACTACTACTACTACTACTACTACTACTACTACTACTACTACTACTACTACTACTACTACTACTACTACTACTACTACTAATAATAATAATAATAATAATAATAATAATAATAATAATAATAATAATAAGTGATAGGATACGAGAACATCCAGAGGAAACTCACGTACACAAAGCTATTCAGCGACTTGAGATCAGACCAGGAACCTTCGCACTAGAAATAAACCCTCTACCATTTTTTTAAAATTCCATTCCATTGTCCTGGCCATTCCTCACCACCTGTTTCACCTCCAAGAGGGTTGGATTAAAAGATCATATCACAAGCCTTCGCAATATGGTATTGAAGAAAATGACCCAGAATGAGAAATGTTCACTTCTGTTAGATACTAATGTATTTGCCAGAGCATAGCACGTTAATTGTATTCAAGCAGGCGCGCACCCATGGGAAGGGGTCCACTAGGTCCAGAACCTCCCAAATTTCCTAACAGAACGTACATTTGTACACTGTCTCAATAAAATTATACTTATTTAATAGGGAAAAAAATTTATTGACGTAGCATAAATTTTGATTTTGGACTTCATCTGTACTCTTTCTCTTATAAATGAAATCTAGTTGTATAATTTTTTTTCCTGAAAATATAGATGGAAGTATTTTACAATTACTTACCGTCTTTTCGGGTACAGAATAATACCCGTTCAATACTACATAGACTAGTGGCTTGTAATATTGGACCTTCCCACCGAAGCTTGGAATTCTCTCAACAAAAATTAGTAGGTGCGTATCTGTATTCAAGCAACAACACACCGTTTTCAACTTGAGAAAGAAAATAATACGCAAATCAGACAAAGTTTCCCTGTACTTTCTATCTTTCGAAAATTCTATTCCATTGCGTGTTTCATATATATATATATATATATATATATATATATATATATATATATATATATATATATATATATATATATATATATATATATATATATATATATATATATATATATATATTAACCTCACTGAACTATACGGAAAGAAATGGCTATTTGATTGTTATATTCTTGCATGACAAGCCCAATTCCAAATCAGCTCATCCTACATCCGTTCCATTTAGTGGTATATCATCGTACAAAATCTATCCCGGACTGATTAAACAGTCCAAGTATAGAACTTGAACAATCAGTTTAGATCAGTTCGGCAAGAATGAAGCTACATTCTTTCCAAAGATTGTTCATGTTTTGGTTCCAGTCCCGGAACCTTATTTTTAATTCAGCGTTCCTCGAGAAGAGAAACGAAAATATATTTCGACGTATCAGACCAAATTTATATATAAACGCATCATGAACTTATATTTTATTAGGTTTATTAAGCAAGTGGGCGTTACCGATTAGCTTAGTGACTCATGAGTAGTATACTCTTCTTCAAGAAAACCTGAACATCCCTCCAAAGATGGCCACTCCAACCACGGACTTGACTGGAACCCCCTAAAATTTATCTTTCTCACACGAAATTTACCATTCTGCCTCCCATATTTATTATTTTGCCCCCAAATAGGGCAGAATATATCAAACAATATCAATCTGCCGATAGTTGTGTAGTACATTTTTTTTTTTTTTTTTTTGTCTATTGGTTTAAAAGTTACAAGAGCGTATAAAGATTAATGGCCCATCCTGAACCTACATACGAGGGTAAGTCAAAAATTATCTGCAATGTAGCTATACCTTTTCTTACATTGTTTACATTAACCTCTGTCCTCGTTTATTTTATTATTATGTTATTGTGGTCATGCTATGAATGTTTGATCCTAATTCGTCCATTTGTGTTCCTTCTGTTGCAGATAGATCATAGCCGCTCCATTAGAAGTTTGCACCAAAGAGAAAGAAACGAGCAGCGATCCTGTTTTGTGTGGTCGGAAGGTGTATCAGGGGCCGCAATCCATGAAAGACTTTCGGTACAATACGGGAACAGTGTCTTGCCGCAATGGAGTGTCTACGCACGAGGAAGCAGCCGTAGATGGTAATAACACTTGCGCAACCAACTTTTTATTTTCTTTTTTAAAAAAAATCATTTATAGACACTCCGATGCGGAAAGACACTGTTCCCGTATTGTGCCGAAAGTCTTTGATGGATTGCGGCCCCTGATATACCTTCCGATCACAAAAGCCGGATCATTGCTCGTTGATCCTCTTTGGTGCAAACTTCTAATGGAGCCACCATGATCTATCTGCAACAAAAGGAAGACAAACAAGGGCGCCGATCCTGGGGGGCCGGGAGGGCCCGGGCCCCCCAAATCTGATGTGGGCCCTCCTATTGTATTTATGAATATACAATATTTGGCATAGTTTGAATGCAATTTGTCTTAAAATCCTCATATATATGCCTTCTGTATCTGAATGCCCCCCCCCCCCTAAATTTACAGAGAAATCATCGCCCTTGAAGACAAATGGAGGAATTAGAATCAAACTTTCATAGCATGACCACAACAGCATAACAATAAAATAAACGAGGACAGAGGTCAGTATAACAATATAAGAAAAAGTTATAGTTACGTTGCGGATAATTTTTTAATTGCCCTCGCATGAAGTGTTCACATTGTTCAAATTGTGTAGCGAAATCCTCTGTACGGTTTCGTAGGATTTGCTTTAGACATCATGATTAACACAGGCTCTGCTTCAAGTCTTTTGACTAGCGTGGAAGATCTGGGTTCTATTCCTGGTGGGAGCTCATGTGGTTCGGATTCTACATTAATCGACATCTCATATAGCCTAGCTGCTGAAAAGGACGCTAAATTCAAAATCAACTCAACTCAACGCCTTTTGACTAGTCAATTCAATTCGTCATAAGAAAGAATGAGTTATCATTACTTATTATAACATCTGTTTACTATGGTATACAAGTATCACTGTATATATATAGTGACAATTAGTACTCGATATTTACAAGTAATCCTTTTGACAGAGGTTCTTCAGTATTTCTTAGATCTCTCTTCCTAAATCAGTTCCTGAAACTGTAAACTCACCAAAGTTCGTTATCCCCATGCTTAGCTAGGATTACGAACTTTACGCTAATTACTGAAATGAATTAAACTTTAATGTTTCATTAAGAAATATTTGCGGTTTATAATATGCATTAATTTAAATACAGTTTAATGATAATAAATTCTATGTTAATCACAATGCTTATGATTGCCTCAGCTGATAAGCAAAACAAATAATAATATTTTAATTGTAATCATAAAACAACAAATTTATAATAATAAGTGAGAAAAAATCATAATATTTGAAATAAATGTCATAAATGAAAAAATATTACTTTTTTAAGTGCCAGCAATAAGAACAGATTTAATCGTTAATTGTATCTCAGTAATGAAAATAAATGAATAAATTTTTCAAAGAAATATATTTCATAAATACAATAGACCTAACTGATAAATGATAAAATAAGGTGACATTTGCTATGAGTTTTCTATTTTGGTGTTGATTTGAGATGTAGTACAGCAGTTTTGCGTTTTGGTAACTTTCGATTTCCTTATAATTCTTAGTCAGTGTTGGCAGAAATTTGAAAGTTCTCTTGTGCATACGAAAAATTTTGGACTTCCGTCCGACATAGTGTTTACTTCAAAGTCTTTTCCATCAAGCGAGTGTGATTATCCCTCCAGCAACTTTCAATCGCTTCCGCTCTTGATACACATTACAAATGATTTTTATTTTATCTTAGTGTTCTGTCCGAAGACAGGTTCTAGCCAACTTACCATAATTTTCATATATATAAATGAAAAAAAACTGACCATGTTTGTGACTTTATATCTCTTTGAGCCACCCGACTGATCTCGATTAAATATTTAACATAGATGAGGTTCGGGCCTGGATGGTTTTTATAATTTCATTTTGACGTTACAACGTAGCTGAGGGGAAGGGAAAGATATATAAAAATAAGTAAAATTTAATGACTCTTGAACCATGAGATCGGTCTAGATCAAATTTTCAACAAAGATGAGGTTTGGGCCTGGGATGTTTATTTATCATTTCACTTTGACGGTGCAACCTAGAGGAGAAGGAGGGAGAGATATTTAAAAATGATCAAAATGGTCGATATTAGTGTCAAATCCATAGTGTTCGGGGTCGTTGTGATGAACAGTGATACTTCCGATGCCGCTTAAATCCATGTCACTAAAATAAAAACAGTATATCAAACACATGAGATAAGAAGTTGTGTATTTACTTTTTTTAAAAAATTTTAATCCAGCGGGTAATCTATGCTAGTATTATAATAATGAAAATAATATATCTTTCAGTTTTTACGTCCTACAATTATGCCGTGTAGGTGAAGACGGGATGATCAAAAAGAATGAAATGGTGGAATGAAGAAAGTGGGAGGAAACGGGAGAACCCAGAAAAACCCATGCACACGGTGTTAGCCTACTACAAAGCTTATAATAATAATAATAATAATAATAATAATAATAATAATAATAATAATAATAATAATAATAATAATAATAATAATAATAATAATAATACGGGAAACTAGGAATTGAGGTTCTTTGCTACGGTCATCCTCACTTTTTTTTTTTAATGTTAGTGCATTAGCTACAGACAAGGAAGAACATAAAAAATTTAGAAAGTGAGTCAGAGAGTATACGCAAAATGCTATTAACATGAATAAATAGTTAAAGCTTTTCGTGTATACATTTAGGTGCCCAATAATCATGACATCATAATGCGGGTTCAAATTTTTGGTCTATACCAAAAGGTTTGGAAACGTTTATTAGTTCATTTAATGACGTTTTGTATGAAACTACATCGCTTACTTTTTATACACGAGGAATGCTCAGAAAGTAAGGTCACAAAGCCTGTGAAACGTGTATATATTATTTCATACAACCAATACAGCTAACAAATAGTAGGCTACATACATTAGGTTACTTTTCGACATAGTCTCCATATCAATGAAGGCAGTTGTCGTGTCGTGGGATGAGTTTGAAGATCCCCTCCTGGTAAAAATCCTATCCTTCCATATTCAGCCACGTTGTCATGAAATGTTTCATCTTCTCATCTGAAGCGAACCGACGGCCTCCTAGGTACTCTTTCAAGTGCGGGAATAGGTAAAAGTCGCTTGGAGCGAGGTATGAGTTGTAGGGAGGGTGGTCAATGATCTAACGAAACTGCTTCAACAACGTGGTGGTCTTCTGGGCTGGTCTTCGAGACATTTCAGTCTCTCCGTAAACCTCTATTGGTGCTGTTGGTAATTTTCAGGCGCAGTTACATGTTTCGCCCACATAAATCAAATAACTTAGCGGATTTCTTCGTGTGAGACCAGTTTTTCGAACTAGTCGTCATTTCTGTTTACATACAACTAGTGCCGTAGGTGGTGGGTGGATGAAACTCTCCACAGTTGCCAACTCCATGTATTAAGATTACTGCACAGTCTTCATTCCTCTATAGGCTAACAGACGAAACTCTAGAAATATCGACCCTGCAACCTTAGTTTCTGATTCTCCCTCGTATTTGATATTCTTCATTGTCTTAAAGTTATCCATTTAATTTATATATATATATATATATATATATATATATATATATATATATATATATATATATATATTGAAGATGATCTTAGAGAAGAGCCTTAAACAACTAGAATGAAAGAATAAGTTTACAATATTTGGATATCTATGCATTAAAAAAGGTGAAATGATGACTTCATTACACAGGTTATAATAATACAGGGTGGGACATAAAAAGTAGTTCAGCTCCACCAACGTCTACAGTAACCTTGTAAGATCAATTTTACGTAGGAATGCCTCAGATAATTTGATGTTACGAAGGACGTTCTTGCGTAGGAATGCAAGTACCTTTCCATTGTTCCAATTTTGAATATTCAATATTTACTCAAGATTTCATATTCTTGCGCGGGCTACTTTTTCGAAGCTCATCCCTTATCATGGCATTTCTAATTTTTCAAGCAGTAAAGTGAAAGACTGTGAATTGTGCTTCCCTGAAATTAATTTGTCTGAAATACGAATGGTACGAAGAACGAGCAATTTTATTTGATAATTTTGCAAATTGATGTATAATAACATTCCGAACAATTTTCTCGCAAAAGGAACTAACTATATTCTAAATTCAGTTTGGTTTAGGTCATGCCTACTTTGGTGTACTTCCTGTGTACAAATTTTACGAATTCTACTGTTAGCAATGTTATTATTATTATTATTTTAGCTTGTTTACTATCATTGAGTTGATTTTGAATTTAACGTCCCTTTTCAGCAGCGAGGCTATATGAGACGTGGACCACTGATTAACGTGGAATCCGAACCACATGAGCTCCCGCCGGGAATCGAACCCGGGCCTCCCACGCCAAAGGCGCGTATGCTAACCACTTAGCCACGGAGGAGCTCTGTTTATCATCAAGAGCGTAATAGTCGGACGTGAAACTTAATAGAACAAATACTAAAATTGTAACACAACTTGATTTCCTGGCAAGACTGACATAAGCTCATAACTATACTTTTACCCCATCTCTTGATGTGGAAGTTATAAATCGATAAATTACCTGCACGGTAGCGACATCTATTAGCGTCAGGCAGACAAATGATAGTATTTGTAGTGACATCATTTTACGAGTATAAAGAAGATTTTAATTTTTTTTAAAGTTTTAAATATAAAAAGAACAGCATAAAAGAGTTCAGACTCAAATTTCATACATATTCAGTTAATGAACATTTTTTCTACGCAATTTCTTTGGGTACTTTATAGTTTTGTACCTGAAAAGTGACACGAGACCTCTCTCTCAGTCTATCTGGTTGTTTCTCATATACTACTGCTTGCCACACGTGCTAATTACAAGTTTTCCAGGAAACACACGTTAATAAGAGCAAACCATACTGTTTCCGCGAAATTGTAAATAACTCTTAAAAACATAATATTTAGTACACACAACACGATTTTACGCTTCCATTTTGTGTGCGGGAGTGTAGTTATGTATATAATGCTACATGAAAGAAAGAAAGAAAGCAAGAAAAAATGAAAACTACACAGAATTAATTGGTTTAAAATTGGTTACTCTTGTTCAGAAATAATTGTTAATAAAACAATTTTCTCTTTACTCAACTCAAAGTATTATTAAGTGTATCGACTGGTTTTAAAGAACAATCATTTGTTAATTATTTCGTTATTTTAGCACCATTTTATAGCTAAATACTAACAAATTATAAAAAAGCATTAATTGCAAGTTATATTATATTATACTATGGAAATTTGTAAATAAATAATACTCCTTGTGATTAAATTCAGAAATATGAAGAAAATAGACTTTTCACTTCTCTTACTTAGATTAGATGAAAGTTTAACATTGCTTTCAGCAGAGAACAGTGTTGCCAACAAGTTGATACAAAAAGTGAGTTTAGAGAAACGAACAAAATTAAACGTTTAGAAAAAAATCTTACTTCACTTCTATTCACGCTTCTACAGATAATCTGTTTGCTATCGTTAAAGTATTATTTGTGCCTCTAAACGGAAGCTCTGTAAACTAAAGGACATTAAAAGCTGGAGTTGGTCCCCGTTAGAAGATAAGAGATAACAGCAATCAAAGCGAGAATATAGAGATAAATGTTACGTAGCCTACTTTCCTAGCTCGTCAACATCTGAACTGATTCAAATAAGCAAAAGAAAAATATTCATATATCTGAACTGATTCGAGTTAATAGTACTTATTTCAATACAAGTTGTTCGCAGCGCAAAAGTCGCTAGATTTGTAAGTAAGTCGCCAAATGGTCAATCCAAAATCACCAAAAAAGTCGCTAATCGGAAAACTTATTTTTTGTCGCTATTCTGGAAGGCGAATCCCCCAGATTTAGCTACTTTTCCCCCAAATTGGCAACACTGGCAGAGAAGTTATATGCGACGTGGACCTACAGTGTAAAGAGGAGTCCGAAGAACTATCATGATGTGTTCAAATTTGTGTGTCCTTCCACCGGGAATCAAACACGGGACCCCATGCACGAAAGGCGAGCACACGCTAGCCACTAGCCTCGGGTAGGGTATGTGTAACAGTTTAACATGGACTTCTACCGGGAACCGAACAATATGTTGCTTAGTATTGGCTAAACTACAATAATTTCACTACCGTTTACTGTATGCAGAAATAAGTCTGTATTTCCAGAATTCCACGATATTATTAATTGGGCTCGAACTTGTACGAGGTGCACTCAACTTATAACACAATTTCTTTTGAACACTGGTAACAAGTAGAAACGTGCTGTTTGTTTTAAAATACGCGAGCACTCGTTGTCAATGCGTGACAGAGATGGCAATACCGTACGGCACACACAATTATTGCGACACCGGTGAGAGTGATGACTGTTTTTGATACAATACTCGTCGTTTTCTCCATTTACGTGGTGTGACACAGCTTGGGAATTCATCGCCAGTTGAGTTAGGCATGTGATGATGGTGTCATGGATGTATCTAATTTGTGTTCGTGGGTGTAGCAGTTCAAAGAAGGCAGAACGTCGTGTGACAACAAACTAAGACAATCTCGGCCTCGTACAAGCCTATCTGACGACATGATCGAACGAGTGGAGCTAGTTGTTTTGGAGGATCACCGAATGAGTGTGGAACACATTGCCCCCTAAGTTGGCATTTCCATGGGATCTGTGCACACTGTCGTCAGACCCGCTTGCGCGAGGCCGATATTGTCTTGGTTTGTTGTCACACGACGTTCTGCCTTCTTAGAATTGTCGCACCCACTAATGCACATTAGACACATCCATGACACCATAATCACATGTCTCACTCAACTGGCGATGAATTTCAAGCGGTGTCACACCACGTAAATGGAGGAAACGAAATGATTACATGCTGTTCTTGTGTTGCCATTTTGCTAGTAAAACTTCAACTTTATCGCAAAACTTCAGCAAAAAAACAATACAACTAAGTCCACATTTCACGTTGCTTCCATGCTGCTGAATAGTGTTGCACACGGGACGATATTTGTAGAAATCTAATTTCATCTCGATTCTCAAATGATTCTTTCTAATTCCTTCTCGATTTCAAACAAGCTTTTCTAGTCTTGTATGGAAAATATTTCGTCTCTTTTGGTAAATGTATGGCCTGATCCTTATGGCCTCGTCTCGAATTTAAAAAGGTACACTCTGTAAAGAAAAAATAGCGACACTTGCTCTAATATGGTTTTATCAACATACTTTAATCAATATGAATTTTTACATGAATTCCTGACAATATTACAATGCAGATTCCTAATGAGCAGTTCATTCTTAACACTTGCGCCAGAGTTTCAGGCTTTTGACATGAATTTAGTGAATTTATATGCATATATAAGTAGCTATGTGTGTTTTGAGCAAAATCGTTTGTAGGAAGAGTAATTCATAAAACTGAAAAAGATCAACAACAATAGCAGAAAACAAGAAATGGAATTTCTTTAGGGTAAGACATATTGTGTGCAAACATCGAGAAGTACGATACACCAAACTAGTATTTCGTATGTGCCCCATGGGCTTCCCGCATTGGTAACAAAGCTATTGCAAAATGCAACCTCGATATCACGGAATAACACCCGGATTATCTGTTCCTTGAATTCCATTCTATTTGAGATAGTTGTCTATTGAAATTTCTACTCATATTGATCCACAAATTTTGAACTGGATTCATGTCGGGTGAGTTTGTAGGCCACACGAGCCTCTAAATAGTCATATTCTTGAACCACGTATTAACAATTTTGGCTCGGTGACATGAAGCATTATCGTCCTGGGAAAGGAAGTAGTCCATATTTTCTTCAGAAAAGTCATCTTTAGCTGTTGTAAGAACTTTACGTACCAGAATTTGAAGATATTTTCGTGCATCAAACGATCCTTCACATATATCCGTCGTTCTGACGTCTTTAACGGTGAACCATGCCCATATCATCACTCAGTAACTGACTATTTGAATCTCTTAAGCAAAATCCTTGTCAAGTTCCTTGCTTGTTCGTATCCACAACTTCACACCATTATCGTTTCCCACTATTCTAAACTTCTTTTCAATGAAGAAAACGACATGCTTTCAGTTGTCATAAGTCCAAGTTGCATATTGACTCACAAAATTACATGTTGAAGTCCTCTGTGTTTTGTCAGTTTCGACTTTCTACGCGGTTTTTTCTTTGTAATATCCTCTTCATATAGTCAAGACAATACAGTTGTACAAGTAACTGCAGTTCCAAGATCATGTCAAACTACAAAAGCGATTTTTGGGGAAATCACTCATTAAATCTGCGGTGCTATTGATTTCATTTAGCAATCTCCTCTGGGTGATGTTTTCTTTTTTCTTTCACACTGTTGACGAAGGGGCGATTTGTTATGCTGTTTCCACTTGTGAATTACTCTTCCTGCCGTAGAATGATGGATTCTCAGAATTCCATCTATTCCTTTAGAGATTTGCCACAACTCACATTTCTTACCCATCTTATTTGTTTACAGTCCACATGTAGCAACAATATCACACACAAACAACACAGCACAACAAAAATTTTGCCACTTGACACACTGTCCAAACAATGAGAAAGCAAAAAACAATCATAAAATGCTATTTACCTCAGCCTACACATCACAAATGCAATGCAGAATTCTTACTACAATAATTTACGAGACGCACTCAGTGCCATCTATCGAAAATACTACTGATACACAAACAATTGACAAGCGATGTCCTACACCACAGGTGTCACAGATAACGCAAATGAACTATCTCACTCTTCATTTCCTTCTATTCCTCTTCTAACGGGCTGCAACTATGGTTTTCTGTGTAAGTTAGTTTGAGAATTGAGGTGTCGCTATTTTTTCTTTACAGAGTGTACTCCTATCTTATTTTCGAGACGAGATACATTTCTCGTCTCATGGCCAACATTAATGCTGAAAAGAGGCGTTAAATACAAATAAACAAAGTAACGTACAGAAGCTTTATTGTTTTTTTTTTTTTAAAAAAAAACATTATTTTTAAAGAATTATCTTCTAATTGTAATCAATGTCTTCACTTTCTGCTCATATTGCTTCCATCTTATTTATCATTAATCTCAATGGTTTTGATTAAGATTAATCGAAAGCAGTGTTCCGCCAGTTATTTCTTCCTTGTATTCAGTAAAACAAGCATGAGTGACCTGGCTGCACTAAGATCATAAAAGCGTGTCTTAATCTCTCATCCGTACACATGCATTTTATCATCCAAGTTCATCTCTGCCTACACGAACAGTTCACGAAACAGCGAGACACCTGTCTTCAGTAATTACTCGCCACACGACACGGTATTCCGAAATGCGTAATGGTATATACGTAATTATCTCTTCAATTTGGCTGCAAGTGTCATTCACACAGCTTTAAATTGTACAGTGTTCCTCGTTTGTAAACGTTTCACAGCTGCTTTTAAAGCATGTCTTATCTTTGATGTCAATATTGAAAAGAAAATTATCTGTCTCTACTGCTCGTTGCCAGGTGAGTTCTCAACACAGATAGGTAGTAACAAAAGAGCACAATTATCTGAAAGTAATAGTAACCTCGTGTAAATTTTTTAGTTAGAGTATGAAGAATACTAAAAATATAATCTTTTAACTGAGAAATTGGTAAGCAAGAAGATTCCATATAAAGAAGACTCTCTATGACATAGTCACATCATCATCACAGGTATTCTAAAGCAGATCACTTGCCAAAGAGAATCTTCCATGCTCCACGGTCTTCCGCTAACCTCTTCGTCTTCACGTACCATTTTTCTGTTTTATTACCATCCATCAATTGTAGCCTCCTTCACCTCCTCCCTCTCTTTCCTGTCACCGTACCCTTTAGCACGTCCCTCATGATACTCTTAGCCAATGTCCCAGCCAGTTTCTCTTCATCTTTTCAATAATATCTAAAATTGTTCTTTTCTCCTCCACCATTTCTGACATCTTCTCATTCATTTTCAGCTCGACCCAGCTAATTCTTCCTTCTTCTCCACACTCACATTTCGAAATCTTCCAGTCTACTGTCCAGCCTAGTCTAACCTAGTCTACTGTCACACACTTTCGGCTTTGACTGTAGAACGTGTTGTGTAGGTGGCAAGGTACAATTTAGCTCAAAATCAGCCCTGGCCAGTGTGTGTCGAACAGGGAAAGAGAACGGGTGGATCTGCTTCGCTTAAGCATGGAGTGGGGTGAGTACGTAAATAGAGTTGCAGTAATTGTCTTGCATAAGGGTGGAAATTTACCAAGTGAGATTTTCAAACTGCTGAAACGTCTGAAAATCAGCAAAAGATTTGTTTACCGGACAATCCAGCGGTTTACTGAGAACGGCAGTGTACGTGACCGGCCAAGGGATGGTTATCCTCGCAGTGTGAGAACAGTGACAGCTGTTAAAGCAGTGGCTGGTCGTGTGCGGCGAAATCCACCCCGGAAGCAGAAGATCATGGCACGGGAGCTCAACATGGCCCCAAGATCAATGTCCAGGTTACTTTCTGAAGACCTGAAGGTCAGAGCTTATCGGCGGAGTACAGGGCATTTCTTGACACCACAGCTGAAGCAGCAGAGGAAACTGAAAGCAAGACAGCTCCTACAGCGGTACGCCAACAATGGACATAGGCAAATCCTCTTTACCGACGAGAAAATCTTTACCATTGAAAAGAGCTTTAACTGCCAAAATGATAGGATATATGCGGCAAGCTCTCGAGAAGCTCGTGGGAGAGTTCCTAAGGTTCAGGGAGTCACAACCCCTCCTCAGTGGGGGGTGAGCTATGAAAGCCACACCAGATTTCACTTTTGTGAGCAAGGTGTAAAAACAAATGCCAGGGTATATGTGGAAACTGTTCTGGAGCCTATTGTGAAGGACTTGAGTGACACAATGTTTAACAATGATCACTGGACGTTCCAGCAGGATTCTGCGCCAGCTCATAAGGCAAGGATGACACAACAGGGGTTGGAGGCCAATGTACCAGATTTCATCTCCAGTGCTGAGTGGCCTTCTGGTAGCCCCGATTTAAACCCTCTGGACTACAAACTGTTGGCAGTGTTAGAAGACATGGTCTGCAAGGAAAGACACCCTTCACTTGAAAGTTTGAAGCGTTCCTTGGTGGCAGCAGTGGCGGATTTTCCGATTGATACTCTCCGTACTGCAATAGATGACTGGCCCAAGAGACTCAAAGCCTATGTGCGTGTCAATGGTGGACATTTGGAAGTTTGTAAAGAATGTATGTGGTTATAACATATTAAAAGAAAATTAAAAAATCTCAAACCGTATTTCATATATTCACAAAAAAAGTGTGTGACAGAATTTATGGCTAGACTAGGTAATATACAACAGGTTCACCTCAGAAATCAGATTTATCTACAGTAATATGAGTCTCCCCCCACCCCCCAGAATAAGCCACAAACTGCCCGCCAGCCCGCCTCCGAATGTTGACGACAACTCTGTTCCCTTGATCCTCTACAGCAACTTCATAAACATTTTGAACACCGCCAACGGTCTTACCAGTCCCTGCCAATGTTGAAGACAGATTTGCGCCGCTAGGGACATTAACAGCATCTCGTGCGCAAAATGCTCAATACCTTTTAGACCAGCTCATAGATATTTGATTATTAAATGTCTCATTCTGTTTTTGGCCCAAAAGATCCAATTTCAATAATAAAAAAAAAAATCTTGTAGGCCTTATATCTGGGAAACTAAATATAGTGTTCAAACCCAAACTATCAGTTAACTCAGTATGATGTGCTTACTCCGTAGAAAATACGAAAACTTGATTTAGATGCTGTTTTAAAAATTTTGTGGCTCCTGATGCAAAAACTAATTATTGGCCAAGATCGCAATCTTTTGATCAATTTTTTGGATTAATCCTAAAATTCTTGTTACACAATATAACATTATAATCCAGGCAACACTGGCCGTGACAAACTGTTGATAAAGATGTACAGGTATCAGATGATATAAATGTGCATCTTGCACACGCACAATTAAATAAAAAAGAAAGAAAACACACACACACAAAATAACTTTTATTTCCTGTTCCTTTTTCCGGTGTTATGAGCTTACACGTCACGACATGCTACAGTTGAACGCAGTTGCAGTAGGAAGGGTCACCTTTGCAGTAGGATGATTCAATGGGAAAAACTCCTTTTTTTAAAAAAAAATAATTAGGCACAAAAAGTGAGTTAACCTGTACATCTACTTATAAAAGGACAGAACTAGTTTTCTATTAATAAGAGGATTCCTATTACTCTGGATTATGAAGGCAAGCACAGAAATTAATAAAGGTAATATCTTTCAAATGAAGGGGACGATTTTTTAGTGTGGTTTGTTGTAACTTCATGCAGTTCATTGAATTTTTCGACCAATTTTGATAGCTTTGAAAACACAGCCAAAGAGGTATATGTAGCGTGGTTTTATAATGTAATGTGTTAATACTTATATAGTGCTAAATTCTAAAGATCTTGTTCCTTAGTAATTTCTTAAGAACGCTGTCTGAACGAACATTCAAACTACTTTCAGTCATAAGGAAGATGTTGAAATAGTGAATTTGTATTGGGCACAGAAATTTGTAAGTAGCTGAATCCAAGGACGCCCATGTTGTGGTTTCCAAGGGGGAGAAGTATAAACGACATTCCAAATATAGTTTCAAAGTTTGCTGTAACTATTCTACAAATTCTGTTGGGTTTCCGATATTCCGAAGTACAATATCTTCTAGGGGAGGGGGGGAGCGAACGGCCCACCTTGCTCCCCCCTAATGGGCGCCCTTGGCTGAATCACTCGCTATTTTACATTATAACATTTCGTAAGTACTTAAAACACTGACTATAACATATTGAAAGTAGTTCATACAGTAGCCTACATGTATTAAAATACATTATGACATTCTATAAATAACTGTTTTAAAACACATTTTTCTGACCAAAATAAAATGAATTATTTAATAACTATACAACTTTTGTTCCAGTTTCAAGGATCTAACGTCCTCTTCATCAGACATTGAGAAAAGACAGATGACAGCAAAACTTATATCTTCCTCAGCCGTTAGTTAGCATATTCATTTATATAATTTTAAATGTTTATCTGTCTATATATATATAAAATTTAAGTTTGTAATATGTAACAATATCATATAATTACATTGTTAATATACTTTAATCGTCAATGCAATTTTACAATTCTGTTGATCTTTATATAAAATAAAATAAAATAACAGAAATTTGAAATAGTCATGCATTTTTCTTTTCTATCACTGCTAATAATTTCTCCCATTGCTCATGTATATTTATACCACCTGTCCAGTTCATTAAGTTCTCCTCTTGTTCTTTCTTTATTCTTCTCGCTTCCTTCCACTTTCTAATAATCTTTCTTTTTTTCTCTTTCTAAACCTCTAGCCCCTTCCCAATCTATCCTATGTCCCGTTTCTTTCACATGTTTGTAAATAGCATTATTTTCTCTTTTCATTCGAACATCATCTTTATGTTGTTTCAATCTGTCCATAAGCCTTTTTCCCGTCTCTCCTATGTATTTCATGTCACACTCACTACATTTCACTTCATAGATAACTCCTTCTTCTTCCTCCTCTATATTGCTTTCCTTCCTTTTCTTTTTCTTTCTTATACACCTCAACAATGTTTCTCCTCCTTTTCTATATGTCTTAATACATCCTTCTCTTAATAACTTCTTTATTACTTCCGTCTTTTCTCCTATGCTCTGAATTCCATACCACTTCTTATTTTCTTCCTCTTCTTTCTTTTATAACTTTTTCTGTTCTCTTTTCCTTTATCTGTTCTATTTTATATCCATTACTTTTAAGTTGTTTATATAACTTTTCCAAATCTTTCTTCCTTCCCTCTTCTTCACTATTGATGTTCTCTATCCTCCTTTCCATGTTCCTAATGAAGTTCTTTTTAGTTGCTTTGTCTACATCGCTTCTCCAGTGACAATAAATACCTGCCCAACACGTTTTTTTTTAATACCAACTGGTAATTACAGTGAAACCTGTCAACTTGGCCACCTCTCTAAGTTGGCCACCTGCTTATCTTAGCCTAGTTCGTCTTGAACCTGCATTTTCCCATAAGACATTCGTTACTTACTACTCTATAAGTTGGCCACCTGTCTATCTTGGAAGTTGGCCACACTGAAGTAATGTTTATCCTATGATGATAATGATAAATTTACCTGCGTATCTTGGCCACGCAAAATATGTTTTGTTATTTTTCTTAACTCTTTCTTATTCCCATATGAGAGGCAGATGTTCTGTATTTGTGACTGGACACAAAGAAGCAAAGGTTCACACGATTTGTTCTTGGAGGTCAATGACCAGAACACTACCCTCATAAAGGGGTGGTGAAGGAAGGTGTGAATAAGAAAAAGCACGTACAGGAATTCAGGAAATGGTTGTACATATTTGTTTACCCTATCTGTTTTGGTAAAACCATTAGCTATATCAATTCCTCTCATCAGTGGGGAGCTTTAGTAATTCCGGAAAATTCTCAAGGTTAAAACTAACCATCTCAATTGTCAACTATTGGCACCTGTCGGCTTGTCAAAAGATAGCGGAGTGTTTGAGATATCAATTCCTTCAAGATTTTCTCAAAATATCTTTGGCTCCGAGAGAAACACTTCTAGTTCATTAACAAGAGGTAGTTAACTACAATATTAGAATGTATATGTCTGCCAAAAAAGAATAAAACAAATACGTCTAGAATGAACCACCATTCAGTAACAACTGAAAAGAAGTCATATAAATTACATATGAATTTCTCAATTTATAACTTAGCTTTTCTTGTTTTCAATCTGAATAACTCAGTGTGCTATACTATCAATTTCAATAAACTGCGTACAAACGCTTCTATTTCATGGTTGTTTATGTTATTGTGTTTTCAATGCAAATAACCCAATGTACCAGACTAGTTTTCAGGAAGAGAAAGGTATGCACATATATTGAACATACTATAGTAATATTTTCTAGTACTGTATACTTTTATGATTACTCTATATACATTATTTATAAGTAGCTGTCGTGGCACTGATTATTAAAATTTTACAATCAAGTAATACTAGAAATCCTAATCTAAAAATACACAAATCACACTTATTTTCTGTAAGTTTGCCACCTGTCTAAGTTGGCCAATTTTCGATGGAACCGATGGTGGCCAACATAGACAGGTTTCATTGTACTTTCTCACCTTGCTTCTCTATCTTCATATCCATAAAATTGATGGTGGGGTGCTGACTGCCACGGGTGCTGACTGCCACAGCCAATTATTGGTGCTGATTGCCACGACTGGCGCTGATTGCCAATATCAAGGTGCTGACTGCCACGATGGCGTGCTGACTGCCACGAGCCTGAGAGAAAGTTGCTAGACGTAACATTACCGGACGCCAAGAAGCATGAAAGAAACTAGATGATCCTTAGGATCGTGTTGTTCAGACCAACATCTAACAAAGGTAAACAGGTCTCTGTATGTACACTCATGTCCAAAATTATTGTCACATGGTTATAAATATGTTGTTTTAGTAATATAATTTGATAACGAATTCGCCCGGTATTTCTTATAATGTTAGTATGTGTATATCGGCAAAGACAAGTATGTGGTAAATTTCATGTCAAAAGAGCAGTAAATAAGAACAATAAAACGAAAATAAAATTTTCTTGTCCATTTAGTTACATTTTATTTTACTCATTATGATTTTCGTATTTATAATTCTTTTCCTATGAAATTTATCACAAATATAAATTTCCTGATTATACACATAATATAAGTATTAAAAGTACTCTGCAAAATTATCAAATTATATTCTTACAAGAAGACAGTTATAGATATGCGAAAATAATTTTGGACATGAGTGTACTTTCAGTTTTGTCAGGGAGCGGTGCGTATAAAAGTGGTACGATTTATATATTCTCACTTGAACTCCCTATGTCAGCATGAACTGTGTACAGCTGTGCAAATTGTTTCGAGCAGCTCTTGAAAGTTCCATCAAAAAAGCACTGCTGTCTGTACCTCACAAGGGAAGTTCAGGAGAAAGCACTCGCCTGCAGAGAAATTAAGCATGCCATTTGAAGTCCCAATTCATGCTGATTATAACAAGCTAATAAAATTCCTGTACGATTGAGAACGGTTCGAGATATTCAACTTGGAAGTTTATATGAGAAAATGAGGATATACGCATTTATACGCGTTAAGTACAACATAATTAGCAACGAATATTGACATACGAATTGAAAACTATCGGAAGTAACAGAACAAAAAGTGTTTCGCAATAACTAACGGGTTTGTTGGATACAATTAGTCATTACATTGTTCACAATAATCATAGGTTAGAGATGAAACTTGATCACTGTCGTTCTTCTGTTTTATGAAGAAATGACACAGGCAAAATACTCCCTTGCACCATGAACATTTTATATGTGCAATTGTGTTGCATCCGTCAAGAGAACAGTTCGCAGAGCCAAAGCAAAAATCAAATTCGACAAGTGATTCAAAAGTTATAGGCCTATAATTTGTTCGTAACCTGCCTTGCAGAACGCAAACTGAAACAATCCAATGTATCGCGGTGATCGGAAGTGATTCGTATGGTCACGAACTTTATTTGATTGTTTCGTTGGTACATTATGACGTCCAGATGAAGAAGATTCATACTATGTACAAATCTCCTACCATAATCTTTGATTGGTCGGGATCAAAACACATCAAATGGTTGCACAAATCGTGTGCAATTCTTTGGTATCTTCTCAACCATTAGGTCTTTGCCATCCGTCATGCAACTTGTAATGGACAATTTGTCTGTGAATGGACCCCAGTGATCAAGCAATAGCAAGTTCAAACCATCAGGCTTCGCCATGGGTGAGAATACTTAATGCATTGAAACGTGCATCCACTCATTTTCTCATATAAATTTCCAAGCTGAATATCTCGAACAGTTCTCAACGTACAGGAGTTTTATTACCTGTTGTAATCAGCATGAATTGGTCCTTCAAATGACATGCTTATTTCTCTGGAGGCGAGTCTTCTCCCAAACTTCCCTTGTCAGCTGGCTTCAGACCATTATATCCATTAAATAATACAATAAAACAATTAATATAAACAATGAAATGTGCAAATTGTACATATAACAGAAAACACAAACCCTTTATAAACATCCAAGTGTATGTCGTTCCACTTAGTGAGCAACTTTGTAACTTATAGGATGCCACATAGATATGCTGTGTCCGAATACAGTTTCTCCCAGGCTCGTGGCAGTCAGCACGCCGTCGTGGCAGTCAGCACCTTCATATTTGCAATCAGCGACAGTCGTGGCAGTCAGCACCAATAATTGGCTGTGGCAGTCAGCACCCGTGGCAATCAGCACCTATCCAAATTGATGGATTTGTTTTCTTCTACTTCTAATTCTAATCTTATACCTTTTTCTTCGTCTTCTATGAGTTCAACATATTTCTCCAGTTGATCTCTATTCCCTGTCCATATGCCTAAACAATCATCTACATACCTGCTAAAGAAGATTAACTTTCCCTTTGCTTCTTTTGTCACTTTTTTCTCCCACTTATTCATCGCTATTTCCGCTAAAACTGGACTCAGCTTGGATCCAATGCTTAGACCTTCTTTTATCCTTACTAGTCTTTCTCTAATTATACAGTAGCTATTTTCCCATAACGTCTTAAGCGCTCTTATAACTTTTTCTTTTTTCCATAGACCTCTAACTTTCCCTTCCATTTTTTCTTCTATCGCCCTTAAAACATAATCTCTTTTTATACTTGTGAACATGGCTTTAGCATCTACACTAAACGTTAACATGTTCCTTTGATTCCACTTAATCTGATCTAGCTTCTTCTTCAATTCTTCCGTGTTCTTAATTCTGTATGTCTCTTGCTCTTCTCTGATTTCATCCATTATCTCTTAATTTTTCTTCTAGTGGTTCAAAATAGTTACCTCTGCAGTCCATTACTGGTCTTAGCTTAATTTCTTTCTTATGAATTTTAGGAAAACCTTTCATTATAATCCTTCCTTTTTCATTTATCAACTTTTTAATTCCTTCTTTTTTCCCTTCTTGTAGTATTTTCTTCATCACTTCTTCTTTCATGTCTTTGTTATCTACTTCCTCATATGTTTGATCATATAGCTCTCCTAGTTTTTCATGGTACCACCTTTTCTCCATAATTACCAACGCACCTCCTTTATCCGCCTGTTTCATTCCTTGGCAGAATAGAGTGGGTAATGACTCAAATCAAAAGTTTTAAATCTATTTTCAGCAATAGCGATACGAGTGGGAACGCGAGGGCATTTTTAAGCTGTAGTCACGATCGCTAACAACGAACTCCAGAAAAGCGTGTACCGTAAATGCATTGCGGCGATAGCCACAAAACAGAGCTTTATTGCATTGTAATACACGCAGGGTTCGTCACCAGTCATGCTGGTGTATAGTAGCGTCTTCAAATCCCTTCTGCATGATTCAATTTATATAGGCTGCATGTTCTCAATTTTCCAAAACAATATAAATATTTATTTATAAAAATGAAAAGAACTGAATGAAATTATAGAGAAATATTACAGAAAAAACACGTTACGTAACTGCCTCCTTCCTTATGTCATACTTTGTAACGCAAGGCTGAACCCCCTCTCTCCCTTTGCCGCGTTACGTAATATATGAACGAACCCTTAGATACGTAACACATTCATTACACTCACAGAACCCAGTATCCCGGACAAAATCCCGGAATTCATATTCAAATTTCCATCTGCCCATTCAAATATCTGTTTACCCATTGAATTGAAACAATTGAAAGTTGTTTGTTTTCACAACAATACAAGCGAGCGGGAAAAGTACAGAGTTATTTTCACTAATTTGTTTGGCTTCTTTCTTTCATTCTTGGCTGGGCCATTCGTCATGTATGTATGTGTATGTTTGTCTGGGATAACAAACGGTTCTACGAACTCGAAATATTTTAACAATCGGTTCTCTCGAGCCGATGCGGACCGGCTGAATAGCAGCACTGGTTAACCGAATAATTAATTAATATAAACAATAACATAAATAATGCTATAATGATTTAAGAATAATGCAGATCTTCCAATAATAAACGACAACCCTCTCAGTCTATGCGTGACGCCAATCTAAATAATAAAAAATCTCACTAATAGATGTCACTTCGTGTGCTATCGTTCATCTACCTATAACTACTGAATGTTATATTTTTTTCCTCACTGATTTATGAATAAGAGACGAGTAACTTTTCATGAAGTGACATCCCATACGCAGATTAGTCATGGTTCAGCACATGAGATCATACATAACAGGCTCAACTTTCACAAAGTCTGTGCGAGAGGGATTCGGAAAAAAAATCGATGAAGAGAACAATCGAAACCGTGTGAGAATCTGTCAGCACCTACTGATCGGTTATGCTAACGAATTCGAAACGTTTCTCAAGGCGAATCATCATTGGGGACGGAACGTGGATTCATCACTTGGAACCAGAGAGCAAACGTCAGAGCATGGAATGAAAGCATCCTGGATCTTACGTCAAGAAGACATTCAAAAGTCAATTTTTCGCAGCAAAAGTGATGCTCACAGTGTTTTGGAACTCACAAGGGCCAGTCCTGGAACATTACCGGAAAAGGGGGGTCAACAATAAACATTGAAAAGTACAGTGATGTGCTGGTAAGCAAGTTGAAGCTTGCAATTCGTAATAAATGCAGAGGTTGATTGTCGGAAGGCGTTCTTGTGTTGCATGACAATAAGCGTCCACATACCGCTGCTCACACTGCTCAAACTCTTCAGACGCTGCGTTTCGATGTATTGGAGGATCCTGCATACAGTCCCACGCCACGTCGGACTACCATCTGTTTGGTCTATTTAAAGATGCTCTCAGAGGCCGTCGATTCAACTCCAGTCAACAGGTGAAGGAAGCGGTGCATTTGTGGCTTGCTGGGCAACTAAAAACCTCTTTGCAGAGGATATCGGGAACCTTGTGCAACGGTGGAACATATGTATTGAAAAGCAGGGTGACTATGTTGAATAATGATATGAATAAAAACATTGTACTCTTGTTTTAATAGATAACAAAAAATGATTGCAGATACTTATTCACTAATTCTCGTATTTTTTATTTATTTGTTTTTATTATTATTATTATTATTATTATTATTATTATTATTATTATTATTATTATTATTATTATTATTATTATTATTATTATTATTATTATTATTATTACAGTGAAACTTCTACTAACGGACACCTCTATAAAGCGGACACCTCCCGTAACGGACATATTTTATAATCCCCAAACTGTAATAGGAAAAATCATATTGGTAAACCTCTCTAAAACGGACACTCTCTAGTACGGACACGGACAGTATTTTCTGTCTTTTATAGGTATTATTTACCTCTGTGTTACGGACACTTTCTCTAGAAACAAGTTAAAAAATATAGAAAAATACATTTTTAGTAATTCATACATGTGTCATCAAGGAAGCATTGTGACAACATTTTGCCGCCTCAACTGTCTACTCAGCAATCCAGACGAAGCATTATCTGTTTAACAACATCCTCATGTTCTTTGGTTGCATTTCACTCCCACTCAACCTGGTTTAGATATAAAAGTGATTGACAGTTGCCTACCGTCTGCGATAACACGTTATTCTAGTCCTTCTGGAATCTCTGACCAAGCAGAAGACAAATTTAGTATCTTCTCCTCTCGGGTACGCATATTGTCTAAAAACAGACACTACTGGACTGCAATTAATCCACAAATTAAAGGAACATACTGTAAACGTAGTAAGTAGTGATAAGTGTAAAGTGCAGAAAACTATAACATCTTATCTCCATGTTGTGTCTAGAACATAGAGTATTGAATGGCAGAGGATAATGCAGGTTCAGTATCATTTTGGTAATATTCGTAAATACATGATTCATGCAATTATTTTGTCTAATTGGATATTACATTGTTTACTAATTTACAAAAGGAAATATTGACACCTCTCTAAGGCGGACACCTCTCTATAGCGGACAATTTTTGATTCCCCACGGCTGTCCGCTTTAGAGAGGTTTCACTGTATTATTATTATTATTATTATTATTATTATTATTATTATTATTATTATTATTATTATTATTATTATTATTATTATTATTATTATTATTTGTAAATTCAGCATAGTTGGTTTACTTCTTAGTTATTGAGTATAGTGTGCAGTGTCGGACTGGCCAAGTTGAGGGCCCTTGGCGCGGGTCCTTAAAGGTCTTTACTCATAGTATATATATAACAAACTTAAACGTTAGTTTCAAGATATAAGTGACAAAGTCATATTTTCTGTATTGAATAAATATGTAGTACAAAGTAGATCGCAAAAAAGTTCACTGATATGAGCAAGGAGGCTCAAGAAGAAGACTTCTTTCGGAAAGAAAAACTTAGGGTTCCGTAACCTTTTTGGTAGGAAGACTCAAGAAAGTATTTACTATCGCAAAAGTTCGATCTGCGCCTCGTGATCATTGCCGAGGCCCTTGGCGATCACCAAGTAGCCAACGTGGCCAATCCGGCACTGTATGTGTGTATACAGTCTCAGCAGGGAGGAAAAAGGATTTAGTATGTTTTGTATCTGTAGGTTACAAGAAGTCTTTAGCTGTGTCGTAGTAATTAACTACTGTAGCTGTTAATTCTCATGTATGTCATAGTGTCTGATGAAGCCAAAGTGTTTAGTTTGATTTTATAATGAAATTGGATTGTTTTGCTCGGCGATTAGTTTATTATTTAGTTATATCTAATAAGCAAAATTGGTATAATGGATAATATTATGTTTTTTACGACATAAAAGCATACATATTTTCAAAGATTTTAGGTCAAAGAAATCCGAGTCGTAGTTATCTTCAAGTTCAATAACTTTAGCTTTCAAAAACCCACGTTTCGTCGTTGTAAAGGTTCTGAAAGCTGTCTGTGAAGTTTCGTGCAGGTCTGTCTTTCGAATTTTGTAGTCAATGTAGTTTTACCTGGTTTCTGTTCTCTGCTAGTTATTGCATTCCTAGTCGAACTCTTCCTACGTACGAGTGTTTCCGTGTACCCCAGCTTTTCATTTGCTGAAATTTTGACGCTATTTCTAATTTTAATCCAAGTATCCTTAACACTAGTGTATTTCAAATCTTCTAAAAACCGAGAATCTATTCGACAGTTCAATCTGGAATTACCTTCTCCTTTGATCCTCCTCCAATTTCTTTAAATTAAACAACATCTCTGTGTCTATATGCTGATTATTTTCTTCTTTTCAACAATAATCTCTCTCTTATTATCGCTGCTACTGGGTAGTGATCGGTGTCACAGTCAGCTCCTCTAAACGACCGAATATCATTTATACTAGATTTTCTTCTTCTATCGACTAAAACGACTTCTTCGATCAGTTTGATTATGTGTTTTTTCCATCTGGTTAGGTCCATTATGAACGTCGTGATGTGAGACTTTTGAACTCTCCACGACGTTTTTTTTTTTTTTTTTTTTTTTTTTTTTACAATGTTACAATGTTTGTAAGTCTGACGCCATTGTCATTACTTTTCGCATATTGACATTAGTTATATATCACATTGAAATCCCTTATTAGAATTTACATATGGTATCGCGAGAATTGTTCAAATACAAGTTCTGCTCCTTCACAGAAACTACACTTTACGTTGTCATTTTTGTCTTCTGTTCGGACATGTACACTCATGTCCAAAATGATTGTCACATATCTATAACTGTCTTATTGTAAGAATATAATTTAATAATGATTTTCCAGGGTACTTTATACTGATACTATGTGTATAATCAGGAAATGTATATTTGTGGTAAATTTCATAGAAAAAGGATTATAAATACGAAAATTAGAATGAGTAAAACAAAATGTTGCTAAATGGATAGGAAATTTTTATTTTCGGTTTATTGTTCTTATTTACTGCTCTTTTGACATGAAATTTTCCACATACATGCCTTTGCCGATTATACGCATACTAACATTGTAAGAAATACCGGGCCCATTCGTTGTCAAATTATATTTCTACAACAACATATTTATAGACATGCGGCAATACTTTTGGACATGAGCGTACATTTAAAACAATAATATCGAAAAACCGATCCTTAAGAGCACTAAAAGAAAGTCCACTATTTACAAACTCAACACTTTCCCCTTCTCTCCGTTCCCGTCCAAAGAAAGAAAGAAAAACGTAAAATTTTAGATCTGCAAACCATTCCTTTCCTGAAGTTCTAACTAGCTTATCTTTTTTTTTCTCTCTCTCTCTAATTCACTCATTACGGATTTTATCTCTCTCTCCTATAAAGACTACTCCATGTTCCAAATATCACGTCCCTATCTTACATTTCTGAGGTCATGTTAAGTTACCAGTCCCGGCATACGTAAATTTTTCTGAACAACTGCCTCTGATTTTTTAAAATTATTTTTTTTTAAAGGCCTGCTATACAGTATAGGATAGATTCTAGGAAATTTCTTACCATTTTTCCTAGAGTCAAAATCTCAACGTGTATGGCATCAGATCGCATGTCATTTTCTATGTCCTGAACGATTCTATGCGGTTTCTCTTGTTTAGAGCACCTCTATTTTGGAAAGGAAATTCGTAAGATCCTTCAGATTTCGTACGATTCGATTCGTAAGATTCAAGTGAGAGAAAGTGAAAACAAACTTCACAAAATGATGAATGTTGCAGGGACTGATGAGGTATGTTTTGCTAATTTATCTTCTGATTTTTATTTCTATTTTTTTATTTTTTATTTATTTATTTTTAGAGATGTGTAATTTAACAATATAGCGCCTGGTATCAATATCAGTAGGATGTGCAACGTAATGAGCATAAGAATTAATCAATTTTGTAATTTTATTAAATAGAATTATCTCATGATATTGAAAAACGTCATTCGGTCAGACAGGAAAAATCTTGGCACGTGTATGGTATATACAAAAGAGTAGGATTTCCTACGAGATACGTCGTAGCATTTTTCCTAAGTTTTTTCCCTACAATTTATCTCATAGTATATAGCAGGCCTTACAGTTGTTGTCGTCTGTCTGTGACTGTTTTCTTTTACAGTGATAGATGAACTACGGCTCCTAGGCCGAATGCGGCCCCCTGTAAGGTTCTATTTGACCAGCGGCATGATTTCTAATCTGACGAATGAAAAGAGAAATAGAGTTACTTCGAAAGAGTCGTATTAGAAACAGATTGACAGGTGAGTATTGAACGTCACTTTTAAGAATTAGTGTAGATCCAGTTCGAGCCAGATTAGGGAAACTTTGATAGATGCTGAATTGTGTAAAATGTGCCATTATTGCTTTTAATAAATTATATTGGCCCCTAAAGTATTTTCTTCGTTCTCCTTCTATAAAAGTTTGCCCATCACTGGTTTATTCAATATGTTTACAGCTAACCTCCATATTTAGAGGCCTTAGCCTCGATCCGCAACCAGAGAACAACTTGCCATGTGGTGGTGACACGAACCCACGTTACATTCTAAACAAACCGGCCTAATGAATATTTGTAATCACTGCTTCCTTGGTTAGTGAACCATTGACCTGTGCGTAACAAGTGTTGATGAGTAAGACTTGCACTTTCATAACATAAAGGAAGAGAAAATCAAGGACGAATTTATCATTTATAAGACGTATTTATAAATGCGTATACCACCAGTATACCATTTTAATAATTATCTACGCTTGAGATATTATTTGGAATATAAGTACCATTTCGGTTCTTAAGCTGCGTCAAAGTCATGCATTGCTGTGTGAATATTTACACGTCCTTTCACTCACTTTTTTTGCATTATTCTGGCTTCTTTTAATATTAATGAAAACACTTCCTCTTGACACGAACTAAAATCACTTAGGTTTATGCAATTTTGAATTAAAAACAAATGAGTTTCGTTTCCCGTTGTGAAACTATGGTAAAACTTCCAAACTATATGAATTGATCCAAACTATGTGAATTCAATAGTGAAACCGGAAATAGTATAATGTAACTTCCGGTTGTAAAAGAAGAGGTCAGAGATGGAATCTGTACTATGGACGTTGAATCCATATAAAAAAGAAACTGCTTCTTGCTATTATCATTCTTTTACTATGGCGATCATTGTCAAGACCGAAAATCGTAAGATCTTCGCATAACTTATTCTCGCAACACTGTATCCATATGGAGAAACCATTTCTCATTATCACGTACTGTGTTTGCTCTATGGAGGTTAATATTCAAACCAGTAGTAATAGTAAATTTCTTCCATTTCCGGTTTTAGTAAAAGATAAATTTGGAGTTGAAGTCTATTATATTGTGATGCTGAATCTATTCAAAGAAATATTTCTCACTCTCTATTAATAATTTTTCTTCTATAGTGTTCAACGTTGAAACCGAAAATGGTTGATTTTTATCACTTCCGGTTTGAATGAGATCTTGATGCAAGAGATGGAACCTATTCTTGGAGCTCTCAATCGATTGCTAGTAACCGCTTCTCGATATCTCTGATCGTTTTCACTATAATCTATGATCGACAGATAGACGAATATAGCTATTGCATGGGACTTCCCATTGTTATGCATAGTTTGGAAATCTTAAAAAGGATTTAGGATTAAGATTTCTGGGCTTTCGGCATCTATGGTCATTTTGCCTGTCACATATGAGGGATAACGTCCCTCGGCGAGCACACAATCCGAGGAAAGGGAAGGAAGAAAGGATTGGGGAAGGAAGGAAGCGATCTGAACCTATATGTTAAGTACCACCCCGGCATTTACCTGGTGTGAATGAGAAACACCTCATTTAGGATGACTGGCCTGAAAAACCTTTTACACTTTTTTGACCGAGTGCCCGCACCTGGAATCGAACCCGGGACCGCTCGCACCGAAAGCGAGAGCATTATTGACTATGCTACGCAGAGGCAAACAATTAGTAACACGTGGTTAGACTCAAAATTTTGTCTCATACAAATTGAGTAAGTATATTCTTATTCTGCTGCATTATACAGCTCTAATTTCTGTTTTAGATTTTTACTTGCATCCAGTTCTGTGATCTTAGCTATTGTGAAGTTTGGCATTGTAAAACTTCCTAAAGTCACTCATTGGTTAGCCACTTTTCACGCAAATATTATTTTCCGCCTCGAGAACTTTTTTTCAGAAAATTGCTCAGTCTATATCCCTCTCTGTGTGTCAAGGAAATATTTCACATCCATATACAGAGTTATGTGTGTATATGTTATATATATATATTGTGTTGGGAAACAGATTTAAAGAAAAAAAAACAAATGGATAAGATAATTTGTGGTTAAATGAATTTTAAAAAGATGAACTATTAAAATGTTTTGTTCAAATAACTTGGTCTAAGGGACAAGATAAACAAAAGAACAAGGCCTCTTAATTGTGAAAACCATGATAAAGTGGGGGATATAAGGAGAATCCAGGCTGGCTAAAGGACGGAAGCAGCCAAAGACGAAGGAAAAGTTATTCAGCCATGTGGGTGAGAGGATTCCACCTAACATTCATGTAAAACCTTTTCTCTCTTTGTAAAATCTAAGTTAGAGAAGAATCTGAGCCAATGGATAAGACAGACACACACTAAACGGTGTTATTCGAATCCTGTACTATTTCAGTGGGGGAATGTGTTGGGAAACAGATTTAAAGAAAAAAAAAACAAATGGATAAGATAATCTGTGGTTAAATGAATTTTAAAAAGATGAACTATTAAAATGTTTTGTTCAAATAACTTGGTCTAAGGGACAAGATAAACAAAAGAACAAGGCCTCTTAATTGTGAAAACCATGATAAAGTGGGGGATATAAGGAGAATCCAGGCTGGCTAAAGGACGGAAGCAGCCAAAGACGAAGGAAAAGTTATTCAGCCATGTGGGTGAGAGGATTCCACCTAACATTCATGTAAAACCTTTTCTCTCTTTGTAAAATCTAAGTTAAAGAAAAATCTAAGCCAAGTATGGTCTCTCGTGTATAATATTTTATAGTTACTAAATTTACTTTATTTCAATGTAATTTTATTATGTTTTTGCATTTTCATATAATCTCTCTCAGTGTTAATAAAGCTTGCTTACTCAAGCATTCCTCCCGGTTCTTTTACTAACTTCCACACAAAAAAAATAAGAACCATTATTTTTAAATTAACTTTAGTAAAATACTAACTACCGATACTCATAAATGTTGAATTACCATTTTTATTAATCAATATATATATATATATATATATATATATATAAACTTCTTATTTCTTCATGCATTTTCCACCACCAATCTATAGCACTTTTTTTTTTAAATCAGGACCAGGTCAGTGGGTCTTGTAATGTTAGTACATATATCCGTCCGTTTGTTACTCCGCACGATAACTTGAACGAAAGCGATTTTTTGAATTATGTTTTCCACACACACACACACACAAAAAAAAAAAAAAACAGCTCGAACGATTATCTCTTCCGAGTTCTTTAATGGAGCCAATCCGTTAACATCTTTCACGGGTAACGGTGGCTATCCATATTTAGTTTAAAATTTATATTCCCTAGCTTATATGCAACCTGCACAATAGCAAAGAAATGTAGGTTGCCTATAATAGGTCTAAAGGATATGAAATCGTGTGATCTTTTTTTTTTTTACTGTCTTTAGCAGATGCTTATTTCACGTTAACTTTGTCGTTATGTTACCACTACACCCTAAGAATTGTGGAAGCACGATGGCTCAATGATTAAGCGTGGGGTCTGGTTCGCGGGGTTCCTGGTTCGATTCCAGTGAAGTAAGTTTCTGGTGGACAACATCGTGTCCGTGGGTTTCTCGGGTACTCCCTTTCCTCCCACATTCTCATTCTAACAATTGTTTCAACATTATTCATTTGCTTTAATCATCGTCTCGCTTAGTCTAAAGGACATAATCGTTCGACGTTAAACTAAAATATTTTATTTCGTTTTTACACCTAAGAATTTTTTGTTCTTCTTCATTATTTCTATTATTATTATTATTATTATTATTATTATTATTATTATTATTATTATTATTATTATTATTATTATTATTATTATTATTATTATTATTATTATTCTAAACTATGCTTTGTATAAGAACGCAACGCTGCAAATCTGTCTTCAACATTGGGGGAGGGGGAGACGGCTAAGACCGTACTTTTTTTTTTTTTTTTTTAGCGATGTTCAAAATATTTATGAAGTTGAAAAACAATGCTGTGGAGGATCAGGGGAGCAAGATTGTCTTCAGCATTGGGAGGCAGGAAGATGTGAAGTTTATTCTGGGGGGAGGGGGACATCAATTTCATCTCACTTTCTTTTGTTTCAATTGGACACAAATCATCACATTTCTTCCCAAGAAATACATTTCAAATCGGATTATTGGAGGAACAGTCCCTCTCAGTTCCAAGATCAGAGGGGACATATCCCCCTCATCCCCCCGGGATTTGCACCAAAGTAAGGATGGATGAGAAGTCTATCAGGGCTACGTCTTTCTGTCGACAAGTATCAGAGGAAAGGCAGAAAGAGATAAGAAATTAAATTTATATGTATTCAGTGATTTAAGAATAGCTTCCATCTCCTCCCCTATCAACTAAAACTCGGATTGGTAAAAATTTACTTCCACTTCGGATTTCAATATTGATTAAAACAGAGTGAAAATGGTAATAAGTAGAAATAAAAGGGATAAAAATAAAACTTATAGAAAAAAATGCTCTTTTTGCCTGGATTTTTTTTCAAATTTCAATTTTTATGGATAGAGTACTTTCACATTTAATTGCTGCACTCTGAAAAACATCAAGACTCAAAGAAAACTGATAGGAAAGAAAAATCCAAATTGGTACAATCTAGTTTGTTTGCTAGTTCCATTGAATTGTTTGTAGAATTACATTAACGTTTACAAGTTTCTATATCAACGTTTCTACATTAACATTTACATCTACAAGTTTCTTATTTCAAACATGTTGACACGATACAATTGTAACCTTAAACAGAACCACATAATTAGCACTAAAGAGAGAAGAAGTTCTGTGGATAATGAAGTTTTACTACCATGTTAACTTAACATCACATACAAAATACCCATTTATGGTTTTAAGTTTGTAAACTGAAATTATCTTGCGTTCTAACAGAACATCTATTGTTTAGGATAGAGTGTTTCCTGCACGGAGAACGAGATGTAAGCGAGATTTTATACCAAAACAAGAATGGTTTTGTATCTGTTTATTGCATCATGTTTTTTTTTTTTTCTTCTCTCCCAGTTTGAATTTGAGTCATTCATTCCATGTCAGATCGCCTAATTTTAAAACATGACCGTGCTTCAATGTCTCAGATACTCTTCAAATTTTTTTAAATATACTAATACCAATGAAATTATGCTAAATTATTTTTTTTTCCGATTTTTGGATGAGAAATGGGCCGGGGAGAAATTTTTGAAAAATGTGAATTTTACTTCAATTTCACTTTTTGGCAGTCAGCATCATGGAACTAAAATTACCATAACTTCCTTATTTTTGAAGTTATTGGGCTCATCTAGGTGCCAAATGAAAGCTTAATTTTTGCTCTTTCAGTAGATCCTAAGTAACCTTGCAAAAAGTTACACTGTCAAACACTAATGGGCATGCAAAGCAAATTTTAGTTTTTTTTTT
Organism: Thermobia domestica; assembly: GCF_964235325.1. Taxonomy (NCBI): domain Eukaryota; kingdom Metazoa; phylum Arthropoda; class Insecta; order Zygentoma; family Lepismatidae; genus Thermobia; species Thermobia domestica. The sequence continues at coordinate 278,297,798 of NC_137457.1, read as the reverse complement.
TTTTTTTTTTTTTTTTACAAATTGTGCTGTTGCTAAAAAGTTATAACTATGAAACTTTTGAAACTTTTTTTGTACATTCATCTTAACACCTACATGATATGGTTAAAAAATAAAGAGGGTGTTTTTTGTATTTTTCTGAATATTATTTTTTATGTATGGAAATATAGTTTTAAGTTTTGTTACAAATTGTGTCATTGTTCGTAAGTTACAACTATGAAACTTTTGATACTTTTTTAATAGAATCATCTTAGCACATACATGATATGGTTAAAAAATAAAAACTGTTTTTTGGTATTTTTGCAATTATTATTATTATTATTATTATTATTATTATTATTATTATTATTATTATTATTATTATTATTATTATTATTATTATTATTATTATACAAAATTGCAAAATTTTATATTGTGCATATGTACGTTCCCACTTGGAATTTGCTAGCTTGATTTGGAACCGTAACCTCATTAGTATTACTCAAATTTTGGAGTCAGTCCAGATTTCCTTCCTAGCCTGGTTAAAATATAAATTTAAACTATATGATCTGCCCAATAGGGTGATTCTCGCTAGATTGGATTTACTTGCTCTCGAAGTTCGTCGTAATTTAAGGCAAATTAAATTTATTCATGATATAATACATGCGAAACTGAACTTAATTGAATATTTGTTTATTAAAGTTCCCTTGTATAAATCTAGGCTTTACCGTCCTATATTGTGTAATAGTAATTTAGTTGGTTCGCCATTATTTATTTGTGTTGACAACATAAACAAAAAGTCACTCAAAATTGATTTTTTCGATTCGAATTTTTTGGCGCTTAGAAAACAGTTTTTGGATTGTTATATTTAATTAAAATACCTAATTTAACTCTTTTTTGTATATTGTCTATTGAATTTCCTTTTTTTTTTACCTATATGGTGTATATTTGTTCATGTGTTTTAATTTTTTTTTTAAATTTGTTTATTTCATAATCTACTTATGTAAATTTTTAGTAATACATCTTACTTGATTGAATCTTTATTGAAATGAGGATATGTTTGTAATTTTATTTTGTAATTTAGTTTGAATTAAACTTGTGTTAATGTTTTTTCCTTTGCTTTTCTTGATTGTCATGATTTCATGTATTTTAATTTTTTTTTTTTGTTGTTGTATTTTTCCCTGTAATATTCCATTGTATATAATTGTATATATGACCATTATGGCTTCGGCTGTGGTCGCAATTTCTCATAATAAATAAATAAATAAATAAATAAATAAATTATTATTATTATTATTATTATTATTATTATTTGTGTTTTAAATGTACAGAAATATACAAATTTACTGTTGTTAACAGATTATGCCTTTCCTCTGAAGTAGTGATGGCCAATTCCGGAATTTTTACTTTCCAGAAAGTAAAATCGGAAATATTTCGGAATTCGGAAAAATTCAGATTTCTGAAAAAATCTGGAATTCGGAAAAATTCCGGAAAGTGAAATTTCCGATTCCAGAAAATTCTGGCCATCCCTACTCTGAAGTGATAACTGTCATACTTTAAAACTTTTTCAAATAATCATCTTAGTAAATATTAGGTATGCTTAAAATAGAACTGGTGTAATGTGTAGTTTTGGTATTACCATAATATTATATTTTTGTACTTTAACCATAACGAATGCTTTAACTATGACTTTCAACATTTTTCCCAATTGTACCATCGCTTACAACTATGAAACTTTTGTAACTTTTTGTAGAATTAGTTTGCATTTACTAGGTATGATTAAATAACAAAAAGGGATATATATATATATATATATATATATATATATATATATATATATATATATATATATATATATATATATATATATATATTTGTAATAATCTTGCGGTTTTGTGAATGGAAAATATAGGTCTAGCAATGCAAGAGGTTGAATGATTATTACAAACCCTATCAACAGAAATAAGAAATAATAGACTAATGTACATAGATGAAAACAATAAACATACCAGTAATACTTCTTAGAATTACATAGATTTATATACAAAATGTTGTGTCCTATATTTCAAACATCATTCTTTTCATTGATGAAATGTCTTCTTTTAATTTTGCTTTCAGTTGCGTAAGTCCAGGTTGATTGGCTTGTAAGAGATGGAACTTCCCAGATGATATTTTCAACAAAATTCATTTTCTGGCCAGTAGAATATAGAAGGCCCAGAGCGATTCATGTATTGCAGTCTGATGTACAAAAAGTTATAATTAGAAAAATACCAAAAGCACATTTTTTATTTTTTAACCATATCATTTATGTGCTAAAATGATCCTATAAAAATGTTTCAAGAGTTTCACAGTTGTAATTTATGATCAATGACACAATTTGAAACAAAACTTAAAACTGTATATTTCCATACATGTAAAATACCAAAAAAATAATAATTAAAAAATACCAAAAGCACCCTTTTAATTTTTTAACCATATCATGTATGTGCTAAGATGATTCTATTTAAAAAAGTTTCAAAAGTTTCATAGTTGTAACTTATGAGCAATGACACAATTTGTAACAAAGCTTAAAACTGTATATTTCCGTACATAAAAAATAATAATTACAAAAATACAAAAAAACACCCTCTTTATTTTTTAACCATACATTGTACGTGTTGAGGTGAATGTACAAAAAGTTTCAAAAGTTTCATAGTTGTAACTTTTTAGCAATGACACAATTTGTAAAAACCCTAAAATTTGCTTTGTATGCTCATTAACGTTTGTCAGTGTAACCTTTTGCAAGGCTACTTAAGATCTACTGAAAGAGCAAAAATTAAACTTTCACATGACACCTGGATGAGCCCAATAACGTCAAAAATAAGGAAGTTATGGTAATTTAGTTTATGATGCTGAATGCCAAAAAAAGAAAATGAAGCAAAATTCACATTTTTCAAAAATTTCTCCCCGGCTCATTTCTCATCCAAAAATCGAAAAAAAAATAATTTAGCATAATTTCATTGGCATTAATGTATGAAAAAAATTGAAGAGAATCTGAGACATTGAAGCAGTATTCTAGGTGATTTGACATGGAATGACCCATTTAGGCAACCAGTAAAACACATATACTAAGATGTATAACTTCCAGGCCAGAGAGAGAGAGATTGTATAAAAATGTTAATAGACGTGTAATTTCCCCCAGGAACAAAGAAAGCAAACGTTTGGATAAAAATAACGTTGACTATTGGTACGGAAATATTCTCAACATTAAATATGATGTGGTATGTTGGTGAAAAAGTTTGAGAATTCCTCTAGTAGGGAATACTATTGAAATGTTCTTTCTTCTTAGAAAAACAGGGAATAGGTCCACTTATAAGTAGAGGTATAAACACAACGTTATTTAAGAATTAAATAGGATCGATGTCGATTACAATAAGTAATTTTTATTATCCTTTCGTTAATTCATTTAGGTAGTATGCAAATAATTTACAATGTAGGCTATATGTGAAATACATAGAATTTTGTAAGGACTATATAAAACAAGAATAGTATTTTGAGAGAATTTTATGGCCAATGCTCTACTGTGCTAGTTTTGTAATATAAATTTGCTCCTAACTACATAAAGATAGTTTTTGACAAAACAATGTAAATTCCTGCTATGAAATATATTTAATTTTTTAATATGTAATTTCGGCAGCATCGTGGTTTTAGTATCTTTTTAATGTATTTTAGAATACCTTTTATCTTTACATTCTTACAAGTTAAGATTTATTTATAAAACTGCCGCGTACATAACTTAACCCAATAAAATATTTGGTTTAGAGTAGTTTATTTCTACCTTATAAGCATGTTTCACTATATAATTACTTGTACCTTTAATACACATAATGCTTCATTACCATAGAAGTACGTTCACAAAACATTTATGACTTCGACTGTTTGATGAAAAGAAGAAAAGAAGAAGAATGCATGTAATGATTATTATTTCATGAATTAAAACAATGTGTTGTAATCAAAATAAAACACACAGACAAAAAAAAGTATATTGTATAGAGCTTTTTTTAATGCAAGATATCTATACCATGAAACAACTATAACATTGATTTATAAATTATGAAATCATTATACAGATTCTCTACCATAAATTATGTTTTCATTTTGTTTGTTTACGTTTTATGCACAACAAAGTTATGTCACGATGACATCGAAACAAGAAAATTACGACTGATGTCTTTGGCACTTATTTAGTGGAAAGTAGAACACAAATTACCCAAAACTTTTTAAAAAAAAAGAAAAAAATAAAGAAAAATACGTAATTTAGTTTCCAGAGATGGGATTGCTCATATGCAACCTTTATGTTAATTGACTCATCTTGACAAAAAGGAATCATTCATTTTTGGTATCAAAAAAGGTCATTTTTGGTAAACCTCTTCCAGTTTATGATATCTAATTTATTTTCCGAGAGTTATCCAGTGATGGGATACTTGGGTACTTGGGTACTTACGAAATCGCCGGATAAACTTTACCTCCGGAAAATAAATTAGGTACCTGTATCAGAAGTGTCCAACTTTGTTACTGATCACTTTCTTTTATGAAGACGAATTCCATGTGTGCAATCGCTAGATAAATCCTATCCCTGAAACTATATTATCCCCCTCCCTCAAAAAAACTTAATAAGCTTCATTATGTCCACATGTATACTTTGTTTAAACACTATGACCTAAAGTCTTTCCAGCCTTAGAACAAAGTAGACGTAAACAAAGCGAAATGTATTACTCCGCGACTCACACGTGCTTTGGCAGCCAAAGACGTGAACAGCAAGATCGTCTGCTTACTTACTGTCGTAGCATAATTTCCAAAGTGTAAGGCTACAGTGGTAAATAATTAACACACTGATACTGACTACTGGAAATATGTGTTTTCTTAAATTCTTATATAAACGAGATTACCGCTGTTCCTGTGTCCTCTTTTATGTTTTGTAACACGAGACGAAAATGGATTATTGTCACACATCGTCGCCATGAAACTGCATTCTGCTATAATTTTAAATGAGTGGGGTAGGTGCGCGAACGCATACGCATGCGCATTAAATACAATATGTTCAAATACGGGTGAGGTTGAAATAAAGCAACATCTGTTGTTAAATATTACATTTACTGAGTTTATTATCACAAAATGCAAGATAAATTCAGATATCTTTATTTGAAATTATCATTTTAGTAGGGATTATATTGCGGTAGGATACTAGTGCAGTGAGTCCAACAACCAATCACTGGTCATCGAACCACTGGTAGTCAGGAGGGTTTGTTTACATCTATTTTTTTCTAAGGCTGGAAAGAGAATACAAACATATAATTTTTCAATGCATCTAACCTTTTACTCATGTACAGTGTAACCAAGATATGCTGCTATTACCTTGCCATATTATTCGCTAACATAACCTAATTATTGTCTATATTTTTTCTGGTAAAATAAAACGCTAAAATTCACTCCTATAGTATTTTATTTATTAAATAAAATGTACTTTGCAATATATTTGTCAATCTTTTATTACAAGAAAATATAAGACAATAGAATTATTTTGACGCTTTTACTCTAAGTTTGTTTTGTTATAATGTTGTATGTTTGCAAACATTTTTGTTTATATCTTTGTGGATTCTTCTTTCTCAGCAATGATAATATAAAATTCCCATTGAAATCCAAATGCTAATAGGAAAAATTCGTTACCCAAAACAAGATATAAATCGTCTGTGGAAAAAAATACATACATATTCTTAGTATATGAATTACTATAACCTGTAACAGTAGAAGTGTACAGATACATTATTACACTATAAATAAATAAGTAAGAGAAATCGATTGTTGTAGTTTAAGAATTCCTTTGTACCATCAAGGGTATATGAGACGTGGTGTAAAGTTTAAGGTGGAATCCAAACCACTATAATGCATTTAAATTTTAATGCTACCTCTGCAGGGTATTGAACTCAGGAGACTACGTACACCAAAGGGTTACGCGCTAGCCACTGTACCGGAGGAAGAGTTTATTTATAACGATGTATTAAGGTTGTTAGGTATGTAATTCATATTCAGGTACTTCAATCATATTGCAGGTATTCCAAGAGACCAGCAAGTCGTACGAAAGCTCCTGTTAGGTTATACAATACTAAGAAAGTTACATGTATTAACGGTTGCATATGGTTAGGATCCGGTTTTCTTAATTGATTCCTATGGGAGAAGTTGTTTTGTGTTTATTATTCCTCTGTGTCACGTCCTATTCGATACTTGGTTGAAGTTCAACAGGAGCGGATTAAGGACGGAGCCAATGGAGCCCAGGCTCAGGGGTCCCCTAAAAATCTCTTTCTTTAATACTAAAATATAACAATTAACTTATTATATTATAGTATTCAGACCCATGCTAATTTTTTTTTTTTTCGCTGTATCGCTAGAGTTAAGTTTTCTTCCACCAGCGTCTTCACGACACTTATTTTGTGAGGGGGTGAGGTATTTTGGATCTCTATTACAAATCAAATTATTAGCTTGTGGTGACAATTCCTTTGAAACATCTCTGTCATTTCTTAGGGCAAATCTCATTAACAATATAACGTTCCTATTCAAATCAATTTGGGCTCTGTGAGATACTAAAAAGTCATTCCTTAACATGTCTTGGAAAAAATTACTTAACACGCGAAAAACATGATGAAATGTTCTCCCATTAATTTTGAAACGTTCAATTGCTATCTTGTTTATCAGAAGAGAATTCTAAGTAATTCCTTTTATTCGTGTGTCTATATTTAATATCTTAGCCATAGGTGAAACTAAATCCTCTCTAATTATTACTGATATCTGCAAAGCAGAATCTAATACAACATCAGCATTCTTATCTTCAATCAATAATAACATTAAGGTTATATTATTTCGTGTTGTAATGGAGGATTTTACAACATGACCCTTATTTCCTAATAAGAAAGTGTATGCGCTGGAATTATTCGTAACATAGGGCCCCCTTGAATCAGTCGGTTCGAGGGCCCCAAAAGCCTTAATCAGCCCCTGAAGTTCAGTACCCCTTTTGAGCATCGAGGCTATATGAGATGTGGACCTACAGTCTAAGGTGGAATCCGAAATACCGTAATACGTTGTAATTTTAATGCTCTCCCAACGGGAATCGAATCCGGGACCCGTGCATGGGAAGCACAAAGTACTATTCACTAGATCAGCAAGGAAGGTTGTTTAAATTGGGATGATTAGTTTATCCTATCAGCTTTAGAGTTTTAAGGGACATTCTAATCATTACATTTAAATGTAATATCTTAAGTTTTGACAATATCCTGTTTACGAGTTCGGTTTTAAATCTATATATTAATAAGACAACATATCAGTTTGTATGTAACACTAATTCTTAATAGTTCACAGATATCGCTGCATGAGCTGCCCACCTACCTGAGGTCAATAGATGGAGCTAGGGTGCAGCAAGCCAAAAGTTTGGGACGGGGGACAACTAGTTTTTATAATAGTTCTAGTACGAAGTTTAAATTTCAATAATATTTATAAGAATAGGGCTATGATATGTCATATGAATTATTTTTAATGTATACAATTTTGACTTTATAAAAATCAATGTGTCACACTGGGGTAAAGATGAGATTTGTCACTCTCGTTAGATATTGCAATGTATATTGTGCAGATATGGAGTGGGTTAGTGGATCGTGGGTCAACAGAACGTGACCAACTGCGACTACCACCTATTGCGACCCACCGCCTACCGTGACCCACTCTGACCCTTACGACTCACCGACCCATTTTGCTCATTGCATTGTAGACATCTCCTAAACACTGTTAAATTTGTCTACGTTTCACTTTCAAGGCCTTCATTTTTCTTCCATTTTTCATTTCTTTCTATTTGCTTACCTGAGACGAGTATAGACTACGTGAAAAAAGAACTTCAGGCACTTTTGGGTATTGATATTTGTAATTATAATAATAGCAATAGAACTTGGTAGTTGGCTTTCGAGACAGCCTGTACGGTTTTTGAGGAGCTGACTACCAAATATATATATATATATATATATATATATATATATATATATATATATATATATATATATATATATATATATATATATATATATATGACTTCCAAATATATATATGAATTATACTATTAGATAAAAAAAATGAATGTAACTATGTGCGCGTGATTATCATAGCCAAATGTTAAGCCAAATGAAATGACTTTTGGTTTATAGTTAGGTTCCAATCCCAACTGGGATCTTATCATATCGATTTCATTATAATACCTATCCTAAGAGAGGAATTATGGGAATTCGAATTTTTGCGATAAAATTGAGTATCTCACGAGTGGGTCACGGTGGGTCATGGGTGTTTTCATTGACTCACGCCATCTCTGATGGTGTGGTTAATGTTGGTGTTTCGTTCCAGATGAAGCTATATGAAATACATACTTTTTCATTTGAATATGTCTCCAATCGGACATCGAACCCACGACCATGTGTACGTGTACAGAGAATATGCGTGCTAAAACTTTAAGCCATATATGTTTGTGAAAACGATGACATGGATGGGATGTGCAGTTGTAGAAACGCAAAAGATATTTTTTGTGTATTTCAAGTACACGTGTAAGAAGTACAAGTGAAAGTATATTTTTGAGTAAGCACAATTGCTCTCTATATAAGTAATATTCTCATCTTTTCTCCCTTGTTTCTTGTTGGAAAGGTTAAAGACAGATACTGTATATATGTTCGCTTCTAAAACAAGTTTTATTATTCTTCGTGACACAGACAATTTGCCTCGCCTTTTTCTTATATTCCTCGTGCAATTACAATAAATGTACAAACTGCAAACTATCAACTACCAAATACTTTTGAGCACACGATGCTCTGCACTCCTAGTAACAAAATGACTTATCTTTTTATGCTGATTTTTTTTTTTTTTTTTTATCGAAGAGAGAGTAATTTCATTTTTCATACTTGACAAATTTCAACCTCAAGAAGTGTGGATGGTTCGGAACCGTCGTGTTGATCAAAATCGAATAATTTTGGCGTTAAGTTATCGAGAAAAATAATTTTCTTATATTATTAAATTAAGAAAACCTGGAAGTTAGAAGAAAGTTGTCCTCTTTTACCAGCTTATCCTTCATCGATTTCAACTACAATCAATAGAGGTGGTTGAAAAGTCCTAAAGAAAATATACATTATATTTACCTAAAATAAAAACTTTTACGAATAGTTTATACACTGTAAAGTTGTCTTGTTATATCACATTATGTGCATATTCAAACTTGACAATGGGGTTAATGTTGCTCTATTTTACCCTCTTATTATTGATAAATTTCAACCACAAAGAGCTGGAGTAAGGTATCTACCAAGTTTCATTCAAGTCCGATAAATTGTACAAAAATTGTAGAATAGACATATGCACAAATGCCTATTGAGTCGAATGGAAGAAGTTTACTACTCTAGCGAGTATAAAGATGTATCTTCCATCAATGGATGACACCATGCTTCCCCTATGTTTCCAATGTATTTATCAATGGATGGCAAGGGGCGCGGTGGCTCAGTGGTATAGCGTTCACCTCCGGTGTTTCGGGTCCCTGGTTCGATCCCAGCTCGCGCCGTGTGGATCTTGTGGTAGACAAACACCGTGCTCGTGAGTTTTTCCGGGGTTCTCCCGTTTCCTCCCACTTTCTTCATTCCACCAGTTCACTCATCTCTCATCATCACCGTCTCCTTGAGCCTAACAGCATAATCGTGGGGCGTAAAACTTAAAGATTTCATTTCATTTGTTTCAATGGATGGCAGTATGTTTCCTCTATCTTGCCAATGTATTCCTCAATGCATGGCTGTATGTTTCCCCCTATCTTCCCAATGTATTTGTAACGGAGAGTAGTAGGGACCGACGTATATTGAGCCGAGTCAGCAAAAATTTTTGTGACGTCATAGGTCAAAGGTCAATGACCTTGGCCCGGGGTCAATGACCTAGGGGTACCTAGGACCACCCCCTCTAAATTTTGGCAGGGGTACCTTGGCCCACCCCCTAAATTTTGGCAGGGGTACATAGGACCACCCCCCTTAAATTTTGGAAATTGCCAAATCTAAAAATTTGGTGTGGTAGCCTAGGACCATAGTATGTACCTCTATCAGTATTGGGTGTCTATGTCGTTCCCTTTCATGGGTAAAAAATTGCCAAAAATTTAAATTTCGGGGGTTTTTGACCTAATTTATCCCCTTGGATGAGGTGTTATTACCCTATATGGTTATATAGGCGTATACAGGGGTCCATTCCCTTTCATAAGACATGGGTATATTAATGCACCCCTTGAAAAATTTGGGAGGGGTACCTTGGCCCACCCCTTAAATTTTGGAAATTGACCAATTTAAACATTGGGTATTATAGTACAGGACCCTAATATGTATTATGATAAATTTGGGTGGTCCACTTCGTTCCCTTTTAGGGGTACAAAATTGCCAAAATATAAACGTAAGCAATACGTAGTACCACGTGTTTGGTTTTTGGTCGATTTTATCCCCTTTGATGACGTGTTATTATCCTATATAGTTATATGGTCATGTATAGGGGTCCATTACCTTTCATAAGATATGGGTATATTTGTGCACTCCTTTAAAAATTTGGGAGGGGTACTTTGGCCCACCCCTTAAATTTTGGAAATTGCTCATTTTATATATTTGGTATTATAGTACTGGACCATAACATGTATTATAATAAATTTGGGTGGTCCACTTCGTTCCCTTTTAGGGGTACAAAATTGCCAAAATATAAACGTAAGCAATACGTTGTACCACGTGTTTGGTTTCGACCCAAGTTATCCCCTTGGATGAGGTCCTATTACCTTATATGGTTATATGGTCATGTATAGGGGTCCATTCCCTTTCATAACATATGGGTATATTGGTGCACCCCTTTAAAAATTTGGGAGGGGTACATTGGCCCACCCCTTAAATTTTAGAAATTGACCATTTTACATATTTGGTATAATAGTATAGGACCCTAATATATATATATATATATTACTATAAATTTGGGTGGTCCACCTCGTTCCCTTTCATGGGTACGAAATTGCCAAATTGTTAGTACAACCACGTGTTTCGTTTTTGACCTAATTTATTCCCTTGGATGAGGTCCTATTACCTTATATGGTTATATGGTCATGTATAGGGGTCTATTACCTATCATAAGACATAGGTACATTTGTGCACCCCTTTAAAAATTTGGGAGGGGTACCTTGGCCCACCCCTTTAATTTTGGAAATTACCCATTTAATATATTTAGTATTATAGTATAGGACCCTAATAGAGATTACTATAAATTTGGTTGGTCCACATCGTTCCCTTCTAGGGGTACAAAATTGCCAAAATATAAACGTAAGCAATACGTTATACCACGTGTTTGGTTTTTGGTTGATTTTATTCTCTTTGATGAGGTGTTATTACCTTATATGTTCACATGAGCGTATACAGGAGTCTATTACCTTTTATAAGACGTGGGTATATTGATGCACCCCGGGAGGGGTACCTTGGCCCAACCCTTTAATTTTGGAAATTGTTTAATTTCATCATGTGGTGTCATAGTACTGGATCCTAATATGTATCATGATAAATTTGGATGGTGCACCTCGTTCCCTTTTAGGGGTACAAAATTGTCAAATTTTAGTACAACCACGTGTTTGATTTTTGACCTAATTTATCTCCTTGATGAGGTCCTATTACATCATATAGTTATATGGTCATGTATAGGGGTCCATTCCCTATCATAAGACATAGGTACATTTGTGCACCCCCGGGAGGGGTACAATGGCCCACCTCTTTAATTTGGAAATTGCTCAATTAAACATTTGGTATTACAGTATAGGACCCTAATATGGATCACTATAAATTTGGGTGGTCCACCTCGTTCCCTTTTAGGGGTACGAAATTGTCAAATTTAGGTACAACCACGTGTTTGGTTTTGACCTAATTTATTTCTTTGGATGAGGTACTATTACCTTATATGGTAATGTATAGGTGTTCATTCCCTATCATAAGACATAGGTACATTGATGCACCCCGGGAGGGGATTCGGTATCATAGTACAGGCCTCAACATGTATCATGATAAATTTGGGTGGTCCATCTTGTTCCCTTTCATGGGTAAAAATTGCTAAAATATAAACATAAGCAATATGTTGTACCATGTGTTTGGTTTTTGGCCCAATTTCTCCCCCTTTGATGAGGTTCTATTACCTTATATGGTTATATGGTCATGTATATAGGTTCATTTCCTATCATAAGATATGGGTACGTTGATGCATCCTTTAAAAATTTGGGAGGGGTATCTTGGCACATCCACTCGGTTTTAGAAATTGTTTAATATAAGCATTTGGTATCATAGTACAGGTCTTCAATATGTACCACTATAAATTTGGATGGTCCACATCGTTCCCTTTTCATAGGTAAAGAACTACCAAAAATCAAATTTCGGAGGTTATTGACCCCTATTTAGCACATTATATGGGTATGTACAGAGGTTTATTACCTTTATATGTTTATGTTCCCTTTTAAATTTGGGAATTATCAAATAACAAAATTCGGTAAACGTTTTCTAGGACCCGTTGGTATTCCTCTTATGGCCAAATATTCAAAATTTAAAGGTTATTGACCGGCTTTATTATTGAATAAGTACAGGATTTATTACTTTTTTCATAAGACACAGGTGTATTTTTGTACCAATCTTAAATTTTGGAAGGGGGTACATTTCTTATTGTCATATCAATAATTGGTAATTGGATAGTATCTCATTCATTGGGTAAATCATTGTCAAATATGAGTATGACCACGTGATCGGTTATTGACCTATGATGGGATTAGGAGTCCAGGACATTGGTACATTGAAACTTTGTAGGATAATTTGAGAATTACGTCATTGGTTTTGATTATTCCCGCCAAATATAAACGTAAGCAAGACGTTGTACCACGTGATTGTCCTTGATGAGGTAGTGTACAGGGATTCATTTCCTTTGTTGTGGTACTTCTTAAGTTTGAGTACATTAAACAGTTGGTTCTACTCAGGTAAACAATTGACGGACATTATTGACCTTATTGAACATATAATGATATGATTAATTCTAAGACTTAGGTATATCAAGAGAAGTATTCTTTAAATTTGGGAATGGTGATAAACAGAATTTTAACATAAGGTGCGAAATTTGAAACAATACATTGAACTTTAGTCACAGCTCATAGTCTAAGATCATTGGTGGTGATTCATTTGACCTTGAGCTTTAGAAATCTGATAGCTAACCTTATTGAATCTTATGACTCATAGACGAAAGGCAATACATGCTACAACACTGGCAAAGTTATTGTTAATGCAATTTGATTGGTTGATCACTATCTTTCCTGCAATCTGATTGGTTGATCACTATCTTTCGTGCAATCTGATTGGTTGATGATTTTCAAATCTTTGCTGTATTCAGTTTTAAGTTTTGTTTAACATTTAAAAATCTTGGTTTCGTTCAACATTTTGCACTCACTGATAAATATGATCAAAACCGTTTATTTGTTAATCGCATAGTTAAAAACCGGATAAAGTTTGACGGTTAACCGTGAAACGTAAAATTTTTTTTAGTTTGAAATTTTTTTGCTTGAAATTTTTTGTTTGAAAATTTTTTCGTTTCCAAATTTTTTTTGTTTCAAAATTTTGTTTGAGATTTTTCGTTTGAAATTTTTGTTTGAAATTTTTTTCGTTTGAAATTTTTTGTTTGAAAATTTTTGTTCGAAAATTTTGTTTAAAATTTTTTGTTTAAAATTTTTCGTTTCCAAATTTTTTGTTTGAAATTTTTTGTTTCAAAATTTTGTTTGAAATTTTTTTCGCTTCAAAATTTTGTTTGAAAATTTTTGTTCTCGAAATTTTTGTTTCAAAGTTTGAGTTGACATTTTTAAAAGTTTGTGCACTTATTAGTAAAGAACCGGAACTGTTTAGAACAGAAACCTTTGACAACATTGTGGTGCAATAGTACACGTCAGAACCTGGGGTTGTACTTGAAATGAAAAAACACAATTCATTGAAATGGATCATTTTATTACACTCCACATACATCCATACCAGATAGTGGTTCTGGATATTGTCGATACAATGTATTTTGAACTTCTTGCACTAGTTTGTCTTTAGCATATAATTTTAATTCCAGTTGAAGTCTTTTAAGGTCTAGTGCAATATCAATTGGTGGAAACTCAATGTCCATTTGATCACAAATAAACTGTTTATCAATACAGGTATGCACCCACGAACGATGTTGACAACCATCACAATATCTAGATACATGTTGTACAATATGCATAACACATTTTTCAAAATAGTACTTTTTCAGGAATATACTAGTTTTGTTACACACTTCCACTGTATGTTTCACACACTGAAATACGCTGATGAATTTGTTCCATTCTGTTTCCGTTAGATACACCATATTGCGAGGGACATGGAATGTACTCTTTTTACGTAACAGCACCATCTTCTCTTCGAGGACTGTACGCAGCACCACTTCATGATTTGAGCCTAATGATTTGACTATGGTCACATTTAGCTCATCATGAAAATAATCGTTCATTTGGTCGATTCGTGAACATAATATTTGCCATTCTTCACAGGTCAGTTGTACACCAAATTGTTCTGCTTTGCCCAATCGAATCACTGGTTCAAATGTTCTAGCACTGATACCAATCATCACATGTTTTGTTTGAAATATATTTATTGGATAATAGCTTGCGAAGATGAACTCTTTATCGTTAGAAGTACACATCTTTCCTCCTGAAAAGCACTTGCTCAAATGATTTCGTGGGATGACACTGTATTGGTTGATTTATAGTTATTGCTGACGTCATTGGTAAGGAATGTGCTGACGTTTGAATTCATGATTTCATCACAGTTGCTGACGTCATGCCGACCAACCAAATTCATACAACTACAGCTGACGTCATTGGAAAGAAATGTGCTGATTCATGATTTCATCACAATGGCTGACGAATCTGGCTGTGTACTAAATTCAAGTTGATGACTTCGACCCAAGAATCCTTTGTAACATAAAGATACAGATCCAGTATTTAAGAAACGCAGCAGTTCTTCTTGTTTTGATGGTTCCATGGGTAAATATCTTGCGGGTAAAATTATATTCTTATCATTTTCAAGCTTCACTACGATTCTTAATCCAAACTTTGTAGGGATCATTTGGCTAGCTAAGATTCTATAAGGTACACTTTGTTGTAAATCAGTAATCTTGGTAAATGATTTCATCACATCACGTGTGTTTAGAAACTGCAGACAAGTAGCCATGATGATGTTATCATGAATACTAACTCGAACGATACTTATATATGATGCAAAACTGATGACGTTGCATTATCATGTTCTGACGTGTACTATTGCACCACAACGTTGCCAGATGTTTTTGTTCTAAACAGTTCCGGCTAGTGCATACCTGTATTGATAAACAGTTTATTTGTGATCAAATGGACATTGAGTTTCCACCAATTGATATTGCACTAGACCTTAAAAGACTTCAACTGGAATTAAAATTATATGCTAAAGACAAACTAGTGCAAGAAGTTCAAAATACATTGTATCGACAATATCCAGAACCACTATCTGGTATGGATGTATGTGGAGTGTAATAAAATGATCCATTTCAATGAATTGTGTTTTTTTCATTTCAAGTACAACCCCAGGTTCTGACGTGTACTATTGCACCACAATGTTGTCAAAGGTTTCTGTTCTAAACAGTTCCGGTTCTTTACTAATAAGTGCACAAACTTTTAAAAATGTCAACTCAAACTTTGAAACAAAAATTTCGAGAACAAAAATTTTCAAACAAAATTTTGAAGCGAAAAAAATTTCAAACAAAATTTTGAAACAAAAAATTTCAAACAAAAAATTTGGAAACGAAAAATTTTAAACAAAAAATTTTAAACAAAATTTTCGAACAAAAATTTTCAAACAAAAAATTTCAAACGAAAAAAATTTCAAACAAAAATTTCAAACGAAAAAATCTCAAACAAAATTTTGAAACAAAAAAAATTTGGAAACGAAAAAATTTTCAAACAAAAAATTTCAAGCAAAAAAAATTTCAAACTAAAAAAAATTTTACGTTTCACGGTTAACCGTCAAACTTTATCCGGTTTTTAACTATGCGATTAACAAATAAACGGTTTTGATCATATTTATCAGTGAGTGCAAAATGTTGAACGAAACCAAGATTTTTAAATGTTAAACAAAACTTAAAACTGAATACAGCAAAGATTTGAAAATCATCAACCAATCAGATTGCACGAAAGATAGTGATCAACCAATCAGATTGCAGGAAAGATAGTGATCAACCAATCAAATTGCATTAACAATAACTTTGCCAGTGTTGTAGCATGTATTGCCTTTCGTCTATGAGTCATAAGATTCAATAAGGTTAGCTATCAGATTTCTAAAGCTCAAGGTCAAATGAATCACCACCAATGATCTTAGACTATGAGCTGTGACTAAAGTTCAATGTATTGTTTCAAATTTCGCACCTTATGTTAAAATTCTGTTTATCACCATTCCCAAATTTAAAGAATACTTCTCTTGATATACCTAAGTCTTAGAATTAATCATATCATTATATGTTCAATAAGGTCAATAATGTCCGTCAATTGTTTACCTGAGTAGAACCAACTGTTTAATGTACTCAAACTTAAGAAGTACCACAACAAAGGAAATGAATCCCTGTACACTACCTCATCAAGGACAATCACGTGGTACAACGTCTTGCTTACGTTTATATTTGGCGGGAATAATCAAAACCAATGACGTAATTCTCAAATTATCCTACAAAGTTTCAATGTACCAATGTCCTGGACTCCTAATCCCATCATAGGTCAATAACCGATCACGTGGTCATACTCATATTTGACAATGATTTACCCAATGAATGAGATACTATCCAATTACCAATTATTGATATGACAATAAGAAATGTACCCCCTTCCAAAATTTAAGATTGGTACAAAAATACACCTGTGTCTTATGAAAAAAGTAATAAATCCTGTACTTATTCAATAATAAAGCCGGTCAATAACCTTTAAATTTTGAATATTTGGCCATAAGAGGAATACCAACGGGTCCTAGAAAACGTTTACCGAATTTTGTTATTTGATAATTCCCAAATTTAAAAGGGAACATAAACATATAAAGGTAATAAACCTCTGTACATACCCATATAATGTGCTAAATAGGGGTCAATAACCTCCGAAATTTGATTTTTGGTAGTTCTTTACCTATGAAAAGGGAACGATGTGGACCATCCAAATTTATAGTGGTACATATTGAAGACCTGTACTATGATACCAAATGCTTATATTAAACAATTTCTAAAACCGAGTGGATGTGCCAAGATACCCCTCCCAAATTTTTAAAGGATGCATCAACGTACCCATATCTTATGATAGGAAATGAACCTATATACATGACCATATAACCATATAAGGTAATAGAACCTCATCAAAGGGGGAGAAATTGGGCCAAAAACCAAACACATGGTACAACATATTGCTTATGTTTATATTTTAGCAATTTTTACCCATGAAAGGGAACAAGATGGACCACCCAAATTTATCATGATACATGTTGAGGCCTGTACTATGATACCGAATCCCCTCCCGGGGTGCATCAATGTACCTATGTCTTATGATAGGGAATGAACACCTATACATTACCATATAAGGTAATAGTACCTCATCCAAAGAAATAAATTAGGTCAAAACCAAACACGTGGTTGTACCTAAATTTGACAATTTCGTACCCCTAAAAGGGAACGAGGTGGACCACCCAAATTTATAGTGATCCATATTAGGGTCCTATACTGTAATACCAAATGTTTAATTGAGCAATTTCCAAATTAAAGAGGTGGGCCATTGTACCCCTCCCGGGGGTGCACAAATGTACCTATGTCTTATGATAGGGAATGGACCCCTATACATGACCATATAACTATATGATGTAATAGGACCTCATCAAGGAGATAAATTAGGTCAAAAATCAAACACGTGGTTGTACTAAAATTTGACAATTTTGTACCCCTAAAAGGGAACGAGGTGCACCATCCAAATTTATCATGATACATATTAGGATCCAGTACTATGACACCACATGATGAAATTAAACAATTTCCAAAATTAAAGGGTTGGGCCAAGGTACCCCTCCCGGGGTGCATCAATATACCCACGTCTTATAAAAGGTAATAGACTCCTGTATACGCTCATGTGAACATATAAGGTAATAACACCTCATCAAAGAGAATAAAATCAACCAAAAACCAAACACGTGGTATAACGTATTGCTTACGTTTATATTTTGGCAATTTTGTACCCCTAGAAGGGAACGATGTGGACCAACCAAATTTATAGTAATCTCTATTAGGGTCCTATACTATAATACTAAATATATTAAATGGGTAATTTCCAAAATTAAAGGGGTGGGCCAAGGTACCCCTCCCAAATTTTTAAAGGGGTGCACAAATGTACCTATGTCTTATGATAGGTAATAGACCCCTATACATGACCATATAACCATATAAGGTAATAGGACCTCATCCAAGGGAATAAATTAGGTCAAAAACGAAACACGTGGTTGTACTAACAATTTGGCAATTTCGTACCCATGAAAGGGAACGAGGTGGACCACCCAAATTTATAGTAATATATATATATATATATTAGGGTCCTATACTATTATACCAAATATGTAAAATGGTCAATTTCTAAAATTTAAGGGGTGGGCCAATGTACCCCTCCCAAATTTTTAAAGGGGTGCACCAATATACCCATATGTTATGAAAGGGAATGGACCCCTATACATGACCATATAACCATATAAGGTAATAGGACCTCATCCAAGGGGATAACTTGGGTCGAAACCAAACACGTGGTACAACGTATTGCTTACGTTTATATTTTGGCAATTTTGTACCCCTAAAAGGGAACGAAGTGGACCACCCAAATTTATTATAATACATGTTATGGTCCAGTACTATAATACCAAATATATAAAATGAGCAATTTCCAAAATTTAAGGGGTGGGCCAAAGTACCCCTCCCAAATTTTTAAAGGAGTGCACAAATATACCCATATCTTATGAAAGGTAATGGACCCCTATACATGACCATATAACTATATAGGATAATAACACGTCATCAAAGGGGATAAAATCGACCAAAAACCAAACACGTGGTACTACGTATTGCTTACGTTTATATTTTGGCAATTTTGTACCCCTAAAAGGGAACGAAGTGGACCACCCAAATTTATCATAATACATATTAGGGTCCTGTACTATAATACCCAATGTTTAAATTGGTCAATTTCCAAAATTTAAGGGGTGGGCCAAGGTACCCCTCCCAAATTTTTCAAGGGGTGCATTAATATACCCATGTCTTATGAAAGGGAATGGACCCCTGTATACGCCTATATAACCATATAGGGTAATAACACCTCATCCAAGGGGATAAATTAGGTCAAAAACCCCCGAAATTTAAATTTTTGGCAATTTTTTACCCATGAAAGGGAACGACATAGACACCCAATACTGATAGAGGTACATACTATGGTCCTAGGCTACCACACCAAATTTTTAGATTTGGCAATTTCCAAAATTTAAGGGGGGTGGTCCTATGTACCCCTGCCAAAATTTAGGGGGTGGGCCAAGGTACCCCTGCCAAAATTTAGAGGGGGTGGTCCTAGGTACCCCTAGGTCATTGACCCCGGGCCAAGGTCATTGACCTTTGACCTATGACGTCACAAAAATTTTTGCTGACTCGGCTCAATATACGTCGGTCCCTACTACTCGGAGTAACAAAAATTAACAATAATTTAGTAAAATTCAAGAGAGGGGCGCAAATTGAATCGTTGACTTGAATCAATAATCAGATATTAATCTTTGAATTCCTTTGATTTGTTCCACTCTTTATTCAGAGTGTGTTACTATTAGCAATACATTGTCGTGTGAACATAAAAGCATTTTTAAGAAAGAATGGAACAAATTACTTGAAAGTACACAGATTACTTTCTGAAAATTGAGTCAATTTTCCTTTGAGTAAAGCAAGATTCGTCAACCTAGCAGTCCGAACTTCTACGGAGATCGTAAAGGGAGATGATTAAAAAAAAAATGTAATTAGAACTTAGGGGTAGACTTTTTAATTATTTTAAACTTCTTATTTTGATAGACATATTTTTATTTCTAATCTTGTTGCCAAATACAGCTAAGAGCATTAAAAACAAAATTTTAAACAAATAGCGAACCGTTTAAGAAAAAACTATTTGAATGAAAAAGGAAAGAAACTGTTGAATAACTATATATTGAAATACAAGAAAAACATAAACATAACTTCAAACTGTAAGTAATGGCAATAATAATAAAAAACTGATTAGAAACCGAAAATAACTTATGGGGGTTGTAGGAAAGAGCAGTGTCGCATCTATCCCGGGGCCGGGAGGCCTAGTCCTCCCAGATTTTTTTGTGATAGAAATAATTTATCCCTAGAATCAAGATTTTTTTCTTTCCTTTGAAAAGAAAAGTTTTGCTATTGAAAACAAAAATGAGTAACGGAAGTACCGGTACGCTTAATAGTGCCATCTATGCGGAAACTGTGGAATTACAACTAGCTTCGAACGTACCCAATCTGGTTCAACGTGCATTAGCAACTTCATATCGTTATGTAGGAAAGTATAGGTATTTACCACTATGATCCATATCTGTCCCACTATGCATTGTAGGGTTAAGCTATTATTTATATATTTTTGAAAGTTTATAATAAAGTTATGATATACCTATTATAGTTTGAGTTCTGGCTACCCCCGTTTTTACTTCTTAGATCCACCACTGGACAAGAGGATGTGATATGAAATGAGATGAGAAAGTTTGGAGTGAATTATCTTGAATTCGAATGAATTATAGTGAATATTATCGCTCCGTAAAGAAAACTGAATTGGAAACACAAGAGAACGTGCTGCCACCTATTTGCATTTTGCAACTGAACTGTTTTTACACACACACACCTTAATTAACTTCTCATCTTCTCAGAGAGTTTAGGGCGGAGGTTATCATGAATATGCTTTACTATTCCACTGTACGAGCACGGAAATCTGAAATGCTTTGTTTCACATTTGCTAATAAATTACGCAATAGTAAACACAACATTTCATAAAAGAAGTTCATGCGTAAAGAATTTAGAGCAAAACATCAAAAAAATTATTAATTAAAAGAACATTAAACCATGTAGTGTGAGGAAATTTATTGGCACGTTCTTTGTTGTTGTATTATGATACAGACTTCATTGAAGAAATTTTTGTTTTCTTTGTGTTTGTTCAAATTAAGTAACTTCTAGCGTAAGGCACTTGAAGAATTGATACCAGAATTCTAATCAATTGAACAGGGACGTACTTTCTACGTTTTGTATATGCTATATACAGTAGTTAATGATACACGTTCATGGTATTAATTGTAGACTTGATAGTATTCGAATGGTTATTGTTTTCACCTTTGGAACATACGGTTCCGGGTACGATGGACGTTAATCAGTGGCGAAGCCTGCTTTCAGACATAGAGCAAGCTTCTATTCAGGATTTAGGGCAGTTGTTTCCAACCTTGTTTATCTTCATTAAACCTGCATACTTCATGCCCTCGCCTGTTGTCGTTCGTTGGTTTGACCCTTTTGCGATCTCAGATACAGCATTGAATTATCTAATCTTTAACAGTTGAGTTGAGTTGAGTTTGAATTTAACGTTCCTTTCAGCAGCGAGGCTATATGAGACCGGACCTACTGATTAACGTGGAATCCGAACATTAGCTTCTGCCGGGAATCTAACCCGCGTTTCCCACAAAAAAGGCGCGTACGCTAACCGCTTAACCACGAAGAAGCTCTAATCTTCAACAGTAGTAAAACTACTACTACTTATAATAACAATAGTCACTAACTTATATTTATTTCCAGCAAAATTTGTACATATTATTGTAGTGCAGTATTACTTTTTTCTTCAACTTCGTTCTTAATTGAACTACGATTCTTACTTCATAGTTATTTTGTGTTTGTATAATTTAAAGCCTCTTTATTACAATACTGTATTCGTAATATTTGTAATTACGAATTTAGCTTATTTCTACCAGTAGCTCGTGCTCCCCCTTGTTTGCTCTTCGCGCTCCCCTATTTAGGAATCACTGGTTTAGGCTGATTTGTAATAGCGATTTCACGTACTTGCAAACTTAGCAAAAATGTTACTATTAGCATCTGAAAATCGATATGAAAATTAACCATTTCAGATAGAATTTTAAACTAACAGAGGCGAGTATTTTCTCCAAAAATTGCTCCAAATTTAATCTCATATTCCAATCTTGGTCTTTAAAGATATTTAGCAATATTGTCCTTAACTGAGGTTAACCATCTAAACATAATTTCTTTCAGGCGACCAACGTTTTTTGATCATAGAAAACTTCTGAAGGACTCTGGAAAAAAATCCAAACCAATCTCATGTTTTTTTTTCCTGTACTAGTAATGAAATGTGTCATGGGTCATCGGGTCAATTGGGTCATCCTGTCTTTTGTTCGGGTCATCCGGGTATGGGTCTCGTTCCTCAGACTCGGTCTGACCTGCACAGACTTGGAGACCAAGACAAATCCGGAAATTCGGACAGACCAAGAGCCTATTTCTCAAAAGTACAAGTCCAATACTTTATAAGCTACAAGCTACGAGTTTGAATTTTACAAGTTCTTGTAATTTCCTTTCTCAAAAGTTTTACAAGAACTTGTGAAAGGACTGTTTTCACCAGTCACATATCAAATCTACAAGTTAGCTGACAAATACGTAGAAAACCAAGCACTATATGAAATATTGTAGGTTTGGCTATTTTCTATAGTGCTAATTATTTCATTCGAAAATCATGACATTATTGAAATTAAATATTTTGAATGTGACAAGAGAATCAAAAGATTTATTGCCGTTTATTACAAATAAATACCGGTATTTTAAATTTGCTCCTTCTCTTTGAATAACCTTAAATTTATTACTCATTATCGCTCATGCCATCAGGGTTGCCAACTTTTATTAAGAAAAAATCGGGACGGGACAATCGGTGTCGGAATCCATCTTTTCCCCCCGAAGATGACTACACGTACGACGACTCTTTGAAAACAGTGTAAATAATCAGCTGAATAACATGAATCTGAATGAATGCGAACTATTTTTTTTTTTCATAAATTTGTAAAGTTGATTCTATACATAAAACTGTGCACGTAAAAGAAACGTTATTCCTTAGTAAAAAATGGTCCAGTAAAATGTTAATCAACTTTCCAAATCGATAAATCGGGACAATATGCGTCCCGACGAGTGTCCAGTCGGGACGCGGGACAAATAATTCAAAAATCGGTACAGTCCCGACAGAATCGGGACGGTTGGCAATTCTGCATGTCATACTACTATAGACAGAGAAGTGGAATCTGGACAGAAAATGTATTTTGTCACGAAAGTAAGGGATAAGAAAATTAAAAAAAAAAAATCGTATCTTAAAGGGAGTAAAAGAGGCTTTAAATTTTTCTTAAGAATATGATTTACTAAGATTAAGGATATGGAACTGTTCACATAAACTTCTCATTAAAAATCATTGAACCATGTTTCAGCTTAAAAAATGACTCCTGAAACGGAATAATTGCTTTTATATTCATCTATTTATACTCAAATACCAGGTCTATTGTATAAAAAAAGCGAAACTGACACTTCATCAATGCGCAGGCCCTAATTACTATAGCTAGAAACGCGAAATTTAAGCAGAAAATTCCTATTGTTACGAAAGTAAAGTACGAGATATAAGTTTTTAAAATAGAAGTACATATTCCAAGGGGGTTTAAAATTTTTATTTTTTTTTTATTTACCCTAAGAATAGAGTATCTCACAAATCCATGAAGTTAGGGATTACCACGACATAAATCTTATATATAAACATTATTGTTAGACATTTCCAACAAAGTGAACGAAAACCGGAACAATTTTTTTAGCGTGTCGACATAGAGAAGTATGAAATCACGCTCCAGATTCATCCGCCTACAAGACAAAACCATATGTTGTGAAATTAAAATAATAACATAGCTTACACTACGACTAAGGAGAACTTCTTACAGGGAATTGTTCTACCATGAATATACTGTAGCTGTCGTTTAATTTTATAAATAATTCACATCCGGTTCGGAAAAATGGTTGTGTTTATAATATATTTCTGCATCATTGAATGGAAAGGATATCTTTTGGATACAAAGATGATTGAGAGCATTGAAACTTGACGCGTACGGATATCTGATACTTCTGAGAAATTGCTTGTCACAGAAGAAACCTCTTTCACAGTTCACGGAGTGTAGACAGAGGGAAAACAAAGTTCTTTTCTTGTCTTAGAAATCTCAATCAATAACAAATGAAGCGTGGTTATAGTTACAAAAGAAGAAATTCAGGTGAAAGGTATATCTATAGTATGTCTTATAGGAAAAGCCTCCTCTCTATGCATGATAACAACTGTGTTTGTAAAGCGGATCACCTTTTATAAAAAGCTGGAAATATGCTTTCATGTAACCTACAATTCCATTCGCAAATTTGTACTTCCTGCTGTTATTTTCAAACATTCTGAAGACTGACTTTTTATCTGCTTATAATAATAATAATAATAATAATAATAATAATAATAATAATAATAATAATAATAATAATAATAATAATAATAATAATAATAATTTTATTTTCAATGCTGCGAATAGCTCTTAGGTATTAGCGTAACTAGTATAGTTTACTAGGATGCTGTGGCCCCATATTTCTGAGAGTTGAAACCTTTCACAAGACATTTCTATTATCTTTTTACATTGCATTTTGAGTCCCTTTGCCTCCCCATTTCGTTGCCATTGTACTATGTTTGGTTACTTACTAGCAGTTGTGTCTTCAACTATTTTAATTATTATAATCTTCAAATTGTTTACTCTCTTCACTTAACTCTATGATATCTGAATTGAAGAATCCCTTGAGAATTGCCTCCGTTTATTGATTCTTTTATTTTTTATTTATTTATTTATTTATTTATTTATTTTTGATCAAAAGATCCAATATATTTCAGGCAAAAATTTTCTTGTACGCCTTATATTTGGAGAACTACATATAGTGTAGCCAAACCCAAACTATCACATAACTCAGTATGATGTGCTTATTCTGCAAAAGATACGAAAACTCGATTTAGCTGCCATTCAAAAATTTTGTGGCCCCTGATCTAAAAACTCCAATATATTTCAATCAAATATATTATATATTTCTTGTATGCCTTATATCTGGAGAACTACATATAGTGTACCCAAACCCAAATCATCACTTAACTAAGTATGATGTACTTATTCTGCAAAAGATACGAAAACTCGATTTAGCTGCCATTCAAAAATTTTGTGGCCCCTGATCTAAAAACTCCAATATATTTCAATGAAATATTTTCTTTTACGCTTTATATCTGGAGAACTACATATAGTGTACCCAAAACCCAAATCATCACTTAACTAAGTATGATGTACTTATTCTGCAAAAGATACGAAAACTCGATTTAGCGGCCATTCAAAAATTTTGTGGCCCCTGATCTAAAAACTCCAATATATTTCAATCAAATATTTTCTTGTATGCCTTATATCTGGAGAACTACATATAGTGTACCCAAACCCAAATCATCACTTAACTCGGTATGATGTGCTTATTCCGTAAAAAATACGAAAACTAGATTAAGGGGCCATTTAAAAATTTTGTGCCCCCTGATCCAAAAACTAATTATTGGCCAAAATAGCAATCTTTTGATGGATTTTTTTGGATTATTCCTAAACTTCTTCGCCAAAACCGTAATCTTTTGATCCATTTTTGGATCATTCCTGAAATTTTTGTTCCTTTATTTCTAAAAACAAATTTTATGACCTTTAACCCTATTCTGTCATGTAACATAGATCAGTGAAAATTTATTACATTAGAAATATGTTTGAATGTAATAGCCCTTTTCTGTTATTGGTTTTGAAGTGAATTCAGAATATCATTTTGTTCCATCAAAATACATCCTGAAAGTGAAATAAAGAGAAGTTTTGAATTTAACTAGCTGAACCTGCGCTCTCTAAACAGCGCATCATTCCCATATGAGCATAAATCTCCTTCTTATTCCTCACAATATAAGTACATGCCCCTTTACAGACACAAGTGAAACACGTCTTGATTTTTAAAAAAATCGGCAAGGAGTATCATAAAGAGAAGGTTTTTTTCGATTATTTTTTCTCAATATCTCGCACCGTTTGCAAGATTTGAGCCTACTTCCGGTTGGAGTTTCTAATTCATGTATGACCAGTTTTTTCTTTCTTCTTGCATGCAGTATGTAATAAGAAAATACATTACATATACAATTAATTATAATGTCAGTTATATATGGTGTTCATTGGGCAAAACACTCAAAAAATAAAGATTTATCTTAGACTCGAGAAATGGTTATCCTTCCTTTTTAATTATTATTTGGCCATGAAACAAACGCCTGAGACATATACAACCCCAATATACAATAATGTGATGTTGGAATTTATAACGCATAGGATGTGATGCTTTAGTTTTTTTTTTTTTTAATTTCAACGCTTCCAGAGTACGGTACCCTAAAAAAAATGTAATAAAGAAATAATGGCCATGTTTTTTTTTAAATATTCAATTAGAACTGGACAATCTACGCAAAATTTCCTATCGATCAGTGAAGACGTCATCTTTCTAGAGCCTGTAGTTTCCGAGATCTCATTGTCGAAATGATTGATCATAAACATATAAACGTCCTCAACATATAGTTTAAAAGAACTCGGAAGATGAAACCACAATTCACATGCATTGATTTTAGAGAAGGCTTATTAAAATACAAAGGCTTTGAACAATAATTTTATATCATAAACTTTATGAAAAAGATATAGTTAACTAATTTAGACTATTTAAAGTACAAATACTTAAAATGTTTGTCTCTGTTAAACGTGAAATCACACATAACCGTAAATGAAAGATTTGAAAGCTAAAGTTATAGGTTGGAGCTCAGGCGCTTTTAATTTCTATTGTAGCATTTTAATAGATAGAATAGAATAGAATAGAATACAATACAATACAATACAATACAATACAATAGATAGATAGATGTTACACGATTATACTCTTTGGGCTAAATGTGATGGATGATTAATGAAAGAATTGGTGAAATGAGAATATGGGAAAACCTACGAACTTAATGTTCTCTCAACTCACAAACTTACATGACCTGAAGTCGAACCAGGAACACCTCGCAACAGAGGTGATCGTTCTACCTCTAAGCCATCATGCCCCCCAAGAACATAATTTTGTTTCACCCAAACATACCGTGAAGATTGACATGAGTTAGGGGCTGCGGTGGCTCAGTGGTAGAGCGTTCACCTCTGATGCCTGGGGTCCCGGGTTCGATTCCAGCCCCCGCCAAGTGAACTTTGTGGTGGACAAACACCGTGTGCATGGGTTTTCTCGGGGTTCTCCCGTTTCCTCCCACTTTCTTCATTCCACCATTTCATTCATTACTCATCATCACCGTCTCCTTTAGTCTAACCGGCATAACCGTGGGACGTAAAACTCAAAGCTTTTTTTGACATGAGTTAATGCCTCATCCGAAATTTCATGATATACCGAAAATTTTTAAGCAGACTGTAGAACTTTAGTCTCAGGCGAGAACTTTGCGATCCACTGAAAACATTCCCCCAGGATCAATCAATTAGTCCCGATTTACACCTTGAGAATCGTTAAACTAATATATCGGAGGAAGGAAAATTTGAAGAGATAACCGCACACGGAAGAATAAAGGCAGAGTTATTACACAGTATCGGGACAAAAATGATCATATGAACACGTCAAACTTGCACTTAGCAGGTAGAAATATAATCATTTCACGTTGGCTAGCAACATTTGTTTGAGAAGAGAAGAAGAGATAGTAGTGCTTGACAGACCATGGAATTATGTAAAATTATCTAGGTCTTGTGGTACGAGTGAAAATATTCATAATATTTCATAAATATGTTAACCACGATTAAGTCTCAAATGGATTTATTTCATACTATGTACAATAAATAATATCATGAACTAGTTTTCTTTCTAAATTAGCATAAAAAGAAAAATGATCACTCGAATACAAGTGTAGAGACAGACACAAAACTAATTACATATTTAATTATGTTGCAATTCACATTCTCAAAGGGATAACAATATTAGATTAATTTGTTTTCTTGTGATCTACATTTATTATGTACCGTTATTTGCAATTCTTATAAGTGTGAATTGAGTTTAGTATGTCTCTCCAATGTATCATTTAGCTTAGTGTGTAATGAGACTGGTACGCAATGGACTATTTGTTATTATGTCTGTGACTTCATTAAAAATGAATGTCATATATAAAACATCACCTGATATTTTTCTCTTAAGATGTATTTTGCTCTGTTTAGTTATTGCCTCGTACTCCCTTTCTTTCTCTTTATGCCTTAGATACTACGAGTATCTCATCATGGCCAAATATCGGGCAAGGTGGCTCAGTGGTAAAGCGTCCTTGGTTCAATACCAGACCTGTAAATTTGTTAGTATGCAACATTGTGTCAGTGGGTTTCTTCAGGAGTGCTCCCGATTCTTCTCAAATTTTCATTCAACCAACATTTCATAAAAATTTCTGAATTAGGTCTTATTTGAAGGGAAACATGGGTTTTATTTTGAAAGTAGCTGAGACGCTGTGTTATATGCACGTTAACACCAGGAGTACTTTTGCCAGATACAAAGTTGAGTTGTGGTTCCGACTTTTACTTTAATCTCGTCGGTCTATTTTGTGGGTCCTTGAATGAAACAGTTACGATAAGGACATTCAGAAAAGATTTCGTATAATGTCGCTTTTGTATAATGTCCAAGTTTCTGCCCTATAATACACACAGGGTGGAGGCAAGCGAATTGACACATTTCAAACTTGTATATTGCGCAGACATCATTAACTTAAATTGGTTGGCGAGGTGGGAACCGAAAGAGGAAAGAACGTTACGTTATATGGTCAGTCGGAATGGATCATTGGAGCACAGAATATCGTGTTACCTCAGTTCGTAGTTATTACGAAACTAAGTCTTTGCCAGAAGTGCAACGTCTTTTTTTTTTTTTTTTTTAAACAAAAATCTCTCCACGTTCTCAGGAGTTCGCACTGTTCTTGGAGCTACATGTTTCACATCCAACACACTACCAGGCTCTTCAAACTTCTTTACCCAAGACAATACGGTACGAGACGGAACCTTACCATGTCGACCAACATTAAAGTTAAGTCTTAAAAAACGTTGCACTTCTGGCAAAGACTTAGTTTCGTAATAACTACGAACTGAGGTAACACGATGTTCTGTGCTCCAATGCTCCATTCCGACTGACCATATAACGTGGCGCTCTTAGCTCTTTCGGTTCCCACCTCGCCAACCAATATAGGTTATTACGCCTATTCAATATTCAAATTTGAAATGGGTCAGTCGGCTCGTTACCACCCTGTACTATATTATAGGACAGAAACATGGAGATTATACAAAAGCGACGAGAAAAATACTGGAGACTCCCGAAATGTGGATGTGAAGATTTAAAAAAAAAAAAAAAAAGCTGGGTCGAATGGAGAACGATTGAGAAATTATTGCGAATAGTAGGGAAGAAGAGAACAATTTTATGTGTAATTAAAAGGAATACAAGAAAGTGATTGGCCATTTGCTTAAAAGGAACTGTATCATGAGGGACGTGATAAAAGCAATGTGAAAGGAAAAAGAGAGAGAGAGAGAGAGAGAGGGGTGAATGAGGCTACACATTTGACAGTATTGACATAAAAAATTGTTATGTCAAGATAGCTAAGGACCGTGGTGTAAAGAAGCTTCTCAGTTTATGGAAAATAACTGCTAGTAATGGTGGTTATCTAACCTATGATTAGTGGCGTATTTACGATTTTGTTTCGGGAGGAGCTTTGCTAATTTTGTTCCGGGAAATGTGAAAATTCTGCAAGATATTTCATTTACTTTGTAGTAAATAAAATTTCGGGGGAGGGGGGCTTAAGCCCGGAAGCCCCCATTAAATACGCCACTGCTTATGATGATAGTCCTTTCTGAAGTTTCATTAAAGATATTGGTGAATCTAATCCGAAACTTTTGGGAAAAAAAGGGGGGGTAGCACAATACATTCACACACGTCCTGTTACAAACGAAATGACACGAAGGAGTTTAATAAACCACGCCTTGGTTATCCTCTTTTAGAGTATGTTTGTTTTATCTTGGCTAGGGTGACCAGACATACTCTTTTTAAGAGTATTATACTCTTTTCGGGGTTCATATACTCTATACTCTTTTTCTTCCCAAAAATATCGAATTATACTCTTTTGTGGTATTTTCAATTTCATTTAACGTTTAATGCATTTTCCCATTAAAAATCGCATTTTTTTTTTCTGTAGAAACTTGGACGTTGACAACACTGTTTAGTACTTCGTAGTAGCAGACCCGCTGCGCTGTGCTGCGTTTCTCGTCCTCGTTCCCTTGTAGGGCTGCCAGATTTTCTTTTTGCAAAAGTGATAGATTTATCCAAGCTTTCAACGTTTTAATTATTAAATTGTTAATTAAATTTATTGAGTACCTGGAATGATTTAATTTTCGGAATTTATATCTGGTATTCCTCCAGTTCATGGCACGGGGTTTTGTTTTCCTTCTAAAGTGAGTCAGTTCTTGATAGTGGGAATCGCGCAGTGATTATTATTCTAATTAACGTGCGTACGTACACTCAATCAATTATATTATTCGAGGATTGGAAGGATTTATTTTGTTAACAATGTCACGAGGAAAATGTCAGTATAATCAAGCGTTTGAAATAAGCTATCCTTGCATTAAAAGGTCCCGCAGTAATGATGTTTACAAAGCATAGTGCACGATATGTAAGAAGGAGTTCTCTATAAAAAAAAAATAAATAAATAAATAAATAAATAAAATAAAGGGAAATATGATATAGAACAACATATAAAATCTAAGTCGCACACTGAATGTTCATCAACTTCCGAAACAGGTAAGCTGGGTAGTTTTTTTCACCACAAAATCTTCAGAAGAGCTAGATTTAATTCGACTACAACTTATGTGGTCATACCATAATGTTAAACATAACCACTCTTTTAGAAGCATGGACTGTACTAGCAAACTTTTGAAATCAACAGTGAATAAAAAATTTGCATGTGCGAGAACGAAAACGGAGGCTATGTTAACAAATGTGGTGGAAGTGTGGTCAGAAAATATTTTAAGTAATAGTGTTAAAAAGGCTCCTTTCGTTGTTGTTGCTTGTGATGCTTCCAATCGTAAAGCAACCAAACTTATGCCTGTTTTAGTGCGGTACTGTGAAGTAGATACTGATATTAATGTAAAAACATGTCTTCTAAAAATTCATAGCATATCAAATGAAACTTCGGAAACTGTGTTGAACGTATTAATGGGTACATTACGTGAGTTTTGTTTGGAAAATAAGATCATCGGTTTTGTAGCTGATAATGCACCAGTACATTTTGGAAGCATAAAAAAATAAAACAACAGGAAACGTGCATAGCGAACTAGAGTGCAGGCTGAAGGAAAATGTTTTGCCTATCGGGTGTGGGGCTCATAATCTTCACAATGGAATTGCTGTGGCGTCTTCGAGAGTAATACCGACCGATGTTGAGAATTCGGTTTTTAAAATATACAACCATTTCAGTATTTTTACTGCAAGGACAGAAAATTTGAAAAACTTTTGTGAGTTCATTGGCTGTCATTAGGAGGGTCTTTTGTATCACTCAAAGACGATATTCTTGTCTCTGCTTCCGTGTGTAGAAAAAATTATATGTCAGTATGAACCACTTAAGGGGTACTTTTTGAATGATGAAAATACTCCAATAGCTATAGTCAATTTCTTTCGAGACGAAACAAGTGAGTTGTGGCTGTATTTCCTGCATGCTCAGCTAATCTTGTTCACTGAAACAATTACAAAAATTGAGGAGGAGGATATAACAGCGACTGAAGTTTCTATTGAATACTTTGAACTTCTGAGGAAATACAAAGATAGAATTGAACAAAACTTTTTTTTTTTTCGTTTTCTGCTAGAAATTTACTTACGAAACTTGTAAAAGAAGGGAATATAAAAGAGGAATATGCCTACTCAGTGGCAAGAAGGTTTTACTTTGAAGTGATAACATACTTAGAAATGTGGTTACAACGTTTTTTCGGAGAAGTAAACAAGATGAAACATTTACTACTTGACACATCAGTTACCTACGAAAAATTTCAGGAGTTGTTTGCATATTTCTATGAGCAGGTAAAACATGCAGACAGTTGGTTGGAATTCAGTGATAATTATATTTTTGACACTTACTGTGCAATATCCAGATGTGTTAAAGAACACCTTGAACAATGGAAGAGAAAAGAGAGACAATGATGGGCAAATGAAAAGGTGTCTTCCCACTTGCGACAGTCCTATTAGCGACAGGAACTGTTAACTGTCCTATGAGCGACCGATTCGATCTGTTAACTGCGCTATGAGTCACCGATTCGTTCATACTAAGATAATGGAAGAAGATAAGGTTCTCTCTTCTTTAACTTGTTTCATGCTAATGTGATTTAGAATCTAATAAAATGTACTATGAAAAATTTCGCTCTA
Source organism: Thermobia domestica (assembly GCF_964235325.1). Classification (NCBI taxonomy): domain Eukaryota; kingdom Metazoa; phylum Arthropoda; class Insecta; order Zygentoma; family Lepismatidae; genus Thermobia; species Thermobia domestica. The sequence goes on along the minus strand of NC_137457.1, from coordinate 278,265,077 downwards.
CCTGAATTTAATACGTGAGAATGCTCTCATTACATTAACAATCTTTATTCGTGTTTCCTAATATTATATTTTTTAATTAATTCCTATGAATACATTGACTCTCCGCCTTTGTCTATGATTCTAATATAGTTAAAAATTTCATGTTAAAATGATACGGAGCATAAGTTTAGATTGAATATGTTTATGGCATAAGAAAGAAATCAGAAAGAGGTAGGCTGCCCTGTCGCGAGAAAACGCTGTAACTTTGGCGGAGCAGTTTTGAGAAAAAGAGCCGTAAAGTAGCTACAGACCGGCTAATTTCCTACTTACATCGAAATTCTCTTTGGTATAGGCCTATTTTCAAAAGTATTTGACTCAGCTCAATGCTGGGCCTGGTGAACATAAGTATCGGTGGGGGAAATTCAAAAATGCTTATAGCGACAAAACAATGTAACTCAAGTTATAGCGTTTTGTCGCGACACGGCAGTAGGGGCGCCCGAAGAAAATTTTCTAGGGAGGGGCATCTCCATGGTTGCTGTATCATGTCTGGTAATCTGGTATTTAATATACGTGGTTTGCTATATTACGTATGCATTTTTGTGAGTCAGGGGGGCGACCCTTGCCTTTCCATCGGGCGCCCATGGAAAAAAAGGTGTTCACCACTTGAAGAAATCAAAGAAATCTAAAAACGCGACGTATTCGAAGAAATTATTACACAAGTTACAAATCTCTCGCAGGACTTAACAGTTCCTCTAGTTATAAGGCTTTATATCAGATTGCTACACGACAAGCTTTTATGTATAAGTCAAAACAAGGGAGGAAGGCAAATTAAGCAATTAGTTTACGTTTTAGTAGCTTACAATAGGGGGGAAGGTAGTTTAAAGAGTTTGTTTACCTTTTGGATTGTTTAGAGTGATCTGCATTGTAATTGGTGGGATTGGTTGAGAATAGTCAATCAGATATAAGGGAGCTCGCAAGCTGTCTTTTATCATTGACATTTTTTTTTTTTTCATTTTATTCATAGAGTCTTAGGAAGTCTAAAAAGTAGATAGTTGGCGAAACTGTTACACGTTTAAGTTTTGCAATATATTACTGTGCTTAGTGAGTAATTAGATTTGAATCAAATTAAGTACAGAAAACAGAGCTTTTGAAGAAAGGGGATATTGCAACTGGATTTTCAATAATTACATAGGAATATACTTTTTATGGAAATATCCCTGTTGTCTCGTTAAGTTATTTGATATGTTTTATGTCAAATCTAACTCAAAATTAAAATAAGTTTCATTTGCACTCACAGTAGATGAAAAATATATTTGACGAACAGTATCACTGGCAAGTACATATTTCATACCAAGGTTGTTCGGGAGCTAATAACGCCAGAGGCAAACGTATTTTACAAGATGGAATCATATCATCTTCCATCATCTCAACGTAAATGAATCGATCGCTCATAGGACAGATAACAGTTCCTGTCGCTAATAGGACTGTCACTTCTGGGACTAATTCAATGGAAAATAGTGTACAAAGATTTAGTGCGGGCTGGGTCAAATTTAAAAGTGATTGTGCCACTCGTACAATTCTTGTTTATTTTACTCACACTAATGTTGATTGTGAGAGGCTCTTCAGTGCTATTAACACTTACTGGAGTGAGGAAAAAAGTCAACTCACAGTGTCGATACTGGAACAAGTGATGAAAGTGAAGTTCAATGTAAGCATGACCTGTGAAGAGTTCAGACTGGCAATAAAGGATGAATGAACTTACTCAAGAAAGCAAGATCGTCGCAGAAGTATGAATGATGGTGAGTAAAACTGTTGTAAGTATTTAACTCATTTGCATGCGTCGGGACACCCGGGTTCGATTCCTGGCGGTAGCTCAAGTGGTTCGGATTCCACGTTAATCAGTAGGTGTACGTCTCATATAGCCCAGCTGCTGAACGGGACGTCAATCTCAAAATCAACTCAACACAACTCATTTGCATGCGCATTTGATAAAATACTGTAATACATCTTGTCTTCATACTTACTGTATTTTTTTTATATACTCTTTTGGCTTTAAAAAAATATGGTCACCCTAATCTTGGCACGCTTCCCGTCTAAAGGATGGCTCTGTCTGCAACGCGTTCTTGCCACGCCACAGTTAAGTTGTGAGTTACAAAACGCTAGGAAACACAGCAAAACGCCATATTACGCCACATTAGTAACACACTTGTTCGCGTGTGGCAACTAAGCACTTCAAATACCCGCCAAATAGCAATGACCTCATTTGATGGGCTGGCTGACAACTAATCACCTACACGACAAAGCCAATAAAACGGTTATTGGATTGAAACGTTCACGTAAGTACTAGGAGAAAGTACTTTAAAAGCCAACCAAGTGCACTGACAGGAAATGCACCAAGATAAAACAAACGTACTCTAGCTACGGGAAACGAGTGGTTAATGAAAGTGAATGAGTATGGAAGAGTGATGAGAATGTGGAAGGGAATTAGAGTACGTGATATTGTCCATATTACCTGCTACAATTTTATTCTATTAATAATAATAATAAAAAAAAGTCATGGAGTTCGACTTGAAGGACATTTACCATAAACGAAATGTTACCTAAAACTTCCATGAATCTTAATATTTCGCCGAAACTAAGAGCAGTGCGAACTTACGCCACTAGGTACTTTTTCATGTGTATTCCAACTGGCAACCTGCTAAATGTTTTATGATTGTTATAAGTGTTTACTTAAGATATTTCGTTACACTATGTTCTGCTGTGTTTGCGAATTTCGAAACGGGTGACATGAAGAAGCAAAGAAAGAAACTAAAGAGAAGTGCAGCTGAAACCTACCAAATGCTGAAGGAAGTGTTTGGTGAACAAGGTTTAATCTAAGCAAAAACAACTGAGTGGTCTAAGCATTTCAAAGATGGCCAGGAGTCTGTGAAAGATTACAAACATGGCTCGACCGTTATCATGCACAACTCCAGAAACGATTACGAAAGTGTGCGAATCTAATCTAGTTGAAAGGGAAATGTTTTAGCTCCATCAAAGAAATCCAAGCGGAATCACAACTTCTTGAACACGCTACAGCCAGCTTAAAAGCAATCACATCTTCCACCCCCGGGAGAGGTCAGATTTACATTAAAGTTGCATCATCCGAGCGTGACGCAATGTCACGTGGTATTAACATTGTGATAAAGATGAAATAAAACGAATCATGCGGGGCTTCTAACTCCTTTCGTCCCGCTGACGCTCGCTCAGCAATGTTTCGTAGCGTAAGTAAATCACTTCTTTTTAATCAATGAAGTTGTGTGTGCAAAGTGGACTAATACCACGTGACATTACGTCACGCTTGGGTGGTGCAACTTCAATGTAAATTTAACCTCACCCTCTTCTCCCTCCCGTCAACTCCTTCAACCAATAACACCATTCTACTCAACAAACACACGAAATTGTCAGATGGGTAATAACTATGCCATTTTCTGGATACTTTATAGAAGACAATAGAAGTAAACTATATTAACAATAGTCTACACTAGACTACTTCATAAAGTAAATTAAGGAATAATTACTGAAAGTAGCTATATATGCAAATAGAAAATGATCTTCATTGCTTGTTAAAAAAGAAAAAAGAAAGACAATGTTCTTTCTCTTGCATTAGTGAGGTGAAAACGTATAAAACGCTTGAATTCTGTGATGGAAGGATAACGCATGGAATTTATTAAAGGAAGCAATTAATACTAATTTAGATACCATATACAATACACGCAGCCATTTTTCTTTCTTTTTTACCAGAAAATTGCATCTGACGTTTCTTTGGAGAAAATTCTGGAAAATTGAAACTCCTCACGCGAATACAAATTGCTTTATTATTTACGCAAATCGTACAAAAGAATATGAAGCCTATTTGAATGTCCATCTAATTGAGAAGGAAACAACACAAGATGCTCACTTCACTAGTTATTTCTTTGGAATTATTAGCTCCTTTACAACAATGGAAATATGTAAAAGAATTGCCACAATGGCCCATTTTAACCTGTACCTGAAGTTGAAGTTAACATTCATTGTGTTACTATTATGTTTTTGCATACGTCGGCAAAAGTCTATTCCAATTGATATATCGTCGTTGCGCCTTGAAGAACAGCTATGTGTTAAAACAATAAAATTTCAGAAGCAAAAAAACATTTCAAACTCTTACAATTTTGCCAAATATACACGGAAACACGTGAAAAAATACGAGGCATTTTTTTTAAAGGTCCGTTTGAACATAAGTACACAACGAAAGGTTATTTCAAAAAAGTAAATATTTTCAGAAAGTACATACTTTACTCTATTTTTCGACATAGTTGCCAAGTTTGTTCAAACACTTATCATACCTCTCAACCAATTTCAAAATATCCTCTTCATAAAAACTTGCCGCCTGCTCCGATAACTAAGACTTCACTGCCGTTTTCACATCGTCGTCATCATTGTAACGGTTGCCACTGAAGTGTTGTTTGAGGTGGAGGAACAGATGGTAATCGCTCGGCACAAGATCAGGACTGTAGGGTGGGTGGTCTAAAACTTCGAAGCCAAAACTGTCCAACAAATCGCGGGTCTGACCTGCAGTGTGAGGTCTTGCATTGTCATGGAGAAGGACAATGCCCTTTGTCAGCATGCCGCGTTTTTTGTTTTGAATCGCTCTGCGTAGCTTTCTCAGGGTTTGGCAGTATGCTTCTGCATTGATAGTGGTTCCTCGTTACATGAAGTCGACCAACAAAACACCATGCCTATCCTAAAACACCGACGCCATAATTTTACGCTGGGACAGAGTCTATTTGGCCTTCACCTTTACAGGCGAGTGTGTGTGTCTCCATCCCATGCTCTGTTGCTTCAATTCGGGCGTGATATGCGAAACCCATGTTTCGTCTCCAGTTACGATCTGACTCAAGAAGCCGTCACCTTCGTGATAACGAATCAAGAACTTCATCGCACATCAAATCTTTGGTTTTCGTGGTCCTCTGTTAGGAGTTTCGGGACCCAACGGCAGTACAGTTCCCTAAACTTTAGGTGTTCAGAAACAATTTTGTAAAGCACTGATCTCGACACGTCAGGAAATTCGTTTGAGAGAACTGTTATTGTGAAGCGTCTGTTCTCACGAACCCCCGCTTCAACTGAAGCCACCAAATCGTCTGTAATCGAAGAAGGGCGACCGGAGCGGTCCTCATCATGGACGTTGTCACGGCCATTTTTGAATTCTCGTACCCACTTACGCACTTTGCTTGCACTCATAACAGTATCACCGTACACTTCGCAAATCTGTCGATGAATTTCTGCAGCACACAGGTTTCTTGCTGACAAAAACTGTATCACTGAGCGACCTCATACGCGGCGGGCGACTTGATAGTCTTAAACATTGTGAAAGCACAGAACACAACCGTACAGGTCAGCTACAGCGCTGAAACTGAGCACAGTTGTTCCCGAGGCATGCCGGTACACGACGCACACGCTCGTTGCGGTATGCGCGCGAACTACTATTGTGTACAACAAAACGGACCTTACTTAAAAAACATGCCTCGTATTATAAAATTGGTTCTGCGTATATTACGCACTGAACATTGTACTTGCTTTCGGTTTACTTTTTGCACCTTTCTAAGCACATAGAGGATTGGTATACATGAATCAACACGTATGTGATGAGAACCTAAAGCCTTTCCGAAACAATTGAATATTCACTTATCACATTATAATGGACGTTGTCTGATAGCTTTCAGGTTTATTTGCACGCCGTAACTCATTTACGACAAAAATGTCACATAGCAGTTCTTCATGGCGCAGTGACAATATGAAGATGATATTATTACATGTGATCGATCGAGCAATATCTCTCATCTTCGGACAATAATATAGTTTTAGGTAAAAGTTTAAGGACCTTATGCTATGTAGAGTTGTTTTTAGCCTTGTATTAAGAGTTTAACTAAAGTATGATGCTAACTTTCGTGTTTAGAAACACGTTCGTCGAGTTAAATACGATTTACATCGAAGAAGGCCAGCCAAGACTTTTCCACATGGTTGTCCAACACATTGGGAGAAATCTAACAAGAGAGACGTATTCTCTCTCATATTAATTTCTCCAGTTGCGTTTGGACAACCCTGTGGAAAAGTAGTGGCTGGCCTTCCCTGTTAACTTCATGAACATGTTTCTAAATACTGAAATTAGCATCATACGTCAGTCAAGCTTCTAATACAACGCTAGAAACGGCTCTGCATAATACCCTAACAACCCTTATGATGTTCTGACATGTGATTAGTGTCATACTAAAGAGTTTGATTAACATATGTTTCCTGCAGTAGTCAGACCTATGATGCTAATCATACGTCAAAACGTCTCTGTATAAGGCCCTAAGAGTTTATCATAATTTTTGACTATATCTCATTAACAGCGGCGCAAATCTGTCTTCAACATTGGGGGGGTGGGTGGAGCACGTAACTTTTTTTTTTTTTTTTTTGTTAAGCGATGCTCAAAATATTTGTGAAGTTAAGAAACAATCCTGTGAAGGATCACTGTGTAGGATCAGGGAGCAAAGTTGTCTTCAACATTGGGAGGAGGGCAGATTTGAGACTTATTCTGGGGGATATCAATTTCATCTCACGTTCCTTTGTGGTAATCGGACACAAATCATCAATTTTTTTTTCCAAAAAGCACATTTCAAATCGGATTTTTGGGGGGACATGTCCCCCTCATCCCCCCGGGATTTGCGCCAGTGCTAATTAACTATACTGTGTGCTGTTGCCTTACTAATGTCGTAATGAAAAGCTTCATATATCAGCTTATATGAGTATACTTATACCTAGGTATCTACATTAATTTCATCTTAATAAGTGGAGTGGTTATTTTATAGTATCAATTTATAGGTTTACAAAAAATCGTTTTTTCTGGATTTTCTCGAAAACTACGCATGATGATTTGTAGTCACCAATACCATATTCTTCAGCTTAACGAAGTCTATCAATCAGTGTAAGTCTTATGTTTGGATAATTTCCTCCCCGTTAACACATTCGAGTGTTTTCACGCTACGTAGATCTAGTCTTCCCTCAGTGGAAGAGTTCCGAACCTTCAACGCTACATGAATATCCGTCTTCCGACTTCTTAGTTATACAGTAATTAAAATAATAATAATAATAATAATAATAATAATAATAATAATAATAATAATAATAATAATAATAATAATAATAATAATAATAATAATAATATCTATTATAATAGTGAAGCCAATTAGTTTTTATAATGACTCTTTATTGTAGTATTGAGTATTATTCCTGCCGCTGGAGGTGTTAACTGATACAGTCTGCTTCGATTTTAACTAATTATTGTTAAATTCTTCGTGATTTTTAAATTCTAAAATTTCGCGTCACACCTTCCTTAACAGCACAATCATATAGCAGGCATATGCTTATCATGTTCCCTCAGGTACATGGGAATGTGTCCAGTATGTGCCTTATGTACCTCTGAGAGAGAAATCACATGGATGGCAAGTGATAGTCACAGTCTATATCCGCCCCTAGGCACATGCCTGACATGTACCTGGGGAACGTGCCTGGTATGTTCCCCATGCCGTAAGCGTCAATGAACCACAAAATTACTCCCCAATATATGTTAAATCGCCTATGTGCGTAATGTGTTTACACATTAAGGTGAGTCTAAAAACACTTTAAACAAGTAAAAAAAAAGTACCCCAGGGTGGGAGCGAACCACCAACCTCTGGATTACTAGCCTTTGCTCTACCGACTTGGGCACCGAGAGGGTGAAGACAATGTCGCTTGTAGAAGGATAAATTGCTGAGGTCTTTTGAATTTGGCTAATCAGAGTGCTCCTTTAACCGCGTATATTCGACGATAACCGTTTGGGATCAGATAAAATCTACACGCCATGTAATTTTATAACAAAATGACAAAATAACAAAGTGTCTATTTACTTTATTTCATGGTTCTTCCATATTCACTTTCAAATGATCGGCGACAGTTGCCATCTAATAAAGTTGATGCTTTGTTGCTTCTAGTGCACAATCGCTTGGAAAAAGAAGCAACAAATGCATCAAATGTGGGAGATGAAATTAGAACACCTAAATGGCGCATGCCTAGCACATCTTGTGCTGTCAGTGTATCTGAAACAATATGTACACTCATGTCCAAAATGATTGTCGCATATCTATAACTGTCTTCTTGTAAAAATACAATTTGATAATGATTTTGCAGAGTACTTTTAATACTGATATTATATGTATAAGCGGGAAATGTATATTTTTGGTAAATTTCATACGAAAATAATTATAAATAAGAAAATTAGAATGAGTAAAACAAAATGTTGCTAAATAGACAAGAAAGTTTTATTTTCGTTTTATTGTTCTTATTTACTGCTCTTTTGACATGAAATTTTCCACATACATGTCTTTACCGATTATACACATACTAACATTATAAGAAATACCGGGTGAATTCGTTATCAAATTACATTCCAACAACAACATATTTATAGACGTGACAAAATTTTGGACATGAATGTACCTAAAGGACGTACGTAGAACATGACAGATATATGTCTCAAGTGACGACATAAAAACAAATTACTGTTAGAGTGCGAAACTGAACCAGATATATAAACTATATTTGTGGTACATAGTTGCAAATATGAATTAGGTGTAACTAGTACCTAAAACTATAAATAGCTGAAGTACACACTTAGCACATGAATATCATATGTGCCAAATGTCGGGTACAATAAAAAGTAGCTGAGACACCTAAATGGCACATGCCTAGCACATCTTGTGCTGTTAGGATTTGGGAACTGCATGACACACCAGTGTGTCGCGACACTTAGGTTCAGAACCACTGGACAAGTATAAAGAAGTTATTGTTTCGGATATAAACTTTACTATTGATAATCGATTTTGCAGTCGCATTTGTTTCAGGTTGAGAAAATAAACCAACCAAATATCAGGGTTGAAAAACGCTCACTTTTGAAATGAGCTTACTTCAGCTCAAACTCAGAGTGTAAAAAGTGAGTTCAAACCCAAATATTTTTAAAAAAAGAGCACGCTTGATTACTATTTGAGCCACACTCGACTTGACGCTCAACATCAGGAACATTACAATTTAACTGTGTACTGATTTACTAACTAAAAATATTTACTTCTAGCAGAAGTACCTGTTCTTCACACGAACTCAACAGCATGCAACCTGCAACACAGTAGAGTAGTTTTGGTTTTCTAATTTCAGAAGTTTCTGAGATACTGTATATATATATTTAATCCTGCAGAATGTATGATCCCCAACTCCTACCTCAAGTCGAAAATTGGAAAAGCTGCTACTTACGCGATTAAATCTGGTAAAGCTCTAGTTGTGTACAAAATTTGGTGTCTCGAGATGACTCCTTTCTATGCGAAAATCTGATGACAGACAGACACGCACACACGTTCTTTTATGTATTTGTATACATGGTGCAGATTGAGAACGATCTAGCATACAAATGAAAGATTTAAAGTAATAAGTTACTTCACAAAGAAAACAATAATGTCTAAGGAATTCGTTAATACAAGCAGCAAATCTGTAATAATAGTAATAAGGTAGAAATAACAAAAGACAATATAAACGTGACCATCATATGTGCCTCCATAAGAAAGTGAGCCATGTAGTAATGAGCAGGGCCCGAATCTTGTTGACCTAAAAAAATTTAAAAAGTGACCTCTAAAATTACACTAAAATTCCTGTAAAATGACCTTAAAAATCACAAAAATTGACCTTAAAACTTACGTTTTCTCAAACTTTTATTTCATTAAACATTGACATTTTTTAATATCCATTGGATTTTTAATTAACATTTGTCACTCATATTCAAAAAGTATTGTTTCACTTAGTTGCAGTCCATTGATCATTTATTTAAATTGATCAGTCCATTGTACGGCATTGTAAGTATTGAAAGCGTCAATTCACTCCCGAGTTGAAACTAGGAAGCACTCTTAAACAATAAAACTTAGCAAGTTTAGATTACATGAAAATATTAGATAAAAACCTTCTAATGCATTTTTAGTATTCACGTGATCACATTCTTTGTGGTCAATAACCCAAAACTATCTGTTTGGCCACCTACCAACCCCCACCTTTCGTTAACCAGCTACAGTTTAGTTTCCATTAGCTTGTTAAGAATGCAGTTTTTCCACCCCAATAGTCAGGAAGTAAGAAAAGAGATTATTCAAATGTCGCTTCAACCTTTTGTTCAGCAATAGTCACATATGTGTGTGTTATCATTACGACATAGTCTGCTAGCGTGCACTGTGAACGTCAGGGGAGAAAGTGTTGGGATACATTAAATACAATACGCGATATTGATTGCTACGTATACGAGTAGAAGAGAACCATTTCAGTGATTACTACACTAGGTCAGTTCTAAAGGCAGAAGACTTATGTTCCGACAACTCAGGACACCTTGTTTCAGCAGTACAATGCCCGGCCACATGTATACAAGAATGTACAAGAATTCTTTGGTGAATGTCGGGTACCACTGCTTCCCTGGCCTGCACGGTCACGTAGCGAATCACCCATCAAAAGTGTGTTGGATGGTTGATCGTCATCTTGCTCGTCATAGTATTCCTCAGACTACATCAACATCTTGTAGATTAGCGTTCAAGTAGCATAGCAGGTAATTCCTTAGCAACATATCCAAAATCAATTTGTGTATAGAAGCTGTGATTACAGTTATGTGGAGTTTTCAAAGGGTACGCCTTAATAAAGTTAGATGCACTGTACAGCTCTGAAATTGTATTAATTTATGTATAGTTTTATACATAAATTAACGTGGGTTCCTGTCACCACGGCATGGCGCGTCCTTAGGTTGCGGATCGAGGAGAAAGCCTCTAGATATAGAGGTTAGCTGCGAATATACTGAATAAACAGTCGCGGACCGCCGACTAGGAGTGGTCCTCAAGCTTAGGGGTTTGGGTAGGGCTAACAACCTCATTCTGTAAAAAAATGTTCACTTGTTCAGAAATATTCACAAAAACCTCGGACAAGGACTGATAACTTGGCACGATCTCAGCAAAACAAAATGGACATGAGATTTGGAACATGGAATATTAGGAGTCTTTATAGGGTAGGCGCATTAAAATCCGTAACGAGTGAGTTAGAGAAATACATTATGGAACTAGTAGGAGTTCAGGAAGTTAGGTGGAAAGGAAATGGATCTGTGAATTCCGGAAATTTTACGTTCTTTTACGGGGAAGGAAATAAAAATCACCAGTTAGGAACAGGGTTTTTCGTTCATAAACGTATATTACCAGCAATTAAACGGGTTGAATTTGTTACTGACAGACTTTCTTTATTACTCTTAAGGGACGGGGGTGTGGTATTATTGTTTTAAATGTACATGCCCCAACTGAAGATAAGGATGACGATATAAAAGGCAGTTTTTACGAAGAAGTGGAACGGATATTTGACAAACTCCCGCGATACCACATGAAAATTCTATTAGAAGATTTCAATGCGAAGGTAGGACGAGAGGATATTTTCAAACCGATTATAGGGAACGAAAGTCTGCATAAGGAAAGTAATGACAATGGTGTTAGACTCGTGAACTTTGCAACATCCAAAAACCTAATCGTGAAGAGTACAAAATTCCCACATCGCGACATTCATAAATACACTTAGACATCACCAGACGGAAAAACACATAATCAAATTGATCACGTTTTAGTAGATAGAAGAAGGCAATCTAGCATAACTGATGTTTGGTCGTTTAGAGGGACTGATTGTGACACTGACCACTACCTGGTAGCAGCGATAATACGAGAGAGGTTATCGTTGAATAAAGGTAATATTCATTGTCCGAAAACGGAAAGATTCAATTTAAAGAAATTAGAAGAGAGCCAGGTAAGAGAGGAATACCAGATTGAAGTTTCGAATAGATTCTCGGCTTTAGAAGATTCGGAGTGCACTAGTGTTGAGGATACTTGGATTGAAATTAGAGATAGCATTAAAATTTCAGCAAAATAAAAATTGGGACACGTGGAAATACGTAGGAACAAACCATGGTTCGACCAGGAATGCATAAAACTAGCAGAGAAGAGAAAACAGGCAACATTACGCTGGCTACAAAATCCAAATGAAATAACTACACAAAATTTCGCAGATATCAGGTGAGAAACTTCCAAAACTTTTAGAACAAAGAAACGCGATTTTCTGAAAGCTAAAATTAAGGAACTTGAAGATAATAGTAAAAATAAAAACATCCGGGACATGTATAAGGGAATCAACGAATTTAAGAAAGGGTATCAACCTCGTGCTTATATATTAAAGAAATCTGACGGTACAGTTCTCAGTGACACGGATAGCATCTTAAATAGATGGAAAGATTTCTTTGACGATTTGCTTAACACGCAAGCAAAAACTAGTGTTCGTGGAGAAAAGGAGATACACACCGCAGAACCTTATATTCCAGAACACAACCGAATATAAGTAGAAACCGCTATAAAGAAATTAAAGAAACACAAATCTCCGGGTGTAGATGAAATTCCGGCAGAGTTAATTTTAGCTGGAGGTTAAAAATTGTGGAACAAGATACACAAACTCATTCTCCTTATCTGGAACAAGGAAGAATTGCCACAAGAGTGGAAAGAATCAATCATTGTTTCAATTCACAAGAAAGGCGACAAAATTGACTGTAATATTTATCGAGGCATTTCTTTTCTGTCAACATCCTATAAAATCCTTTCAAATATTCTATTAGCAAGACTGATCCCATTCGCAGATGAAATTATTGGAGATTATCACTGCGGATTTAGACGAAATCGATCAACTATTTAAAATATCGACCAAATATTTACCATTCGACAAATACTCGAAAAAAGTGGGAATACAATACCCCGGTACATCAACTATTTATTGATTTTAGAAAGGCGTACGACTCGGTTAGAAGAGAAACATTATACAACGTTCTTACAGAACTTGGAATACCAAGAAAGCTAATTAGATTAATTAAGATATGTTTAAATGAATCCCAAGGTAAAGTCCGGGTAGGAAAATTTTTGTCCACGAGCTTTCACGTCGAAAATAGTCTGAAACAATGAAATGCGTTGTCGCCATTATTCGTTCTGGAATACGCTATAAGGAAATCAAAGATAGCAACCAGGACCTAGAGTTGAACGGTATTCACCAGGTTATGACATATGTTGATGATGTAAATTTAATAGGTGATGATAGGAGAACAATAGAAAGAAATGCAGAGATCTTATTAAACGCTTGCAAGGACATGGGTTTAGAAGTAAATGCAGAGAAAACTAAATACATAGAAGTGCGTCGGGACCGGAATACAGCAAATTATGGATGCGTTAAAATATTAAATAATGCTTTTGATAAATTGGATAGTTTCAAATATCTAGGATCAGTATTAACAGAGGAAAATCATATTCACGAACAAATTAAATGTCGACTAAAAGCAGGGAATTCGTGTTACTATTCGGTTCAAAATCTCTTGTCGTCACGAATTCTGTCGAGGAATTTGAAGCTTAAAATATACAAAACGATAATCATGCCTGTTGTTTTGTATGGCTGCGAAACATGGTCACTTACTCTGAGGGAAGAACATAGACTGAAAGTATTTGAGAATAAGATCCTGAGACGAATATTCGGACCCAAGAGGAACGGGAATGGGGAATGGCGGAAACTTTATAACGAGGAACTACATAATTTATATGGTTTACCCAACATTGTTAGGGTAGTCAAGTCTAGGAGGCTTAGGTGGGCGGGTCATGTAGCTAGAATGGAAGAAAGTAGAAACGCTTTCATAGTCTTGACTGGAAGACCCATCGGAAAACGACCATTAGGAAGACCTAGGCGCAGATGGGAGGACAATATTAAGATGGATCTCGCAGAGATTGGAATACAAAGTAGAAACTGGATGCAGTTAGCTAAGAATAGAAGTCAGTGGAGAGCTTTTGTGAACGCGGCATTGAACCTCCGGGTTCCATAGGCCATATAGTTAGTTAGTTAGTTAGTATAGTTTTATAACGAATCTGTTGTACAAATTTCATTCCACTCACGTGTGTATTTCTTTATGTTTCAGTCTTCAAGAACATAGTTGCAAAAGCCAGACCTGTCTTAGTTTGGCACTAGGCAAACTTTTACTTTTAGTAGGATCTTTATTTTCAGTAGTTACTTGTTTTAGTTTGTTTCTTTGTTTAGATGTATTATCTTAATGGGCTGTATGGCAACTAAGCTTCTGGTATATTTTCCGTTTACTGTTTTTTTTCTTTTTTTTTAAATTAGGTCTGTGGAAGTAAAATGGCTACCAAAACTCTGATCTGCCTAATGAATTCAGTCCTAAAGGTTCTTGCCCGGTTTTAAATTATCCTTCCTTTGTTCGTACATTTCTTTTATCTTTTCAACTTGTAGCCTGAAGTGGAAATCCATAACTAAACTATATTTCATTTCTTAATTCTGCCCACATCTTTAGTACTATTCAATTATTTTACCTTCAAGCTACTGATTGTTCTTCCTATTTTTTTAAGAACAGTGTTTACTCCGACTGCTCCATCTGTTCATTGATCAGTATTAAGTTCTTTGCGATGCTATATAGTTTCAAGTGGATACAAACAATGCCCTGTACTCTTGTTTGTAAACATCACCACATAAATTTAATACACCACATGGGATTACTAGGAGTAGCAAACGACAGACCACTGGCACGGGCACCCAAGGATTGTAGGCACCTCCTACGAAACATGACAAGACAGCAGCAGCGCCTCTACCGCTCTAAACGGGTCTAGGTCAAAACCCCCACACTCAAGAAATGTCAAAACGCCCACACGATAGGTCATAACTCCCACACAAATGGACAAATCTCCCAAACGCACGAACGGTCAAAACCCCCACAGCCAAAACTCCCACACTCAAGAAATGTCAAAACGCCCACACAATCGGTCATAACTCCCACACAGGACAAAACAGCCACACATAGCAACGGTCATAATCCCCACATAAATGGACAAAAACCCCACACAAATGGTCAAAACTCCCACATGCAGAAATTGTCAACTGCCACACAAATGGACAAAAACCCCACACAATCGGACAAATCCCCCACACTCTGAAATGATCGTGATTGCACGTCTTTGTTGCGGCTCTTTATGACGCCCACTTTAGTGTTTCTGTCATTAGAAAACAGTGCAAGAAGAATAGTTGCAACATCAGTTTAAGTGGAATAAAAAAAATGTTATTAAAAAGTACAAGGGCAAGACGTGCAACCAGGATCATTTCAGAGTGTGGCAGATTTGCCTGATTGTGTGGGGTTTTTGTCCATTTGTGTGGCAGTTGTGACAATTTCTACATGTGGGAGTTTTGTCCATTTGTGTGGGGTTTTGTCCATTTATGTGGGCATTGTGGCCGTTGCTATGTGTGGGAGTTTTGTCAATTTGTGTGGGAGTTATGATCGATTGTGTGGGCGTTTTGACATTTCTTGAGTGTGGGGGTTTTGGCTGTGGGTGTTTTGACCTGCTCCCCTCTAGACGCCTATAAATTCGGCAGCAACCAGCGGACCAAGGAACACGCGACAGTCGCGGTCCCTCCAGCCCAAACAATAATAACAACAATTGAAATACACCCATGAAGGCAAGGGCCCCGGCCCGGAACTTCCAAACATGGTGAAAGACACCAGCCAAGAACACGAACAAACGAATGAAGGATCAGTACCAGTGTTGCCACAACCCTCGCTCTGGAGCGGGCTGAAAAATAGTACCAAATTGAACCAAAAAGGGCTGAATTCATTATTTTATAGCTCTATAATACGAAATTAAAAGAGGTTAAGTTCTAGAACACTCCCCCCCTCTCTTCTAAGAGTCGAAATCATGAAAGTGTTCTTTTTAAAAATTATTTTTTAAAAACATCCAAATAGGAGGACCCAGTGGCGTAACAATGGTCTTTGGCGCCCCTAAGCAAAATACCTAGTGGCGCCCCCTCACCCATTTAAGACCAATGTATGACCATCTGTAACTTACGCGTATGCACCACATCCTACATTTGACTTGCTTTGGGCAGTGTTGCCAACATGAGATTTCTCTTTCCGCTAAAACAGGGCTAAAAATTCGCTAACTGCAAAAAAAAAAAAAAAAAAAAAAAAAGTTATCGTCTACAGAAATACTGTAAGTAATATTGCAATCGGTATTTAAGAAGTTTAGCTAATTATTACTTTCCAATAATGTTGAGATTAGAGCCTAAATAGGTCAGTATCGACCTCACCCATTTAACACTACGTCATCTCAGTCAAAATCAGGAGCGGACGAAGACAAAATTTTCACCCTGCCAATGAGTTTTTGCCCCTCCCCTCACCTAGTCCTAGCCTATATTTTACATTTTATTACAGTGATGTTAGAAAATTTATTTTGGGGTGCTCGTTTGGGCGCCCCTGACGTTACCGTCCCGGGCAGTTGCCCGGTTTGTCCAATCTTTGGTGCTTGGAGAATTAGTCGTTATTGTTGAAAGCCTGCTGCGCTGGGGAATTTTATTTATAGTTAGTAAGCTCTGGTATCGTATTAATACGGTAATAATTAATTGCCAGGAGGATTAATTTCTTAATCATACAGTGCTGTAACCTCGACGAGTTTACAGTAATGCCAATAATTTGATACGCAAATGTAATAAACTGCGAGAGAAGGGGGAAGAAATTTTTGTTCTTGCCATGTTTGAAAATGAAGACCACGAAAACTTAGGGCTCCATTTATATAATTTGTTTCTTTTTTATTATAAACCTGGGGCTCCCCCTAATATATCGAAACGTTCTGCGCCGTATGCAATGCCTACCCTGCCTACCCTATTGCTACGTCGCTGGGAAGATCCTAAACAACCGTGGAAGTAGTTGAAACTTTTCTCGCACGTAGAAAGTGAAACAGAGTCCGCAAATTAAGAGAGAAAACAATTATAATCTTCGGTATGTAGTGCAAGAAACCAAACGCGACTCTATTTCAAAGTGACCAATAAACCAAAACGGTATTATGGCCATATATGAAAAAATATATATAAAACGAGAAACAAATCAATCATCTCCGAGTTCGCTTCTCATGACATCGCACAGTATGAGTAACGTGAGATGTAGGAAAAGTCTTACTGACACTTGAAAATGTGACAAGTATTTGTTAAATGGTGCTGAATTGGGTAGAATTGTAGCAACTTTTTCACAAAAGGGGCTGAAAATGCCAGCGTGGTACCAACACGAATGACAAAAGGGGCTGGTGATGAATGACAAAAAGGGCTGAATTTGGTACAATTGTACCAAGTGTGGCAACAGTGACCAGTACCACTTCTCTGGTTGCTGCCGAATTTATAGGCTGCTGCTGTCTTGTCATGTGCTTCGTAGGAGGTGCTAGTGATTTATCAATTGCTGCTCGTAGTAATCCCACGTGGTGTGTAATAAATCCATGTGGTAATGTTTACAAACAATACACACGGCATTATTTGTATAGGTTACATAAGCACGCGGTACATTACAATGTAAATAAACATCTTCCACTCCAAAATTCCCTCCATTTCCACAAAATGTTATTATAAATTATACCAAATAGTGATATAAAATATCAGACCCTCGTATGAGAAGCGTACACTACGTTATAAATATAGCTCTACTGCAACAGAATAGGATGTCATTTTAATCTCGTGATTTGTAACGAGACTGTTTAAAATAGATCATTATTCAGAAGCATAGTGAATTTTATCGTTTATTGTATTTCGAATAAGAGTATTGCTATATCATCAATAAATCATTTTTGTTCTAAATCATCTTTGTGTTTGCCACAAGTACAATGGTTTGAATTTTAAAGTTTTCAAAATTGGCAAGCTAAGTCGCATTTTGATTAGTTCTGAGCACATTTTGCTGGAAGTTTTTTTTTTTTTAATGTATATGTTGATATGAAATGGAAATGAAATGAACTCTTTAAATTTTGCGTTTCACGGCTATGCCGGCTAGGAATCCGATATTCAAACAGCAAGTGGCAGAAATCAACCAATTTTGGTTGTAACGGTGATTGAAATGATCATACATAGTGAGACGCTGTTTTCTACATTTGATTAAGCGTCCCCAAGAATACATTTCATCTACACTCTGATCTCTCCTTACTAAAACTGGAAATGGTAGAATTCTACTATCAGTGCTGGTTTCAATATTAATTGAATACTATCACGCAATACAAACCAAACTTCTTCACGTGGTGTACAAGTGACACTGCTAGTTATTTTATTCCTTTCGGAGGACTTTTGGACAGGCTAGGGCTGCTGGATCTCTGGATGCTGCTGGAGTGCCCGCCATGGTTAACGAACCCTTCAGTTTGCTGACAAGATAAGTGAACAATTTTTCTCTCGGTTTAGGAATAGTATTTTGAGAAGTACGACACACATATGCCTGTACTTGTAATTCCATGCACCCAGTAATACCTATTCGCATTTGCTGTAAACATTATATGTCAGGTTGCTGTGTTCGAAAATTACTTTTTTTTCCCCCCCACTTCTTGTATTTTTCAGCCTTCACACTATTTTACTTAATTTAATGTTACTTAACAGGCCTAGTCAGGACCGGATTTAGCATTTTGGCGCCTCTAGGCCCAATAATTTTTTTCGCCCCCTAGTCTGGTTAAAGTTACTTTCCTAAAAACCTTTATTAAAAAATTATATCAGGCCTATATGTTAATTGCTTAAACACCACTCCACGATGCAATTTTACCATTGCAAGTTTTTTTTAGGAATTTACTTGGTTCTGGACTTAAAAAAATACCGTTAATGTATTAGCAAAAGATTGGTGAATAACTTTGGTTTTGTTCAATTTAGCCATTTGGGCAAATAAATAAAAAAAAACTCTGTAATACATTATAAAATATTTTTAATCTCAGAAACACAGCTTACAATAAGTATTTTGATAACGTGACACAAAAACTGTTTTAAAGTAAAACTAGATATTTTGTATGAACAAATAGTAAATTGTACTAGTATGAAAAATGACATTTTTGAGATCAATGTTGTAACGAAGTTGATGCATAATGTTGAAAAATAGTTTAACTTTACCAACAATTATTTGTTCCAATGAACTTCAAAATCAGAATGCTTTATTAGCCTGATTTTTTTAATCAATTCAAAAAAAATATGTTGTTATGACTATTTATTTTTATTTCTAGATATTTTTTTTTCTCTCAGCCGTGCGCCCCTGGGAGCTTGCGCTCATAGGCCCGGGCCTACTGGGCCTATTGGGAAATCCGGCCCTGGGCCTAGTCAGTGAAAAGGATGATGTCATTTTCATTTTATATTATTCATCAAAGAAAAAACCCTAAAATATTAAAGAAAATTAGAAAAATAAAAATGAATTAAAATCTTTTACATCCAACGTTTATCACGGTAAGGGAAACTGATGCCTAAGGAAAGTGAATGGTGATGGAAGAATCTGTGGGAAAAGAATGCGGGAGGAAACGGATGTACCCTGAGAAAACCCGCGGACACAATGTTGTCCACTACAAACTTACTTTGCTGTGGATCAAACCAGGGACCCTACACCCAGAGGTAAATGCTAAGCCACTGTGCCCTATTGAAACTACGTAGAGTACCATGTTCCTGCGGTTAGAACGGATTGAATAAGAAATAATTGAATGAGAAATAGGGGGAAAATAATTTCGGTTTACTAACATTATTAAGTTCATTACTAACATTATTAAGTTCATGAGCCGTGGGTCCACTGTCACCTCGATATTTTTTTTTTAACCTTCGTAACCTAAAGATCGTTACGATCAGCTCATTTTTGACCCATCCATTCTACGGGCCACCGATCCAAATCCACGAGTTTAAATTGATAGTGTAAATTTCAGATTTTGCCAGGAGGCGACAAGATTGTCCACCAGCATAAGAGTTGCACCCAAGTTGCCTTCCCCGAGTGTGACGCCCCTGGCTTAAATCAGTGGTGCCCCCCCTTATGTCCATGACGCACCCCCCATTTGTCTATCCATAGGTGTTCTTCCATGAAAAAAAATCTTTTCGATTTATTTTTACACCCCCTCAAACATATTTATATAGGTTTTTAACCCCCCAAATATTTCAATGACGCAGTTTGCGTCATAGCCTCCCCTTGTGGGCCCCCCTGCTTAAATGTTACATTGTCTATAGTAATTATTGACGCAATTTATATCTTTTAAAAATGTGTTGTACTCAGTTGTTTGTTATTTATAAGAATTAAATTTTTATAGTAATAAAAAGATAAGATTCTCTTCATTATTATTCGTGTATTATCACCCAGAATAAATTTTTCATTTAATGATTGGACAATATACATTTTTTTCTTTTTAAATCTACAATACCAATCTGATCTCGATCAAATTTTCTACATAAATGAGGTTATTTTTTATCATTTCATCTTGACGCTGAAACTTAGCGGAGGGGGAGAGAGAGAGATTTAAAAATGATTGAAAATGGCCGATATTAGTGTCGGATCCATAGTTTTCGGGGTTACTGAGATGAACAGTGACACTTCCGATGCAATTTAAACCCAAATTCAGCCCCGCAACTTGGGGGATGGGTATATATATATGATCGAAAATGAGATATATTATTGTTGAACCAGTCGTACCGGGGGCACACTTAGTATTCCGGGAGAGGCACTGCTGGTACTATTCTATTTATTATTATACTATAGACATATTATTTTGGTCTCCTCCGGGACATACTCCATGTCTGGAAGAAACACTGGTTGAATCCATAGTTTTCGGGTTCGCTGAAACAAACAGTGACACTTCCGATGCCGTTTAAATCCTAATTCAGTCCTCTATGTCGAAAATGAAACGTACTCTGCCCGTGTGAAGAACGGGTATTCTGCTAGTAATATATATCAGAGGTGGCTCTTGAGGGAAGCTCCATTTGTAAAGAATTAACATTTTATCGCTTCAAGTTAAGGTATGAAAACTTAAAATATGCACTAACTCTTGTATACAGCTTGTAGCAATGAAATCTGTACTGCTTTCCTTAGCCTGTAGCGATCAATTGTTAAGTTTTAACGATGTGATTTCCCTCAAGAGCCATCACCGATATATAGGTGTTTCAGTATGTATACAGACTTTTTATTGCACTTTAGGTTTTTCATCCGTATTTTAAGACTATCTAAAATGCCCGTTCTTCGCACGCGGGGCCAATAGATTTATGGAAAATAGCTGAACCCTCTTCCTCCTTCCCAGGATATGCATTTCAATGATAAGTGTAATAATAGAAACCCAAAAAAATACTCTATCCTTGATATAAATTTTGAACCCCCTACCTCCTTAGAATGCGGGAGTCACGGTGACTCAGTGGTAGAGCGCTTACCTCTAGTGCATGGGGTCCCTGGTTCGATCCCCGGACACGTTAAGTTTGTGGTGGACAACATCGTGTCCATGTGTTTTTTCAGGGATACTCATTTCCTACCACTTTCTCATTCCACCAATTCTTCCATCATCATTCACTTGCTTTAATCACCATTTCCCTTAGTCTAAAGGGCATAGTCGTGGGACGTTAAACTGGAAGATTTCATTCTATTTTTTCCCCTTAGGATACACCTTTTAGTCAAGGTAACACGATAAAAACCTAACTTGAAGTAGGTGCTAACAATGTTCCAAAACTAATTTCAGTCATTTTGCCATGATATGATCACAAACAACCAACAACGTCGCCTTCATTGTATTGGAGAACAGAAGAATTAAGATTAGTTAGGTTTGCCTCTACATAGATGAAACCCAAACTACTTTCATACTGTCTGGGTTGCATAGACACGGACATAAATAACTGTTATTCGATTGTTTCCTGTTTTTATTTGGTCCAGAAAATTCTCCCATCCTTAGAGATGTCTTACCACTACAGTACTTTTTTCCAGACTTTGTCATATATGGAACTGGCTCGTAGCGAAGCGGTGAGAGAAGCGAGTACGATTCCAGACGGAAGCTGTGGTTTTTATTCCAAGTTAAGCTGTAGGTCCACGTCTCGTATAGCCTCGCTGCTGAAAGGGACGTTAAACTCAAAATCAAATCGAATAGAATCGAAATCATATGTACCAAGTTTAGTTGAAATTATTCCAGAGTTATTCTGGAATATGCATACATTTTTGTATACTGTAGACATTCATCTATATCTATAAAAATCTGAATAATTATTTACCCAACTATCAACAAAATCTTTCCATGGCGTATAATTAAGATCATTGATACCATTCTTCGGTTATCATCAATCATTATCGTTATAAAATGTATTTAATGCGTGTCTGTCGTGGGATCGAATCCAACTAACAACATAGATATAATGTATTGTCCTTTTATTACTGTTCAGTGGCGTACACAAGGATGCTTCTGGATTTTAACCCTCCCTCCTTTCAACACGATATTATGAAAAACATGAACACTTGCCATATTAAGATATGCATACAGAAATTCTAAAACGATATCAAGTTAGGAATTTGACCCCCTTTATGAAATTCTGTATACGTCATTTATACTTTTCATTTAATTTTGTTTATTCGTTTCTCACAGTCTCCTTTCACACAAAGGACACAATCGTACGTAATATTCAAAATAAATAAATAAATAAATAAAATAAATTGTAAAGATCTTTTTCTAGTTTGCAATTGTAATTGCTGTAATACATTGTAATGGGTTTTTCGGTATTCTTCCTTTGTTGTTTTCCAAACTTCCGGTATACTTTTCGGTTATTTCCAGATTTTTAGTTTCACATAAAGATTTTTAAAAAAAGAAATATATAAATCAATAAATATGCTACTTACCTCCTCCTCCCCCACATACTGATGTTTTAAAAACTCCAACAACAGCCAGATTGATAGCTTATCTTTTCCTCCTATCCCGCCCGAATATCGGCAATATTGCCAGAACTATACAACTACGAAAAAAGCACCCAGAATCAGATTGGATGGATCCTATGACGTAGGCATCGAAATCACGTGAGAGGAAAAAAACATTTTTAAAAAGAAAGAAAAAAAAGAGAAATAAGCCAGTATACAAAATATTGAATGCAAACATATACACCAATACACATAGACACAATAGCCTTCACTCAATTAAAACAAACTGTTAGTGTTGCAAGAAGTGAAAATTCAACACACACAAGAGGCTTAGGGAAATCATGCAGAACGACGGTTTCACCTAATTGCTATAAATGAAACAAAACAAAAGAACGTCCAGTATTTATTGTGCGTGATTTGCTTTTGCTACAACTCACTCACTCTCTCTCGCCATTAATATCACTACCTCGAAAGTTATATAGCAAAATTCTTTCTTTTCTGCTTTCCATATGAAATAATTGCAGAATGCCATTCTGTAACCAATATCTTTCTTGGTTTCTTTGATTATATGCTCTCTTATAGGCTCCTAGAACGATAAGAGGTGGAGACATTAGTACTAGGAGAATTTTGTGCTAGAATGTGCTCTAGTACCGGTCAAGGGCTTTACAACTTCCTCCCACATGGACTGAGGATGAAAACTATCGTAAGGTTATCGAACTTCTCGTCCCTCCCTATACAGGGTGGACCATTTATGTTGATAAATGCTTATAACTTTTAAGCTATTGGGCCAAAAGAAAAAAAGAAACCGCTGAAATTTTGTACCATGCAAATTTCGAAGAGGAAACATCGTTTGTTATTTAACAGGGTGTGAAATAATGTACCTCTGCCAATATTTGCATGGTATAAAATTTCAGCATTTTCCATTTGATTAAAAGTTACAACGGACATATAAATTCACACACACACACACATAAAGACGCATGCAAAAAATGCCGATATATTAAAACACAAGAAAATGATAGAAGAAATATATTGTGATTGATTGGTTGATATATAAGTACATACCCTGACTATTTTTCGATGCACTTACCATGAACATCCGGGCATTTCTGGTATGTGTGGCATATGCTTATGTATAGTCTCCATGTTTTAAAAAAGTGCCGCCTGAGAATATAGCCAGTCCAGAACTGATTTCTTGAGCACGTCACTGTCATTGAAATATTTTGATGCAAGACGTAGGAATGCAAGGAAAGCATCCCTAGGTGCAGTGCGTACGGATCGTATCCCAAATTGTGATGTTCTACTGAATCTGAAATGAAGAGGACAGGGTTCAATGAAAGAAAAGGGGGCTATGTGGATGATGAAATTTCCCGCTTAAATTAGAGTTTAAAATCATTAGTAATGAACAACAATAAAGGGGAAAATGGAAATTTGTAGAGGACGAATTATGTGAAATTATAAATTGTAAATACAATAGTAAATAATACGCCCTAATCATTGGATGGCTGGTTAGGTAGTGGAACTCCAAGTGCAGCCACCCCCTCGTAGCGAGTAGCGTCCTTATCTTACTTGTTTTAAGAAAAGAAGAAAAACAATGTTAAACTCTCAAACTTTGCTAAATTCGCCAATTTTGCAAATTTTTGGCAGAATGCGTGATCAGAAGATATTATATAAATATATTATATTTATTTTAGCGTTATTTTTACATACTGGAAGAAATTTTTAGGCTATACAGGGTCGCCGTCCTATATTCCTTAGTCATTTTAGAAAAATATTGAAAATTTATTGTTTTTTTTTCGGATTTTTTTAAATTTCAACGACGATGCGGGACCGATATGTAAATAAAAGTTTTTCTTTTGGGTTTTTTTCTTGTCTATACCAACGGCAATTTTGAGCACTATAGCGATCCGGAAATTAAAAAAAAAAAAAAAATGATTTTTTTCGAACCACTCTAATATATATATATATATATATATATATATATATATATATATATATATATATATATATATATATATATATATATATATATAGACCTTTATGTCCAAAATGAAACGTAAATCTACTAGTTTGGACTAATATTCAATCTAAGAGGACCAATTGTAAAACGCGAACAACATATTGTAAAGTGCTGGACTAGTGCTCTCCTCAAAGTAAACACTTTCTGCCCTTAAATCTTCATTTTTTTCCTTGCAAAACGTTACAAAATCTAGATAACTCTTCGGGCACGTCCGTATTGGTCGTATATATTGCTCTGAGCTTTTACACTTGATATCATTCTTACAGTACAGTTTTACTTTCGACACCAAAAAGAAGGAGAAAAAAAAAATCGTATAAAGCAGAAAATTTCCGGGAGGAGAGGACTAACAACAATTCCGACCGAATATGCATGGCACAGAATAGCTTCCAATCAATGACGATTTTAGGGTCTGTCCGGAAAATATCCTTCCGCAGCTCAGAACCCCACCGGACGAAATCTTTGAAACACCACTGCATCCAACAGCGAAATTTGTTTCTTCGCCGGTATAAGTACGGCTTCTTCCCAATCAGTGAGCGGTTCCCAATCAGTGTGTCACCCAGTTCCATAGGGATGTACTGCGAAATTTTAGAATCAATTTTGAAATCGATTTTAGAATCAATTAATTAGAATCAATTTTGAGACGGACTGTGCCAGTCAATATCTCCAACAGCAACAACAATGCCCAGTACTACATAGAATCACTACTTTAGAAAGTTATAACCTTACACTATTATCAGTGGCGTACTTAAGGGAGATTTTGGAGTTTCAATTGCCTTGAGCAACATACGTATTATGGAAATATTTTACAATTGTGGCAAGAAAGAAAGGGAGGGGGCGAAGGAGGCTACAATTCATGGATCATATCAAAACAAAGAAATCGTACGTGAAGACAAAAGAAATTAGCTGAAGATTGAGGAGCATAGAGGTTTCTCAATTGCGGCAAATGATCCGCCAATAATGGCAGAATGATGATGATATTAAGATATACATATACAAAATAATGCGTGTCCGGAAAGGATACGAAATTGAGTAATTGAACCTCCCATGATGAAACTCTGTGTACGTCACTGAGTGTTATAATTTATATTATTTTAAAGCCACACCGGCAAGACAGCTTTTATATTATGAAAATAAATAGAGCAATTTCATATATATATATATATATATATATATATATATATATATATATAAAAGTCAAAATGTTTATTATAACTTCACTTTCATGAAAGAGTTATGACCAAGGTTATTGAATAATGAAAAATATTTCATTATACAGTATTATGATTAAAAAAGAACATTCGTTACGCTTAATATTTAAAGTTATGAGTACTTAGAATACAAATACTGTTTGTAATATGCATAGTTGAAACCTGTAAAAGGAGTTTGATGACGAAAGTGATATGAAAATAAAAGTAATGTTCTATGAATTAATGTTTTTCTGATTTACGATTTTTTTATTCTTTTTAATACATAATTTTGAAGACAAGGTTAATATTGTAAACTTTAGAAATAAAGCAGAAAGAATAATCTACATTAGGGCTGCATTAACCCATTTGGAGGTAAGGGGCTAGAAAAAAATATTTGGCCCCTGCTGATTTCATCTCATACATTTCTGACGACTATATCTTCATGGATTCTTTTCAGATAGCTAATTGAAGTTTTGATCAGAGTGGAGGCCAAGGGGGCTGATCCTAGAGAGGCCGAGGGGGCCCTGGCCCCCCAAAGCTCATGTAGGCTCCCTCATTGTATTTGTAAATTTACAATATTTGGCATAAT
The DNA here is from genome assembly GCF_964235325.1 of Thermobia domestica. Taxonomy (NCBI): domain Eukaryota; kingdom Metazoa; phylum Arthropoda; class Insecta; order Zygentoma; family Lepismatidae; genus Thermobia; species Thermobia domestica. Next base: position 278,238,510 of record NC_137457.1, on the reverse strand, counting down.
TTGAATGCAATTTGTCTTAAAATCCTCATATAGGCTTTCTGCATCTGAATGCCCCCCCCCCCAAAATTTACAGAGAAATCGGTGTCCCTAGTGGAGGCCCCTGTTCACCTGAAGGTCCGGGGCTATAGCCCCCTGAACTCCCACCCCCCTTAATCTGTCCCTCATCTACAGTGTAGCACATTTAGGGGAATTTCATACCTTCACTACCAATAAAATCCATACAAAATATTATAGTTAGCTAAGTAAAAATTGTGAAATTTTTGCTAACAATATTTTTGTTAAAAAAAAAAAAAAAAAAAGTTTTACTGCATATAGATATAACTTTATTGGTAATTGCATAGACAGGAAGCAAACTATTTATTGTTAAGTTGGAGGAGAATTCAATCCTTTTCCCACAGCATATTACATCTACCGTATATTTCTGAATCTAAGATTTTTTTTTGCCCAATCTCATGCTCAAAAATATGGTGTCTTCTTGCTCTCCCAACATCTGATATGGAGTTTTTCTTTACTGAGCAGAACATGAGCTTTCCTTTACTCCTCTAGTTCGTGATTTTACTCTCTTCCTCTCCTCACCTCTGCTGCTTGGGGTCCCGGGTTCGATCCCAGCCCCCGCCAAGTGGACTTTGTGGTGGACAAACACCGTGTGCGTGGGTTTTCTCGAGGTTCTCCCGTTTCCTCCCACTTTCTTCATTCCACCATTTCATTCATTACTCATCATCACCGTCTTCTCCTTTAGCCTAACCGGCATAACCGTGGGACGTAAAACTCAAAGATTTCATTTTCTCTTCCTCTTCTAATGTTTTGAACGTTCGCAGATTCAGTGGAACCCTTCCAGTGAGGAGGACTAAGGCAGTGTTCGTAGGTTTTGTTCAAGGATGTTATAAAATATTTTATAACATCCTTGGTTTTGTTAAGAAAATTTCCCTCGACTGACACAAAATTTTCCCTTTGTTTATCAAATTTTCCCTGGTTCATTCAATGTCCAATTCCTATGACAGAAATTATGTAATAAGAATAATTTAGCTATATTAAAGAAAGTGACAACCACATTTGTTTTGTTCATTTGTTTTTGCTTCTATCTCTTTTACTTTTTCCTTTACTTTTCCAAACAACAACAACAAAAAAATACATCTAGCCAAGAATGGGTACAATATGCTGCTTTGAACACACACACTATTGCTATAGTATTTGTTCGTCTGTAAAGAAAACGAAAAGTTTAAACATTTATATTGGTCAACTAGTCTGCGCGTGAATTGTCCTGTATTTTCACGTTTTATCGGGGAAAAATCCCGTTTTCCGTTTTTGCTAAATTTATCTACGAAATTTCTCTAGATTCGGGTGTTAGGATAGTGAAATTACTTTTTGTATCTAAAAAGAGCAAAGTATTACTTCAAATCAACTAGAGTTAACCAATGAATGCCGATACTACTCTTTCCACAGTCAACCTTTATTTGGCTTATACTTCAACCACAAGCCACTTAACTTCCTGTATTCCACAAAGCATTCCAATAACGTAAGCCACCTTGGCATTACATGAAATCTAAAATATCAATGGCCACTCTAGGCTCATCTGCCTAAATATAAATATCTTAAGCCACTTATGGCTCCAATCAAACACATAAATAACTTCAGTCACTTATGGCTCCATTCCTACCATTGAATTGCACGTGATTTATATTTATAGTAACGCCTTTCTTTTGTAAGTACAATTTCCTAACAGCTTGTCCGATTGTTCACAATCAATACTTTCTCCGATGCCCTAACATCGGGAAATTTCCCTCAAACTACGAACACTGTACTAAAGAAGGTTTACATCTCATTTGATTTTTACTGTAATGCTTCCCCTCTCGCTATATACAGAGCGTTCAAAAAGTCTCTATACACCTGAATTGTCACAAATTCAAAGCAACGAGAAAATTATTTTACTCAAAATTTATCATATTTTATGGCATACAAGCACTATGTACAGGGCGTAGCATATACACACACATTTTAACACACATTTTCCCAGCAAATGTTGGAAATGTCCCCCCATGAGCCTCCAAACATGCTTGCACACGATTCAGGTGTATAGAGACTTTTTGAACGGTCTGTATTACTGTCTACTCTATAGTGATCAACATTAAAACCGGAAGTGGTTGATTTCTACCAATTCCGGTTTGAATATCATCCATCAACGAACTCGATTCCTTCTACTTTCTACATCTTGGCCAAAAATTGATGGTGATGGTGAAAATTGATAATGATCCATCCAGTACTTCTTGTGGTTTTTGTCTCTCGGACGGACAGACGAAAACACGGACAGAGTAAATAGTGTGTATATTAGGAATGACCAATTCCTTAATTTTTACTTTCCGGAATCTGGAAAGTAAAATCGGAAAATTTCGAATTCGGGATTTTTCCGAATTCCAATTTTTTTTCGAATTCTGGAATTTTCACAATTCCGGATTTTTTCCGAATTCTGGAATTTTTCCGAAATTCGGATTCGAGAAAATTTTGGCCATCCGTAGTGCATATATAGAAATTGGTATACACTAGAGCAGTGGTTCTCAAACTTGTTGTTACTGCGACCAACATTAAATAATAAAAAAGTATTTTGTGGTCCACCTACTTTTACCCAAATACACATTAACATTCTTTCCCAATAACTGTAGCATATTAAATTGTACGCATGGGCACAGAGAGTTAAAGTGTTTCTATAGAAAGGTAACACAGAACTAACACTACTTCCGATTCAATGCCCTATCCCGTGACAGATTTTGAATCACCCACTCTCTTTCCATTGTATCCTAGCATCTCTATTGACTGTACAACAGGGCAGGGCTCTGAGTTACCACTTACTCTTCACCTCATTAACAAACGCTTCCAATTTTCATTTTGTGAATAGTACTTCACAACATATGTTTCTGCATCACAATAAAATTGTCATAATTAAAACGTAAAACTTCTCGTGACCCACCAATGGGTCGGGACCCACCCTTTGAGAAACACTGCACTAGAGGTTTGGTAAACCAAATTCTTTAAATATGAAAGAAAGATAAACAGGTATCTTTATCTTTTTCTTTTATCTGACGGAAAGTAAGGTATTGGAAACATGATTTGGTTTAATTTCTGTGGAAGTAAAAATTAATATCACAAGGATGAACAGTTTTACCAAGTCAATCTGTAGAGACAGTTCAGTATCCTGCGCAAATTTAAATAAAGAAATAATTTAAACCAATTACTATGTGAAAAATGGTGCCGGAAGTAATTAATTGTTTTAGGAAATCAAAATGATTACTTATTACTTATTAAATTCTAAATTACTTATGAAAAAGAAAATAACATAAACCTATTTTTCCATTATATGTTTTAAATGGCAATAGTTTAATGTTGTATCGTTTCTGATAATTCGTTTCGTATTCCAAGGTTACAAATCCGTGATTATAGCACTATTTCTTTCTACATCGACATTCTTTACAATTTCTATCGAATACTAGACACCAGACTGCGATGCATGGACTGTGAAAGCAGAGGTTACAATATCACAAGAATGTGCACGCAGGCGGGCACGCTCCCTGTTTCCAAGTATTACTTCAATATTTACAGTAGAAAATACGGACACGTAAATATTCTATTTGCATAAAATTTTGTCATTTTATTTTACAAGTATTAAAGATACATACACACTAGAAATTTAATACAATTTTTCAGTTTATAGACCCTGCATGTAGAGTATTGGAACGAAAAGCACTGGTTTAAAGGTGAGAAAACAGTAATGTTAATGTTAGGACTAGTATATTGCAGACTGTAGTCTGCTTACTTGGAGAATTTGAGTTTTCTGCCTTTTATAATTTTTAAATTTTTTAAATTCGAGTTTCTGGTTTGCTTCATATAGACCAGACGAGGCGATTTGATGGAAATTGTGATCAGGAATTAGATTAGAAATAAATAACTGCATTTAATCATAATGCATGTACGTTTAGACAGAGAAGGAACAGCTCCCTCTTAACTTGCAAATGTCAAGTCTATGTAACAATATATATATATATATATATACACCTTTCCGGTACCCGGTTCTTTGGGCTATTTTTTAGACTTTCAGTCAAGCAGCTACTGCATGGGATCCCCAACGGGAAAAAATGAAATCTTTGAGTTTTACGTCCCACAGTTTTGCCGGTTAGGCTAAAGGAGACGGTGATGATGAGTAATGAATGAATGAAATGGTGGAATGAAGAATGTGGGAGGAAACGGGAGAACCCCGAGAAAACCCACGCACACGGTGTTTGTCCACCACAAAGTTCACTTGGCGGAGGCTGGGATCGAACCCGGGATCCCAAGCACCAGAGGTGAACGCTCTACCACTGAGCCACCGCGGCCCCCGGATCCCCAAAGGGATATATAAGACAGAAGGCTGCAATGCTGATGTGAAGAAAAACAGAAAGCTTATTCGCCCATGAACTACTAGTTCTGCAGAGAGATGTGAAGTACGATAGTGACTCGCTGAGGAAGAAACGGGAGCAACTGGATTGCACACAAATTTCTGTTGGCCTTTCTAAACACAGATTTTTATCCAACGTCGCCACAATGGTAGATTTAAAATCTGTGCGCAAACAAGGTTTTCCTTCTGACTAGTATAGAAACAGAAATTAGAAATAAAATTCATATTATATTGAGGATTTACTAAATATAATTTGATCAGTAGATACAAGAAGTCGTGATAACCTCCAAATTTAGAATCCAAATGTTAAAATTTTCTTGTCTCATGCCCTGAACATGTACTATTACCTTTAACCCTTTGGAGCTCTAGCACCTATTTTTAGGTACTAAAGTAGTGTCTTCATTATTCTATTAAAAAAGAACCAATAAAGCTTTTTACTTCGTTTTTTTTTTTTCAAGTCTAGAGGCATTGTAAAACACGTTACGTATGGTTTTCACGCCTTCCTGCGTCGAGACACAATAATGTAGTAGCTTAGCGACTGGATCATGCAAAATGTGATACCAACATGCCACTTTCAGGAATGATAGGCCTATTAGTAAGAAGTAAATCCTGATATAGAACCACCTCGGCGGGGGTCTTGTTTTAGGTATATGATGTCATCAATATGGCCGCCAACGAATTTCGACTTAACTGAGTTTAAAAATGTATAACTCCATTACCATTTAAGGTAGATACTTCGTTTCTCCTTTATTTTGCAGAGAATATATTATGCCTCTATTGTCATTATAAATACTTGCCTTATATTGCCGCCATTTTTAAATGTGGCGTCTCAAACTGGAAAAATGTTTATTTTCAAAACGATTTTTTATGTTTTATAGTAAAACATAAAAACTGTCGCTTCTCATGTTGTTGTTATTGCCGTTGTTTTATTCTTTGAGCTCAATGTATCAAACTTATAGATTGAATATGGGACTGGTAAAAATAAGAGATATATTCCTGTCCATGAAATTGCAACATGCCTAGGAAAGTCTCACTCAAAAGCCCTGCTCTTTTGGCACGCATTTACAGGGTGTGACACAGTGTCCGCTTTTGGTGGTAATGGCAAGAAGACAACTTGGCAGGTGTGGCAAGAATTCCCTGAAATGACTGATACTTTCATCAAACTTTCAGTTACTCCTGCTGAAATTTCAGCTCAGGACTTTGAAACGGCTATGATTATGGAAAAATACTTAGAAACAATCGTCAAAGGTCATTTCAATAGCTTTCGAACGCGACCAGAATCATTGGTGTATCTCAACAAACAACTGAGATAATCAATTTTTTGTAGGACTAAATGTCGAACTTTCGTGAATAATGTTCGAATGTATCCGTAGATGTAGTTATATGGCATTTGTAGTTCCATTGGTCCTTTGATAATAGAAACATAGTACCGCTACCAGTATGTTCCTTTTAACGTGGAGAATAGCAAATCACAAGTGTTTATCTTCTGTCCGTGCTGAAAACCCTTTATAACGTCATAAATCCAAGATGGCCGCCGCGGTTTATCTCCGGTACGAGAAGTGTGAATTTCTCGCCACAGAAAAATAATAGAAACATGCAATAACCACCAATCTCTTTCTTTGGATGTGAAGAATCTTGACATAACATATGATTGGCTCCCCTTTGTGTCTAGAAGCCATTATATGACGTCATAAACACAGTATGACGCCATGACTTACATACGGATTATGAAAATTATTTATTTCTCGCATTAGAGAAACGATAGAAACGTGCAACAACCACCAATATCTTTTTTCATATGTAGAATTATAAAGTAACATAAGTTATTGTCTTTTCTTTGAGGCGAAATGCGAGTATATGACGTCATAAACCCAAGATTTCCGTCGACTCTTAAATTTGTGTTATGCATAATATTATATGATTTATTTTTCTTTGCCCAATTAAAATTTTGGTACACTTCCATGAACTTTGAATCACTTGTTTTTATTTGCTGGACAGTATTCGATCGGCGAGATTTTCCTCCTATTGTAGTGCATTGGATCAGATTTGTCCCTGGATGTTCACCCTGGATCATATCAATTATGCACGTTGGATGTCAGTATTCGTAAAGTCTTTGGGAGAATTGAATGTACGAAACCTACAAATATATGATGAATTTCAGAATGGTAATTTTTTGGGAAGAAAGACAAACAGTAAATATTCCTACATGTCCCACGACCAGTTACATAAACCATGCAATAAGGATCTAAAATGTGAAGGAGGTGCCAGTGGTCTATTTGATAATCAAAGTGTTCTTCTGCGTTCGATGGTTTCGGGACCAGTGATTGCAGGATTACTAACCGAATTTGAGAAAGAGGCAGGAATAAGTGATAATTCACATTATCACAGTCATCATGAAGATACAGACGCTTTTTCCCCTAGGTTCAAAAAACATGTGAAAGCATTAATAAATGCATGTGAAGATGATGAGAGAAATCCATTTGCTCAAGAAAATGGTGTTCTAATACGCGTTGCCACATATGCTGTTATGGATGAGAAAGCAGATGAATCTGTCTTCAAAGCAGAAGAATCGGGAAAGCAACAGTACAAAACATTTGTTCGGAAACGGCTCATTGAATGCCGGGCGCCTTTAAGAGAACCGATTAAAAGAAATAAACTTTCGCTTTTTCACACATCGCAAAAAGAAGGAACGAAAAAGGACTCAAGGTGTTAATTTTAAAGAGTGAGTGTAGCCTGTTTTCTCGCTTATACATAGCTTGTCAAAATCGAGGTGGAGACATCAAAGATTTCTTTGCTCACGAAAACCTTTCGTATCCTTCGTCACTCTCTTCAAATGGTCAATTGCGCAAGGGAACAAAATCAGGTGTTATTTCTTGCTTAGAACCACTTGGAATATCATAATACGATGTATCTAGTGTATCGTGTATTATATTTGATGGAACAGTATTAGCTCACATGCTGAAGCCTATTCCGGGACAGACGTTTTCTATATATTACACTAACACATTTCAATCATTTTTAGAAAAGTTTGCGAGTGATGTCGTCAGAATGGACATAGTCTTTGACAATTATGATCCCGACAGTCTGAAAAAAGAAGAACGAGACCAACGAGGAAAAGGACCAAGAATACTTGTGAAAGACTCCACACTGACTCCAAAAAATGGGCATTGTTTTTGAATAATTCTGAAAACAAAACTGATTTATTTCGACTTCTGTGTAAACACTTACAAAACATAAGTGATTCTGATAGTAAGAGATTGTGTGTGCATGTGATGATACCGCATCAGCAAACTCTAATATGGACGTAACAAGCCTTATGGCCTGCAAACAAGAAGAAGCAGACACACGCATGTTCTTGCATGCATTGCATGCCAGCAACCACGGACATAAGAATATCCCAATTAAAACTGTCGCTTCTCATGTTGTTGTTATTGCCGTTGTTTTATTCTTTGAGCTCAATGTATCAAACTTATAGATTGAATATGGGACTGGTAAAAATAAGAGATATATTCCTGTCCATGAAATTGCAACATGCCTAGGAAAGTCTCACTCAAAAGCCCTGCTCTTTTGGCACGCATTTACAGGGTGTGACACAGTGTCCACTTTTGGTGGTCATGGCAAGAAGACAACTTGGCAGGTGTGGCAAGAATTCCCTGAAATAACTGATACTTTCATCAAACTTTCAGTTACTCTTGCTGAAATTTCAGCTCAGGACTTTGCAGCTCTTCAACGCTTCACCGTACTCCTATACGATCGCTCTAGTTCTTTATTAAATGTTAACGACTGTCGACAAAGATTAATGACAAGAAAGAATTGTTCTTACGAAGAGATCCCATCAGAGGCAGCCTTATCTCAACACTGTCTGCGAGCTGCCCTACAGGCCGGGTATTACTGGTCTCAAGCTCTCCAGAAAGTGCCCATAATACCCGAAATTTGTAAAAGGGTTGGAAGAAGGTGGATCGTGGTTATTATTCTCTGTGGTCCTTACTTCCAGAAGTTTCTGCGTGCTGTAGAGACTTTGTTCTCTGTGGTTGCAAGACTCTTTGTCAACATTCTTGCAAGTGTCAAAACTTGGGGTTAGTGTGCACTTTATTGTGACCTGCGATGGACAGTGTGATTGAGAAGATCATTTTATTGTGAATTGATCTTGTCTAAATAAGAAATATGATTAACAAAAATTACTTCCCCTAGTTCTCTGAAGTACGTTTCAGATGTTAAGATAATAGTCATACAATATCACTAATATTTTCTCTTCTAAATTCTTAACATATTTAATTGTATAACTGTTTATTGTGTTGTAAATTTATCTCTCGCTGATATAATGTTTAAATTTGTACATTGAGTCTGTTTCATAAACATTTTAATACAAACTCCAAAAAATATCAAATTCACCTGAGCGGTGGTTTGAAAATATGACGCCTTGTACTTCGAGCTATTTTGTAAAATAATATGAAAACCATAATTTTCAGACAATTACATTCTCATTGGACTGATTAAAAATGTTTTAAATGTAAAATATGTCTTTCGAAATGCACAGTTCCCATATTCCTTGGAATTTTCATATAGCGCAAATACTAGTGCAAGCCTTATACTTTCATATAGCGCATAATACTTTGTTTAATAACATAAAAACTATTCACTTTCGGACAATTAGTATTAAATAGAATATATTTCAAATTTATTTTCGAATAATGCATAACTTCAGCTTTGTTAGTTTTTCAGTATAATGCATAATATAATATTCAAAATACCTACAAAGCTGAAATAACGATGTATAACGATGTCATACACTTAAACAAGACAAATACTAACCTTTGGGCGGAGACACATTACACTTTTGTGTTACTTCATGATCCAACTTATTTAAGGAGAAAAAATAGTGGTTTTGCACATTTATATCACATTTCTTAGCTGAGAAAGGCATAGTTTTCTTCATGCATATTTAAGAGTCGACGGAAATCTTGGGTTTATGACACCATGTACTCGCATTTCGCCTCAAAGAAAAGACAATAACTTATGTTACATTATGATTCTACATATGAAAAAAGATATTGGTGGTTGTTGCACGTTTCTATCGTTTCTCTAATGTGAGAAATTAATAATTTTCATAATCCGTATGTAAGCCATGGCTTCATACTGTGTTTACGACGTCATATACTGGCTTCTAGACACAAAGGGGAGCCAATCATATGTTATGTCAAGATTCTTCACATCCAAAGAAAGAGATTGGTGGTTATTGCATGTTTCTATTATTTTTCTGTGGCGAGAAATTCACACTTCTCGTACCGGAGATAAACCGCAGCGGCCATCTTGGATTTATGACGTTATAAAGGGTTTTCAGCACGGACAGAAGATAAACACTTGTGATTTGCTATTCTCCACGTTAAAAGGAACATACTGATAGCGGTACTATGTTTCTATTATCAAAGGACCAATGGAACTACAAATGCCATATAACTACATCTACGGATACATTCGAACATTATTCACGAAAGTTCGACATTTAGTCCTACAAAAAATTGATTATCTCAGTTGTTTGTTGAGATACACCAATGATTCTGGTCGCGTTCGAAAGCTATTGAAATGACCTTTGACGATTGTTTCTAAGTATTTTTCCATAATCATAGCCGTTTCAAAGTTATTTGCTATAAAATATAAAACATCGTTTTGAAAATAAACATTTTTCCAGTTTGAGACGCCATATTTAAAAATGGCGGCAATATAAGGCAAGTATTTATAATAACAATAGAGGCATAATGTATTCTCTGCAAAATAAAGGAGAAACGAAGTATCTACCTTAAATGGTAATGGAGTTATACATTTTTAAACTCAGTTAAGTCGAAATTCGTTGGCGGCCATATTGATGACATCATATACCTAAAACAAGACCCCCGCCGAGGTGGTTCTATATCAGGATTTACTTCTTACTAATAGGCCTATCATTCCTGAAAGTGGTATGTTGGTATTACATTTTGCGCAATTCGGCCCTTTTATGCTGCTAAGCTACTAGACTAATGAGAGGTGATGACGTCTTAACTTTTTAAAAATATTTTTTGTTAGGCCTATTTTCATTATTTTTTGACAGGCTTACTTTTGCACATAGGCGTCTCTGGCGGGGGGGACAAGGGGGTCGCGTCCCCCCAATATTTTGAAGTACAAAATATTCAATATTTCATTCCAATTTAATTTATTTACTAACGACAGAATAACAAATAAACTTTCTTCGATGTCCCCCCCCCCAAATTTTACATGCCAGAGACGCCAGTGCTTTTGCACCTAGAAGTTTGAAATTTTGCACAAACATTCAGTCCACCGAGTAGTATTTATAAGATTTTTTTTTAGATCTCTGCGTTATCACCAGGGATATCCAGAGGGCCAAAAAGGTTTAAAAAAAAAAAAAGATTTTTTTACCCAAAAAATATTTTTTTTCGCGATTTTCCCACTTCAGATACATAATGGAGACATGTGAATGGTACCGATTGAAAGGCAGTTCTATTCTGAGGAGAATGATGGACGAACTATGATCCTAGGATAAATAGGGATGTCTCAGGAAATTTTCTACCTGAGATCAGGGTCTTTTACGGTAATACTAGTAGTAATAATACTAGTAGTAGGAATATTACTAGTAGTAATACGGTAGTAGTAGTACTACTACTACTAGTAGTAGTAGTAGAAGTAGTAGTAGGAACGGGTTAGAAGCCCCGCAGGGCTTGGTTGGGTTCTGTACTCGATATAAGTAGTAGTAGTAGTAGTAGTAGTAGTAGTAGTAGTAGTAGTAGTAGTAGTAGTAGTAGTAGTAGTAGTGACTCTTCCAGTTTCGGTGACAAAGAACTGGGGGGAGTGGGCTATACACAAGCCGAAACCTAAATGAAGAATATTATGAAAAAATTTCAGATCAAAAATATAACGCCTATCGGTTAAAGATAACACGTGAAGTTCTTCGGATATACAAGACAAACTCATGTCTTTGAAATCTCTGAACTTCCATCGAACCAGGATAGGAAGTTATTCTGAATAGATTCTAGGACATTAAAAAAGTACTTGGCTTCATTATTCCAAATTACTGTGCCATACTCCAAATGAGAACGCACATTACACATCTAGAAAATTTTACAAGTATTAATATTTGAAAAATTACGACAATATAATAATAATAATAATAATAATAATAATAATAATAATAATAATAATAATAATAATAATAATAATAATAATAATAATAATAATAATAATATAGAAGGTGGGATTGGCATCGCAAATACTAAAACTCTACCAAGAACAGATTGAAGACCGTCACCAATATTTCACCAACAGAAAAGAAACCAATCATCTGTTTCATGTAATATGCGATGCAGACACTAAAGCTACATCACCCCATCTAGCGATGACAAAATTCATCACCAACTATGAATCAGATGAACGAAAGCATAGCAAATGGAAATCAAAAGAACTCCACGGATCTTTTAAGAATCATTTAGAGGGCAATAGCACAGATAAACGACAATCAACTGCCTGGCTCAAGAAAACTGGATTCTTTTCTGAAACAGTAAAGTTTATGATGGCCATACAGGACAGAGTGATACCAACCCGAAACTACAGAAAGTATATATTGAAGGAAGAGATACCGGGCAGAAAATGTGGGGACACATCAGAAATAATTGAACACATCGTAGGCTCATGCCGTGTAATGGCTCACACAGATTATCTTAAAAAAATAAAAAATAACAAAGTTGCAAAAAGCATTCACCAGTTTTTGGCACATAACATGGAACTAATCACCGATACCACCAGCCAAGTCCAGTACTTGAAAATGATATAAATACAAAGTCTACTAGAATCGAGAAATTAGAACAGATGTAACGATACCTGTAAACAGATCCGACATCACTATTATCAATAAAATAGACCGAGAAGTAACCCTCATAGATGTAGCAGTACCATTGACTCATCACATATGTACAACATTCAGTAGCCCTACGAAAAATAAGCAAGTATATTAAGACTTAGCTGACAAAATCAAAAGAATTATGGAAATGTCAGAAAGTTCCAATAAAACCATCATTATTTCAACTACAGCAATTGTCCATAAAAGTACTGAGACAGAACTTGAACAGATAAACGCACAAACATCTCCTAATAAATCTACGATATAATTAGTAATACTAGACATCTGCCAGAAAGTTCTTTGGAGAAGCAGAACTCTTGAAATAATCTGCATTTGCCAGAGACGGCTATCAGATTACTAACCATGTCGGTCCCGGGGTCCCCCACAGGGGACATAAATTTAACGAAATTATTATTTCTTTACAACTTTAAAATCAGACTGGCAACATTGAAAACTGTTTACAGGGGATGATACATCTGATTTTAAAGTTGTAAAGAAATAATAATTTCGTTATATTTTATGCCCATTGTGGGGGACGCCGGGACCGACATGGCTAAGCTAAAACCGGTTTAAATCAAGATACAGAGATAATAATAATAATAATAATAATAATAATAATAATAATAATAATAATAATAATAATAATAATAATAATAATAATAATAATAATAATAAGGTGCTTTGATGGACAACGAAAGTACCTTTGTTATAAGGGGTCTCAGGTTTGATTCTCGTAAAACAAAAATTGTTGGTGTTTATTGGAAATTGGGAACTTATTTAATTCAAAACTGAAACATATAAAGCTAGAAACCATGTAGGTGGGGCTGTCATAACAACAGCCACTTATGAATAATCATAAGACACCTGGTCGGCTATAGCTTTTGTGGTCTGCAAATCCGGGAAACTTAAACTCTGAAGGTATTCATTTTTATATTTTATTTATTTATTTGTTTGTTTTTATGTCTTACATTCCTCAGTTATACATTTGAGGTTGAAGCAGAACAGGAGTAACTTAGGGTTACTAGCATAATATTAGTAAATTGTTATGATTATCGCCTTTAGTGTGGGAAACTAATGTTCGTAAGACTCTTATAGTACGTATCATATAAACCTAGTGTTGGAAATGGACGTTGAACTCCATGTAAACAACACGCTACTTTGAGCACTTATTGATGAATTATTTGAACAACTGAAGATTATTTTTTGAGAAGATTTAGAAGCAATTATATTGATGAAAATGAACGATCCAAATAACACGCATGACTAAGAGTGATGTCATAATGTCCATTAAGAGTCATTATTGTCAATCTCCTAATTAATACGAAGCAACTAGAAGCTGAGTAAAGAGTTAAATATATGTTACATTATAACATAATGAATGGGTCGAGGACACTGTCGGATGATATCAAATTATCTCAATGTTCGAAGAGAAAGGGAATTGATGATAATAGCAAAAACATTAGTTTCGTCTTAACGTACAGTAAATAAGTATTATCATTGCTATTCTGCAGTTAAGACTGTAAGCTTGTTATTATCCATATTATGGTATTTATCTACAGTAGTTTGTACAAAAATCGTGAATTACGGAACAATAAGGTAGACAGTTCTTACGTTTTTTTCGTTATTATTTTCCCAGTCAAATAATTTCTTCCTGCTTTTTTCTTTAATTCTATATATTAAAATACTAGGTTTATATGTTTGTGGTGAACAAAAGTTTATATGTTTGTGGCCGCTACTTTTGACAATGATATCTTGGAAACCACAAACTCTAGAAAGATGCCGTTTTCACTGATCGATTGCAAATTTTATGTAGATTGTTCAGTTCTAATTGAATATTTAAAAAAAATGGACGTTATTTCTTTACTACATTTTTAGGGGTACACAGGAAGTATTGAAATTTTGAAAAGCATCATATCCTACGAACTATACATTCCAACACCACACATTTGTATACGGGGTTAGTATATCTCTCCAGCGTTTGTTTCATGGTCAAATAATAATGAAAAACGAAGGATAACGATTTCTCCAATCTAAGATGAATCTTTATTGTTTAGAGTGTTTTGCCCAATGAACCTCATGTATCGTTTTGACATTATACTTAATTGTGTGTGTAATGTATTTGCTTATTACATACGTCATGCAAGAAGCAAGAAAACATTGATCATACATTAATTAAAAACACCAACCGGAAGTAGGCTCTAAATCTTGCAAACGGTGCAAGATATTGAAAAAATAATCGAAAAAATCTCCCCTTTATATACTTTTTGCCGATTTTTATCAAGACGTTCCTCGCTTGTGTCTGTAACGGGATATGAATGTGAGAAATGATGCTGTGAGCAATGAGAAGGAGATTCATGCTCGTATGTGAATGATTCGCTGTGTAGAAAGCGCAGGTTCAGCTAGTAAATAAGAGAAATGATACTAATGGATTTTTAAAATGTTTTCGTAAGTTAGTGCAAAATATATATTGTCAACAAATCACTACCAATGATGTAACTTATTATTCAGGGAGAAGAATTCAACAGGTTACGTTCTTATCTTCCATCTAACCAGTGCCCCAACCTTAATTTGGTTTTAGCAACTTAGTCTTCGTTTGGCAGTACCGTCTCGATCATACTATCGCGATATACTGATGTCAGGAACAGAAGTTACTGCGAACTAATATTCATATTCATATTCATATCGTCTTTATTGCTGAAAATTCAGAGGACATTCAAAGCATTACAATAGTCAAATCTTAAAGTTACAGATTAAAATGCATACAGAATATTTACAAAAAGTCAAAAATGGATCAGAATATTTACAAAAAAAAAAAAAGTTAATTTACAGAATATTTACAAAAGGATCAGAAATTAAAATATATAGAGTGTGGTCCTACACCTAGATATAACTGCAATTCATATTGTAATATATATAAGTTCTCGATTGAAATTCCAATACAACACAAAGAATAACGATTTCAACACAATATAATAGATGACTACTATACATGTAAATTAATCTTTCTTATAGTTCTTCAATGCTATGTTATTTATTTATTTACTTTAACTGCTTTGTAATTTCGTAAAACTCTTCTATATCATATACTGGATTATCTAATAAGAGTGATTTAAGTTTACTTTTAAAAATACCCACTTCGGCATCTCTCGGTGCTTTAGGGAGAGAGTTGAATAATTTTGCGGACGTGCCAATAAAACTCTTTTGTGTTTTGATATAATTGTAATACACTGTCATTATATTATTTCTGTTTCTAGTGTTATATGAATGATACCTGGAATGTTCAGGGTAGTTATCTCTGTTCTCATTTACATACATTAAACACTGAAAAACAAAAATAGCAGGAAGACTCATTATTTTGAGTAGCTTAAAGCTAGGTTTGCAGTGACTGCGAGAAGGAAGACTACAGAGGTTGTTCAGTCTACATTTGGCCAATTTCGACTTACTTAAAAATTTAGAAGAATCCATGGCGCCAGGTCTGTAAGTGCTCGATGTGTTTCCCTTGGTTCCTAACAATAGCCCGACAGCGTAATTTCCACTGTAATAGGCTTCTCTGAAGAACTGGGAGAGGAATCTTGTCCCATTCCCTTTGCACAGCTTTCCAAAGTCCTTCCACAGTTATCACACGCCGTTTTTCCAAAGCCCGCTTCAGCCATCCAAATCCACAATAGTCCATAGGACTTGCATCTGGAAATTTAATAGGTGCCTCATTGAAAGGTATCGCCTGTATACCACTTGCCTCCTCCATCTCCCTGTAGAATGCGAAGAACGATCGTGAGATATGTGATGAGGCCTTGTCCATGTGAATGCGCACCAGATTGGCGTCATTTCCGTACATTGTTGGAATCTCATGCTCGTAGATCGGCGCATGATCTGCTCCTGAAAATACTGCGAATTTATTTTGCAGTTCTTCGCCACACTACGAATCTTCAGTTTACCTCGGTTACAGTAGCCAGTAATGACCCTGAACCCTTTTGGGAAGGATTCTTTACAGATACGGACCCACCTTCTGAAGTTCTTGGCACCTTTTTCTCGGTTTGCCGCAGTCGGAAAGGTAAATCATAAAAAATGGAAAAGTGGAATAACTGCAAGCCTATATCATCGTGAAAAATTGCATGAGTTACGTAAACAGATAAAGACCGACATATCAACTGCGTATAAAACATTCATTCTAGAATCTGAACTTTCTATTCATAATGATCCGGGCCAACTTTGGAGTTTTGTCAAAAGCAAAACCAAGCATATGTCATCAGCCTCCTTTACTTACAATGGGAAAGAACTAAATAAGGACAGTGAGATTGCTCAGGCCTTCGCGCATTACTTTCAATCTGTTTATAACAATGTCTCAGCAAAATATGACGTAGACAGTTTTATATCTAACAAGACGGAATGCATTAGCCTGTTGGACAACTTTCAACTTGGTGAAATTCAACTGCGAGAAATTGAAGTGGCTATAAATGCACTCAAACCAAAAGCGTCATGTGGACCGGATGGTATTCCTCCGTATGTTGTCAAAGGCTGTATTGATATATTCAAGCATCCGCTCCATACTATATTCAATATGTCCATAAGAACAGGCACTTTTCCAGACTTATGGAAAGAAAGTTTAGTGTGTCCAGTGCCAAAGTCTGGAAATAAAAGCGAAATACAAAACTTCAGACCTATAGCTATATTATCTCCTTTTGCCA
The DNA here is from genome assembly GCF_964235325.1 of Thermobia domestica. Classification (NCBI taxonomy): domain Eukaryota; kingdom Metazoa; phylum Arthropoda; class Insecta; order Zygentoma; family Lepismatidae; genus Thermobia; species Thermobia domestica. Next base: position 278,221,517 of record NC_137457.1, on the reverse strand, counting down.
AAATTCTTGAGAGTATTTTATATACACGAATTCTGAATCACGTTAAGCCAATTATATCTATACATCAACATGGTTTCTTACACAATAGGTCTACTGCATCAAACCTAGCAGTTGTAACAAATTTTATAGCAACGGAGTTAGACAAAGGCGTCCAGGTAGACGTTATTTATACCGATTTCAGTAAGGCATTCGATGTCGTGGATCATGATGTTCTAATGGCGAAATTAACAAGCCTAAACTTTTCAAAGTCAGCAATAGAATATATTGTATCGTATTTATGTAACCGGAAACAATCTATTCTATACAAGGGGCATGTCACCGAAAAGTTTGTTACTCTGTCTGGGGTTCCTCAAGGATCTCATCTGGGTCCTCTGCTATTTCTCCTACTTATTAATGAAATTCCACTTTTTATTGAAAACTCTGAGATTCTCCTATTCGCTGATGATCTCAAATTATATTCTAGAATTAATTCAACTGAAGACTGCATACAACTACAACAAGACCTACAGCGAGTCCAAACATGGTGCGATGACAACAAATTAGTAATAAATGTATCCAAGTGTAAATCTCTGTCTTTTACGAGAAAAAGAAATCCTATCACTTTTGACTATACACTGAAAAAAACTAAATTGTCTAAACCAAGTACTGTCAAAGATTTAGGCGTTATTTTTGATCCTGAACTAAATTTCAATCAACACATAGATATGATAACAAACAGCGCATATAGAAACTTAGGTTTAATTTACAGAATAGGGCAAGATTTCTCCAGTGAGACAACGTTTTCAACACTTTATTTTACATATGTTAGATCAAAATTAGAATATTGTTCTACAATATGGACCCCCAATAATAAAAAATACTCTCAAGAAATAGAAAACATCCAAACAAAATTCTTGAAAATGCTTACATACAAAAAAAACTAATTATTATCCCAAATATTTTTCCTACAATGATCTAGTAAACAACTTTAATTTTGAAACTCTAGAAAAAAGAAGATGGATGTTGGACTTGTTATTCTTATACAAGTTATTAAACAATAAGATTGACTGTATGGAGTTGGTCTCGAAAATATCATTACGGATTCCCACTTGCAAAACCAGAGTAGAAAATACAGGGACATTTTATTGTGCAAAAGCCAGGAGCAATATATTATATAAATCCCCTATGTGGAGGCTGTGTAAATTATACAATGATATTGTAAATAAGCTTGATAAAGTGGATGTATTTAGTCTCTCAGAAAACAGGTTCAGATCATATGTGAAACAAGAAATTTTCTGTAGTAATAGTTAAGAAATTTATATATGTAACGTTTGCTGTATGTACACAACACTATAATTGGGTATTAAGCCTGTTGTGTTGTATATTAAATAAATAAATAAATAAATAAATCCATGCTTCATCGAGCATTACGACGTACATCCACTTTGTTTTGCCAGATGCCGTTCGTACAGCTTCCGGGCGTTACATTTTCGTTCCTTTTGGTGGGCGTCCGTGTTTTCATGACTTTTTCCAGCTTCAGTTGATGGTGTAACGTCCGGCTCACAGTTCCAAAAGACACGTCAAGACCAGGGATGTAATGGAGGGTATACGCAGGTATACGGCGTATACCCATCTCTAATTTTTGGAAACTATCGTATAGCCACCTAACATTTAGGAAGTACGCGGGTATACGCTACATTTGATCCATAGTATAGTCACTTCATTGGAACAAGCCACAATTGCTTTTCATGTACTGCATTTCAAAACAAAACAAAAATCTCACTAAACAGCTGGTCGTCAGGTTGTTGCTGCGAATTATGTCTAAATTCTTTTAAAATGTTTTCGTTTTCGGGGATGTAGGAATCGAATTTTCCGATAATACCTTTATAATGGAAAACAGCATTCTGAATGTGCAATGCTTTTAACTCGAAATGTTACATTGTGTTGTCCCACTTTCTGAAAGCTGACCTCTGGTATTATATTAAAATGTTTGTATTGGGAACTCTTTTGTTTCTAAAGATCACCGACAAATAAAGTTAAGGCCTCTTTCACATTATCCGGCGATTTGCCGGATCCGGTTTCGGCCCCTTTCATATTATCCGGCGTTTTGCCGTGGATGAAAAATATGCGAGCAGGGTTATTGTGCAACTGAAGAAACAAAACTCTGTGACTCTTGTCGTGTTGTGGTGGCTGCAATGGACAGACGCAAAATGTGTTTTCTACTCGCCTTGCTAAGACACAGACAGAAAAAAAAACCGTCAGAGACACATATGGGTTCGCCTTTTTTTTTTTTTTTAAGAGAAACGGTATCTTGAAGGAGATTTTTCTATACTGTTTCCACAATTAAGGGAAGACGAAGGAAAATTCTTTAATTACTTTCGTATGTCTATCATATCTTTTGATGAATTGTTGGATCGCGTACGGACCCAGCTGCAGAGGCAGCATTCAAAATTTAGGAACTTTATTCAACCTCCAGAAATGTTGGCTGCAACATTAAGGTAAGATAATTTGTACTTTTTATACACATGTAATTTAATAGATGGTTGAAGAAAGGATCTGAGTCAATTTCGTGTAGTCATAAGATATTGAAGAAGAAACATGTTAAAACATTTCACTACAATATACGAGACGAAACACTCAACACAAGAAGTTAATTCCTTTATCAATAGTACCTTACATATATTCGCAGCTGAATTTCCAAGGTGATGGATCCAGGTCCCTTCTGCAATCAATAGAATAATGTAGCCAGGGGGCTAGGCCCCTCAGTTTTTTGAGTGACAAAAATAATGTAATATATTATTTATATATTTTTGTAAGTTTATAGTAAACTCATGATATATCTATGATAGCCTGGGTTATGGCAGCTCCCCATGTTTTCCCTTCTAGATCCGCCACTGAATTTAGCCTAAATTAGTAATAAAAATAATAATGTATGGCTAGGCAGAGTATAAGATTTCTATAACATTTTTCTCGGGCCCCTGTTTCCTTGTGATAATTTCGAATTCTAAGGGGGAGGGGAATAATTTCACGCCAAAAAGTTTTTTTTTTTCAAAAACCATTGGAAAGGAGACTTTTTTCTTGTCTTACAGCCGTAAATTGACCTTGAATACACTAATTCAAAACTTCGGGACCAATTCATCCAATTTGTTTTAATTCTAAATATAATTTTCTCCCCAATTCATATTTTTGAGTTAGAAATGTTAGGCTCGGCCATTTTGGATGACTCCTGAGGGCAAAATAAGTTTCCAATCGAAAATAAAAGTCCAAACTTGTTGAAAGTAAGCAAATACTACAGAATCCTCAGATTCGACCATAAATTGACCTGCAAAAGGCAAATTGGAAAGACGGGTAGCAACCTCTTTTTTTTTTTTTTTTTTTTTTAATTTTTGAATATTTTCTTAGAAAGACCTTTTAACACATTTTAGGTCATATTTCCCCCCCTACAATTCGTATTTTTGAGTCAGGACCGATTATCACGACTAAGTTACGATTTTCGTAACTTTCGGTCTACTCGTATGGTCCCGAAGTGTTGAGGAGGGAGGAGTAGGTGTAGGGTCTATATTCAAGTGGTAACGTTGAACTTGTTCTGTTTTGACATAACGATGAAACACTTTTCACTCCCTCTTTGATCCAAACTCAAAGTTTGCCAACTGGATACACTTTGAGTGAGGCAATACGGGATCGAGCCAGTTCCTCTCTAATCGCGGAAGGATTTTCCGCAACAACAAAAGTAACAAAAAACGTGACCTGTCGTCGGTTTAATTAGAAGCATTCACCATCGTTCCCAATACCATCAACTACAACAGCGAACCTCGGATTAGTACTGCTCATTTGTAGCCGCAATTGACATCAAAGAAAGCGACGATTGATTTCGATAAATACTCTGCAGCTAGTATTAGTAGTAGTTTTTCCGCAACGTACTGGGAAAAAAGGGAGAGGGTAACAGTAAACACGCTCCTTTGTTGTTTCGTTTTTCTTCAGATAAAAAATATTTGAAGAAAATTTGTTAATAGATGAGGGTAGAAAAGAAAAGTCAGGAAAGATTTGTAGTGTATAAGCATGTTACAGCAATTTTTGATCATTTCAGTACAGCCGTCACTTCTAAAATATTTGCTTAGTAGTTTGGGTTGACCAATTAAGAGTTGATTCGCAATTTCTAAGATGTCCAAGAAGGTGTTAGAAAATTGGCTAAAAAGGAAAAGAGACAATAGGTGTGTAAATTCCGTTGACGGAAATGTAAAAGCAAAGACATCAAGAAATAGTAAAGAAAAATCCAAAGAACATGTTAATTTGCTAGCTACTACTTCAGACAAAGACGTAAGTTTATTTCATATTATAAAGGTTGTTATGGCATCTCCGGCTTGATGACGCAGATATCAGAAGGATAACGGCATTGGAAATGAGACTACTTGGGGCCTGTAATTTAGGTGCCATTCCGATATTTGTCTGGTGTGAATGAAGAAACATTTCTCTTAGGACAGCTGATCTGCAAAGACTTTCTCACATCTTTTTGACTGATTATTATTATTATTATTATTATTATTATTATTATTATTATTATTATTATTATTATTATTATTATTATTATTATTATTATTATTATTATTATTATTGGAATTTACATCTGTGTGAACGGCCCTGGGTTTAAATTTCGCTTAAAACAGCTGTTCGGGTAATTCTATTGTTAAACAATCGATAGCCATCCATCCTCACTATTCTTTCCAAGCTTTCCTTTGACGGATTAAGTGAATGCTGGAATAACCAAAAATGTTATAAAATAGAGAATCTGCCCATACAACAAAATCGTGAAGCCTTACGTCACAGCTTCGCCACACCTACTGTGCACACTCCGCGCTACTAAGATCGCAACATTTCGAGCCAACAATCATGGCGGAAATGAGAGAAGCCAATCAGACGTGCCGGTTCATACGGTGCTCGATTGTTTCGATTGCTTCACTGAGTTCATATGATGAAGATACGTATGGGCAGATCCCCTATTTTATAACATCCTTGGGAATAACACAGGGAGTTAATAATAACTTGTAACTCCAGACAGCGTTCTTTTAAAATCCTTTTGTCTGACAGTGTGCTCAAGATTTAATAATTTAATAAGCAGTCATGAAACACCTTTCAATATCTAAGAAAATGTCTGACCACGGAAGTTGTAATTTACCTAGAGGAGTTAGGCTTGCGGGTTTTCTTATTTGCTTCCTCGGTTTTAATAAAAAGAACTAACTTGAATATTCAAATTTAATTTTATAAATTAGAAAAACTCCCGTTTTTTAGTTTACAACTTTTATTCTTTTAGGAAAGACTTTTAAGAGGACAGCATTTGTTATCTTTAGCTACTTTCCCCTTTATCCAGGGTGCGTATTTGTTTTATTGTATTTTATTTCATTTAACAATCACCACATACCGCTGAGATGCCATTTTATACTGGATATCTAACAACAGTAATAACAATGGAAAGGATTTAGGAAGGAAAAAAATGAATTCGTCAAGTTTCACGTCCCACGATTATGCCGACTAGGCTACAGGACACGGTGATGATGAGAAATGAATGAAAATGGTGAAATGAAGAAAGTGGGAGAAAACGGGAGAATTCCTAGAAAATCCACGCACATGTTGTTTGTTCACAACAAAGGTCGCTTGGTGCGGGCTGGAATCGAACCAAGGATCCTACGTATCAGAGGTGAACGTTCTACCACTGAGCCACTGCGGCACACAATTTGGTAAGGTGTCGGCTAACATGTTTAGTAGGTACCATCCCGGCATTTGCCTAGTAGAACTGAGGAAAACTAGTCAGGATGGTCAGCAATAGGAATCGAACCCACGACCTCCCGAACGCGAAGCCAAAATTTTACCACTTGGGATACTTCGCTTGGTAAGATTGTAGTTTGTTATTTTTTTCTTTTTGAGTCGCTGCTGACGGGAAACCTCGAATCGAAATAAATTATTGAACTAAAGTTTTAGATGGGAATACCGATACTACCCGATTCTAACTTGGCACCAGAGATTATTTCAGTAATAAATTGGCCTAAAGCAGATTAGCCAAATAAGGTCTTAAATTAATTTCTAATACTGAAGGTAATCTGTTTCTCTGCCTCTGGTTAATAGGTTGAGTGGTTCGATTACTATTCTCCGAAATGCAGGTTTCTATCAAGGTTTTTCTTCTTGTTACCTCATACACATATCCAGATTGTTAATGCAACCGATACGCGCAGAACCAGTGTGAGTTGCCTATAAACAAGCATATTCCATAACTTCTAAGATATAACTATCTGTTAACTATAAGGACCGATTTTTCTTTAGTATTAATTGAGGAAACACTGATTGGCAGTGCAACCATAAAGCTTAAAAAAGCATAACAGAATATTTCACTCATGGTTGGTACCTTATTTCTAGTTTTGACAGTTACTCACATAAGCAAGTTTGATACCTTTAAGAGCATAAGAAAGCATAATGTTCCAAAATAAAGCATAAATTATAATGCTTGATTCCTTCAGTTGAAAACTGTGTTCTCAATTACTTTCTACAAAAGAAAATTTTATTTAAAATGACTTGGTAAAAAAAAAAAAAAATGCTTCAAGGGTAGAAACCACCAGTCAACACGGAAACAAGCGAAAAAGCTTATTACACCGAAGTTGAAAACTGCTTCCTTTCAGAGTTATGAAAGCGGGAAAGTGCACAAAATTGAACTCTGAGCATTAACAGCGCAAAGACTAATAGTATTAGAAGAAACATTATGGTGAATTTCAGAGGAAACACACTTGTCTTGTTAGAAAATACCAAGTTCAAAAGAATGGGGAAAGTAGATACATAATTTCACAAATTAAGTTAAGATCTCATAGATGATTGTGGATAGAATGGGACAAGGTTCAATTAAATCTTCCGTAATTTCCCGAATATCTTGCTTGTTTTCGTGTCTTCTTTCAACCCCTGTAATTAAAATTATAAGACACCCCATATCTATCTATCTATTTAACTATCTATCTATCTATCTATCTATCTATCTATCTATCTATATATATATATATATATATATATATATATATATATATAGATAGATAGATAGATAGATAGATAGATAGATAGTTAAAGATATAGATATAGATATAGATATAGATATAGATATAGATATAGATATAGATATAGATATAGATATAGATATATGTGTGTAACAAGGAATGGAGCGTATACCCACCTAAAAAATTAGCATTACATCACTGGTCAAGACGATTAGCCATACACCTTTGTGTTGGCGGATTTTCTTGCATTGCTATTTTGCGAAGTTTCCTCTGCATGGTGGAGCTGGCCTTGGTGCATTCCCGTTTCCTAGGCAACTTCATTGGTGATCCTAATGGTGGAGCTTCGTTGCCCGTGTACTTTTTAATAACATTTTTTATTCCACTTAATCTGATGTTGCAACCATTCTTCTTGCACTGTTTTCTAATGACAGAAACACTAAAGTGGGCGTCATAAAGAGCCGCAATATAGCCTTCCCAAAATCGGCTTAGTTTGGGCGGCATTTTGGTGACAGAGCGGAAACCCACACACTTGGAAACAAATTTAACACAACACTCACAACAATGGTCTTGTTCTGTGCGTTATTGTCGTCCGCGTGGAAAAACAACTCCGTTCCCAGGAAGCTTCTGCAGGACGCCACGAGCCAGGTCGGGTGAGTTCATTCTGCCCGGGATGGGAAAGGAACGAAATCGGCCAAACGTAGGCTGAACAACCTCTGTACATAACAATCTGACAGCTTTCTTTTGCAGCTTTAAAAGCTTATGAGTGTTACTAGATCCACCCCAAAGAATAGTACCATATGATAGGAAGCTGTGGATTTGGGCAAAGTAAACAATTCCTAAGATTTTCAAACTAACGCAACTTCTTAATTTTCTCAACATGTAGGATCCCCTTTTGTTACATTAGCTGCCGTGATTTCAATGTGATTGTAAAAGTTTAATTTTGAATCAAGTTCAAATCCCAAAAATTTAACTTTAGAATCTTTTTCTGTGTAATCTAGATTGTTATATGTAACATTAAGATCTTGTATTTTACTCAGGTTTAAACACAGTAAGTTTGCAATACACCAGTCCTCAACTACAGCTGTTATATCTTGGATTAATTGTTCTCTTTCGACAACTGATTTAGAACTTACACAGACTCCAAAGTCATCAGAAAAAAGATAGCCTTTAGCGGGAATAGTTGCCACTTTGGGAAGGTCATTGATATATATATATATATATATATATATATATATATATATATATATATATATATATATATATATATATATATATATATATATATATATATATATATATATATAAGGAATAAAATGGGACCCAGAACTGATTCCTGTGGTACCCCAGAACTCACAAGTATTTGGAGTTCGAATTATGGAATTGTACTCTTTGATATCTGTCTGATAAGTATGATTTAATAAGGTTTAACACTTCGTCTTGAAAACCATAGTATTTTAATTTACTTAAAATAATCTTATGAGATACCGTATCGAACGCTTTAGATAAGTCATAAAATCTAACTTTAGTAAAATATTTTCTTTCTAAGCTATCTAAAAGATCTTTCACTAAGGAAGTTGTTGCTTTAGTTGTACCTAATCCTTCTCTATATTCAAATTGAGAGCTGCTAAACAATTAGTTACTCTCAAAATATTTAACTATTTGATCATTGAACAATATTCCGACAAGTTTGACTACTATAGGGATTATAGATATAGGTCTATAGTTGTCACATTCTGAATTATTGCCCTTTTTGTGTGCTGGAATTACTTTAACATATTTTAACATATCAGGAAATATCGACTCTAATATGCAATTGTTGACAATGTGTGTTAAAGGTTCAACACTTTTAAGTATAATAGAATTAAGACCATATACATCACAAGTACTACTATTTTTCATCTTCAAAATTGTTTTCTCGACGTCCTTAATAGTTACTAATTTGAAGCTAAAAGTACAAGATGGTTGAGGAATAGAATTCAAGTAATTATAAAAATTTCTACTAGGAGTTTTTGACAATCTCCTGTACTAATTCATTTATTTTATTAATGAAAAAATCATTTAAATCTGAAGCAGTAATTGGAGTAGGTTCATTTTCATTTTTACTAGTTAAATTGCATTCCCTTCTTACAATATTCCACATGGCCTTACTTTTGTTGCCAGGATTTATTAGTGAGTCATTATTTTTTATCTTGGTCTCTTTCAATAACTTCCTAAATTGCTTTTTATATTTTACATGAAGTTCTTTAAATGACTTGTTGCCAGTGCTTATATAGAAATCATAATACATGTTACATGGATCTTTAATTCGATCTAGTTCTATGCTATTATCTTTGTTTGCTTTAGGCATCGTCAATTTGCCTTTTAATAGCTTTAAGGGAAATGCAGTTTCAGCTGCGTAAATCGATGAATTCAACAAAAACGTAATTTTAAAATCAGTTGAAGGTTCTAAATACATACTGATCCAATCAACGTTTCTTAAAAGATGTCTAAAAGTAGCTTTACTGTCATCAGTGATGTTCCGTACCAGTTGCTTAGAATGCACCTGAGAATTAGAACTAGATTTCTTGTACCTGTCATTTTTCGTGACAATTAAGTCTAAGCTACCTATTATTGGCCAATGGTCTGAAATCCAAGTTTTTACCACATAACAACTCATACTACTAATACTGTTAGTGACAATATTGTCTATGCAACTCTCTCCATTACGTGGGTTAGGTCTAGTCACTTGTGTTGTTGATATGCTTAGGCCGAAAGAGGATATGACATTATGTAAATCTTGTCTAAATAAAAACAGAACACCAAGTGCTTGTGAATTTCGATATGTCCTGCAAGTATTTTTGTACCCATAAGAAGGTATGGTGTTGTTAATAGGTGCAATCTTCATTGAAATGAAATTATAAAAGAGGACAAAGATTTGTGTAATATAATTGGTTGGTTGGATTTGGGTTTAGAATCCCTTTCAGAATCGAGGCTATATGAGACGAGGTCCTATAGTTTAACGTGGAAATTACAGATGAACTTCCACGAGAATTGTAATATATATCGTTATGTTTTCAAATAGGTAGACTAGCGTACACGAATTTGTATTTTATTCCCTTCACCCTTCTATTACAAAATTACTATAATAGAGATTCTTCTTTTCACAAGATTGTGTCGGAAGACGTATTTATGTTCTTTATTCCAGATCATCTTATCCTAAGCAGCCTGATAGGATATACAGGGTGGCCCAAAAGTAGGTATACACCCCTGCATTGATCAAGTATAACAAAGTATAACATTCTAGCTTATAGGTTTATTTGCTTTGGCTGTTCCGAGCTTAAGATATAAGTAAAAAGACATTAAGAACAAATAATAAAGAAACTAAGTCTACCTGATGGATAACAATAAGAAATGATATAAAAAGCAATGAGTAGATCAGTACGGGGCTGTATACCTACTTTTGGGCCACCCTGTAGAGTGTGTTTGTGTAGAAGAACTCCACGCCCGAATTAGTCGATCGCAGTGGGTAATTTCGATAGGATCTTCCGACCCCGTTCAACTCGAGAAAGTAAAAGCAAACGGTGGTCCTAAATCATCAAGTCCACTATCCTGATCATTTCTAGACCGCCAGTCGCTTGATGCGAGCGGAAGTCCCCCCATGCATCTCCTCTCCCCTCTACTGAAGCTAAAAACTGAGCGTTTCAAATAAAAGACCATATTTCCAAAACTAATCAAGATATTAATGAATTTCTTTTTCCCGTTTTATTTCCAAGGTGTGCTTTACAATTTTGTCTATTCATGTTTTGGATAGAGCCAAAGGGTTTTGCGGAAACTTTAACTTAAACATTAAAAACTGGCATATTTTGTTCTTAATATTTTCTTTTTTGCTCTGTATCTCCCCAATGAGTTAAGATATGAAAAGAACATCCCTAATTAAATTTGTAGAGTATTAAATTATCTTTCCAACGGTACCAATATTGTTAGGTTTACTTCCAAAAGTAGCCGTACAGCGAGGTAATTTTGAAGGAAAGTGCACTTTGATTCAAATGCTAATGCTTCGAATGGCACCACTGAATTTCAGCTCACATCAGTTAATACAGATTTTGTTTCCGAGATAAAAGCTGATTTTTTTTTTTTTTTTTCGTTATTTGAAGAACAGTTCTCACTTTTCTTCCTTGAGCTCTTCTGCACTGTTATGATCATTTCCAAATCTTCAGACTCTTGATACGACCATGCGTTAAGAATCACAAAATTTTGAGACAAGTAGAGATGTTTTTATAGTGTTAAAATCCATTTGCAGTTGATATTCAGGATGATTCCGAATTTGCAACTCTATTTGTATGCAGTATTTCCACCAGTTGTTGAAAATATTTCCTTATTTCTTTAACAAAAATGTTTATCTTACCATAATGAAATCCAGAAAATATAAATAATGTAAGAACATACGTACAGATGTCTTAAGTGAGGGCAAACACCATTTACAGGTTATATATAGGGTGATTGATAACATCGTTGTACATCTAAAGGGTATTTCTAAAATCGAGAATGAGCCCCTATTTTCTCAATGGTCACTTTAAAAAATGTTTTTGCAGAAACCTCAATAACTCTATTTGTATGTAATTTATGAGAATGTTACATGAAACATTATTAAATACTTATTTATTGCTGGAAACAAGCAAAACTATAATAATATTCTACATTATCATATCAAATCGGCACAAATATTTGCAAAATTACATATTTATTTATTCTTTTGAATTTTCATTTGATGAATCATTTTCTGGTACATAACTGTTTATGAGTAAGTAATAGCTCTTGTTACCACTAACATAGCCTCATTTTATTGTCCAAATAAACCAATATATATTGCCAGTAAAATAGTTTAGATTGATCGAGCCCCTGTTGTGATAATCACAGTACTTCCTGTTACACACATCCCCGCCCGCCATTACGAAATCCTGGCCAGAGCTTGTCTATTCCAACTGTGCCCTCTGAAAATATGTGAACTATACTTCGGCCCTACCCCGCCAACCTCTGGCGGACGAAACCGTCCCTTCGCTTAGAGAAAAGAAATGAATGACCTCAGCAGTGTTGCCAATTTGTCATTCACTCGCTTGGTCTTGACGAGTGAAGATCGTAGGCTACTTACGGTGGCTAATAAGACAGAGCACAAAGAAGTTCGTCAAATAATTCATTATGGCAACGCTTCCGCATCTAACAAATGAAAGATCTCGGTCACAGCAACTTATCCCTCCTCTTTCGAGGGAGGTATAGGAAATCACATATCGACAACAGCGCCAAAAGGGGCATAGTTCTAATTGAAAGGCTCTAAGTGCCTGCATTCGACTATCACGTTTTCTCAAAACTATGTAAATGTGAGTAAAAATTTATAATATTTAATGTGCATGCCATTTTAGTAAGATAATAATAATAATAATAATAATAATAATAATAATAATAATAATAATAATAATAATAATAATAATAATAATAATAATAATAATAATAATAGTCTCATGCTTCGGTTGCTTTTCCATCGTATGTTATTTCTTAATAATCAAACACGTAAACTGTCTGAAATGTTCATAATAAGCCAACACTTATAGATCTGTCCGTTCTATTATATTGACCAAATTCTGTCCGTTACATCCGAAATCCGTTGTTCGAGGTGTTAATCGATGGTTTACTTTATTTTCAGTTTGAAGATGAAAATATCGTTCGACTCCACTTTCTTTACACTCTTCTCTCTAAAGATTATTACTAACAATTTCTTAAACACAAGATTCCATTATTGAAAAAGATCTTACAACAATAATACCACAGGAAAGTCTGATAAATCAAAGACAAAAATTTCACCAAAACGTAAATTTTTAATTCATATATGTTCTGTCTCATTATAAGCTTCGCTTAACATACTATTACAATAAACTTTTACAAGCAGTTCCGCACATATTTTAATTATTACTATTTTTCTTCATACTAATCAACACTAAAGTGCTGTTCAACAAATGCATTTTTTAAAAACAAACATATGTATACAGTGACAAGAAATAAAAAATCGGGAAATGATTATATAATACCAATACAAAGAAATAATTTATTTCACAAGCTGTTCGCAAAAAATTCACGCCATTTTTCTTCTTATCAAAGTAAAATGAAAATCATAATTAAAATTTCGAGCAGACATTACCCAAGAACTAGAAAGTCTACCACAAAAACAGAGTAGTAAACTCTTTGTAATGCTGCATACAGTTGAGAAATGGATCAGGAGCATGTTGTAATACCATATCAGAATAACATATTTCTCATGACTGGAAGAACAACTTGTTATAATTCTACAATAGTGTAGTTCTATTTGTGAGGTTGGGTGGGTGGGTAAGATTACCATATTTTGGCTGATATCCCCCGAATTTTTTGGTTATCAACAATGTGTGAATTTTGTCTTTGTCAATTTCATTATTTGCTGAAGGAATGTAATTATTATCAGCATTATATAAATTCGTCAGCATTACTTTTTTTTTTTTTTTTTTTTTGCGAAATAGTGATGTTCAGAAATTTCCTTCAATAGTAATCTCCGACGCGTAACAGAAAATTATTTTCTACTGGTTTTTAGACCAGCCTACTTCTTTATAAAATTTTTACATCTTCCTCTGACTCATTCCACAAACCAAACCATTTCTAACTTTGTAGGAAAATCCACTGACGCAATACTGTTTTAAAAATAGTCACAACTTTCTGTTCTCTATCTCTTCGTTTACAAAAAATCTTTCAAAAACTAAGGTGATTTTTCATGTTCATCAGAAATGATATACTTATTTTTAATGTGTTTTCATCGTGCAAAATTTTCTGGAAATGTGTTTAAATTTTGTTGTTTAAGGTGAACCTGATAAATATGCATTTTCAACGGTTCTCATCGCTGCGGTCACAGTGAGTAAATAGCTCTGTTGCAAGTTTTATCCAATCTTACCAAATTAACATTGCTTGATGTGTTTCAGTCTTAATTTACACAATGCTCTTGACAATTTCCCTCACTATTATCTCAGACAGAAATAAGGGGGGGGGGATCTTCCAATTATCTTTCCAGTGTAAAGATTCTTTTTTTAATTATCGTATCATTTTAAACAAATTTGTCAGGTGCCGTATATACAACAAGAAATGTATTTTTCCGACACGACATAAATGATTTTGCATTGCTTACATTCAGCAAAGAGGAAAAATCAGAAGTAATACAAATAAATAAACGTAAGGATATTAATTTTTGAACTACAATACTGTTATTACTAGAGCTCGGATTTCTATGCCTAAAAAACTTGCAAGCATGTATTTATGAGCCCAAAAATATAACCTTAAAAACCACACAACTTCATACTACTAGATCATTTGACTTCAGACATCGTGAAACTATACTCAGTGATCCGAAGGTTTTTTTTTTTTTTTTTTTTTTTTTTTTTAAGTAACGAATGTCAAATATTCTTCAACTCGTAAAACATCCCCAACCTCAGTGAAAAAAAGTTATGATTCCAGAGGATGGTCGAGAGGCGGAAATTCTACCAGGGTAGACTGTGAGTTGTGTCTTCAATATTAAAGTTTAAAAATTTCCAAGCTAAAATGTTTTGAAACAACGGTCAAAAACTTTAAACAAATCTTTTCAAAAAATTCTAAAAATTTTAAACAAGATTTGAAAGCAGTCTTCGGAAGTAATGTTATCCCTTGTGTATCTGACACTGGCGCAAATCCCGGGGGGGACGAGGGGGACATGTCCCCTCCAATGTTGGACCTGGGGGGACTGTCCCCCCAATAATCTGATTTAAAAAGCGCTTTTTCGGATTTGTGTCCGACTGCCCCAAAGGAATGTAAGATGAAATTGATTTCTCTTGGCTTTTCCATTTTTTTAAAAAAAGAATCGTATTCTGTAGTATTTCAAACTGAACTTCGTGCTGTAGTGAGTTTAGTAGTCTCATCAATATGTATTAATTCCACTTCCGCTATTTGGGCACAAATTGCAATAAATGCCAGAGGAGGATATGCCCCTCTCCTCATGCTGGAAAGTTGTCTCAGCTGTAGGTACGGGCACAAATTCCGGGGAAATGGGGAGACATGTCCCCCCCCCAACATTGGAACTAGAGGTTCTCCCAATAATCCGATTTGAAAAGTGCCGATTTGAAAAGTGCATTTTGCAGATAACTGTGATGAGTTGTGTCCGACTGCCACAAAGGAAAGTTAGATGAAATTTGTTTCTCTTGGCTTTTCCATTTATAATGAAAATGAAGGCGTGCGACTGTGCGTGACGTAACCTCATATGAAATCTTATCTCCTCCTCTCCCCTAGGCCCTAGCACACGAAGAGTATATAGACTATCCAATGTCAGTAGAACCCATCTTTTCAGTAAATGCGCATTTAATCTATTTGTAGTATCAGCCTAGGCATCTACTCATGCTTCGTAAGCTAACAAACTCTATAGCCTATGGAACTCGGAGGTTCAATGCCGCGTTCACAAAAGCTCTCCACTGACTTCTATTCTTAGCCAACTGGATCCAGTTTCTACTTTGTATTCCTATCTCTGAGAGATTCATCTTAATATTGTCTTCCCATCTGCGCCTAGGTCTTCTTAATAGTCGTTTTCCGATTGGTCTTACCGCTAACACTTTGAAAGCGTTCCTACTTTCTTCCATCCTGGCTACATGTCCTGCCCACCTAAGCCTCCTAGACTTGATGACCTTAACAATGTTTGGTAAGCCATATAATTTACGTAGTTCGTCGTTATGAAGTTTCCACCATTCCCCATTCCCGTTCCTCTTGGTCCGAATATTTCTCTCGGGATCTTGTTCTCAAATACTTTCAATCTATGCTCTGTACTCAGTAAGCGTATGATTATCGTTTTATACATTTTAAGCTTCAAATCCCTCGACAGAATTCGCGACGACAAGAGATTTTGAACTGAATAATAACACGAATTCCCTGTTTTTAGTCGACATTTAATTTCTTCGTGAATATGATTTTCGTCTGTTAATATTGATCCTAGATGTTTGAAAGTATCCACTTTATCAAAAGTATTATTTAATATTTTAACACATAAATAATTTGCCGTATTACGGTCCCGACGCACTTCCATGTATTTAGTTTTCTCTGCATTTACTTCTAAACTCATGTCCATGCAAACGTGTCTAATAAGACCTCTGCATTTCTTTTTTATTTTTCTCATATCAACCCCTACTAAACTTACATAATCAGCGTACGCATAACCTGGTGAACACCGTTCAGCTCTAGGCCCTGGTTGCTATCCTTCATCTTCCTTATAGCGTATTCCAGGACAAAGTTGAATAATAATGACGACAACACATCTTCTTGTTTCAGGCCATTCTTAACGTGAAAGCTCGTGGCCAAAACTTTTCCTACCCGGACTTTACTTTGGGATTCATTTAAACATGCCTTAATTAATCTAATTAGCTTTTTCGGTATTCCAAATTCTGTAAGAACGTTGTACAATGTTTCTCTCCTAACCGAGTTATAAGCCTTTCTAAAATCAATAAATAGTTGATGTACCGGACTACTGTATTCCCGTTTATTTTCGAGTATTTGGCGAATGGTAAATATTTGGTCGATAGTTGATCGATTTCGTCTAAATCCACACTGATAATCTCCAAACATTTCATCTGCGTATGGGCTCATTCTTGCTAATAGAATGTTTGAAAGGATTTTATAGGATGTTAACAGAAGAGAGATGCCTCGATAATTATTACAGTCAGTTTTGTCGCCTTTCTTGTGAATTGGAACAATGATTGATTCTTCCCACTCTTGTGGCAATTCTTCCTTGTTGTAGATAAGGAGAATGAGTTTGTGTATCTTGTTCCACAATTTTTTGCCTCCAGCTAAAATTAACTTAGCCGGAATTTCGTTTGCACCCGAGATTTGTGTTTCTTTAATTTCTTTATAGCGAGTTTTACTTCTATTCGATTGGGTTCTGGAATATATGATTCTGCCGTGTGTATCTTTCTTTCTCCACGCACATTAGTTTTTGGCTGCGTGTTAAGCAAATCGTCAAAGAAATCTTTCCATCTATTTAAAATGCTATCTGTATCAGTGAGAACTGTTCCATCAGCTTTCTTTCATATATAAGAACGAGGTTGATAGCCTTTCTTAAATTCGTTGACCCCTTTATACATGTCCCGAATGTTTTTATTTTTACTATCTTCAAGTTCCTAAATTTTAGCTTTCAAAATATCGCGTTTTTTTTGTTCTAAAAGTTTTGGAAGTTCCTCGCCTGATGTCTACGAAATTTTGTGTAGTTACTTCATTCGGATTTTGTAGCCAACGTAATTTTGCCTGTTTTCCCTTCTCTGCTAGTTCGAACCATGGTTTGTTCCTACGTATTATTTCCGCGTGTCCCAATTTTTCTTTTGAGAGAGGATGTTTCGTAAGCAAAGAAAAGAATTCAATTGCTGGAATATTTTTCTCTCTAATCTTAAGGTTACATCTGTTAAGTAAAGAGTATGACATGCGTCAGATTTCTGAAACGATTCCTGTAATGTTATTGAGATTATAATCATTTTGCTCAAAGAGTAGTGTTGCGTCACACATAATTGATATTCTTTCTTCATAGTTTTGGGGAAGTCGTCATTTATATTATTATATTACTATAAAACAATTTTAACGTGGATCTTTGTGGATGCCTAATTAGAAACATACCAATTATAAATATGCATGTATTCAGATTTCAGAATGTTTTCACGGCAGTGATTTGTAATACTGATATGTACTACTACTTCATCTACATCACCTAATATATAATATACTCTACAACAGTTGATCAGATTCATCTACCGTAATATGAGTTTCATCTCCCTTATCTAGAATAAGCCTCAAATCTGCCCACCTTCCAATGTTGAAGACAACCAATGGCGTATTTAGGATTTTCTTTTGAGGGCTATGCCCAATACAAGGAAGGAAGTGGGCAATTGCCCACCTGAGTTTGAGAATTAAATATATTTTAATTTATGCATAAATTGAAGTTATAATGACAAGAATTACAGATCGATAAATCCTATATGATATGACACAAAAATTTAAAAGTGAATCTAACCCTTTATTCTATTCATACAAGAAAAAGAAAGCATCCTCTTGGCCGTCCTAATTTCCCGGGCTAATTATTCCCCCGTTTTGATTTTCTTTAATTCAAACATTTCCTTCTTTTAAAAATAACTAAACGATATAATTGTTCCTTTGTTATAATAACTAAAGTCCTGTCATGTTGATATCCGCGCATGTTGGTGTGGAACACTAGTTTCGCTTATCAACTCCTCTTAGTTTTGGTGTTACTGATGACGGCCAACTTGAATCACAACTGACAACGGTCGATAAAGTATGATAGGCGAAATGAAAGTAGTAACGTCAAGAAAAAGAAACAGAAAAATAGAAAGGATGACAGAAAGAACAATTAAGGACGCGGTTCTTACATGGAATGAAATTTGACAAATACAGTATTATTTCTAAACAAAAAGCATAAGAAAATGGAAAGTCAATGACATTCTTAGAAATGGTAAGAAGGATTATTGTTGTACGTGGAATGCGTAAAACTAACAAATTATTTCGAGGGGAGAATGAGCCCGATAGCCTCCTAAATTCGTCACTGAAGACAATTCTGCTCCCCTGATCCTTCACAGCATTGTTTTTGAACTTCATAAATATTTTGAACATCGCTTATATATATATATATATATATATATATATATATATATATATATATATATATATATATATACGGGACCATCTTACCCGTCCCCCCCAATGTTGAAGACAGATTTGCGCCTTTGGTATCTGACGATTGTGAATCACCAGTATTATCACAGTACTACGTACTTCCACCCCCTCCCTGTCTATTGACAGTCTTCAAAAATTTGCCATCAATAGGCAACAAAGAAAATGGACTAAAGTCAAGAGACAAACAGATAGAGGTAAAAGTAAAGTGGTCTCCTTTCAAAGTGGTTGATGCTAGCATAGCGTCTACAATTCTTAGTCCTCACATTGTACAGTATTCCTTTAAATCATTCCACAAGACCAAATGTTTCTAACTTTAAAGAAAGTTTCAATATGGGCAATATATATATTTGCCCATACTGGCAAATATATCGGGTGTTGCAAAATAAGTGTTACAACTCTTGGGAGGTGAATCCTGCCACAGAGACAAGAAAAAAAGTTCTCTTGAACTTTCGGCTATCGGACATAGTTTCAGATCTACAAGGTGCCGAAAGCGTGGGAAAATGACTTTCGGACGCCAATAGTTCGGAAACTATCCAACGTAAAGAGGGCGGGTAAAAAATTCACTGAAGAAGTCAAACCTGCTGTATTGAATTTTGCATGTTTCACAATCCTACCATGCACGCGCAAGGGATTCCCCAAAGGAACGTAGGGAGTCCCGGATAATGTGCTAAATAAAAGTTGGTCTAAATGGATATGAATTGATGGGGTTTCTACCAGGTAGCAATAATTCGTTTGTATTAAGTCGATATCTGGAACAAATACAAAATGGCGAACACCTTCATGCTCGTTGTGTGTGGTTGCATAATCGCCAGGTACGGATGCTGGCCAACAGTGAAGTTCTGAGTATGAAGTGTAGCGAATTTTTGCTCAAATGCTCTAGAAAGACATCTGGAGTGTCGGTAGAGCACAACAGATGGAGCAGGGTGATTCACATGTGTGGAACACGTAACGAAAATTGCCCAGAAATGCACTCATATTCAGTAAACGTGAGTTCAAAGCGTCGGAAAGGTAAGGATTAGCGTCAAGAACATGAAAACCAATTCACCAATAATGTTCCGCAATATGATGTGCACGGTTGCATACCAATAAGGATGCAACAACTGAGGCCAAGTTGAAATTGTGCAAGGGGACTCACTAAAAAACTGGGTAAACTAAATGAATGTCTCTAGTGGGATCACATAATCGATATTGAAATGCGAACAATTTTTGTGTTGACATCGATATGTAGCTAGTGGAGAAATGTTAACATATGCCACTACTGCTGGGACACCGTCCCACGTGGGAAAAATAGCGTGGGCTGCCAGTAGGACTGGAAACTGCGACCACGCGAGCGAAAGCGAGCGCTCTAGCCCTGAGGCTCGATGAAGCCTGACTTTCTCTGTATACATTTCTTTGAGGAGTACCCACTTTGTTTGGCAAGCGCTCTTGTACAGCCTCCCGACATGCTTGTGTGTTACATTTTGTTACTCCTACTGCACAGTTGTAAACAATCAGAGCTTTAAGACGTTTCTTCCTATTTCTCATGTCGTTTTATTTTCCATGTGTATGGTGTTCCAACTGTAGTGTTACATGTGCCAAATCGGTTCATTTTCGTCTTTCTCTTGGCATGTGTACTTTGTGTAAGATACATTTCTGGAGGTATTTTGATATCGAATACGTCATATGTCCCAGAAGACGTGAGACATGATACAAGTGTGTTATTTTCACGCTCTATCACAATTTGAACCATGGATTAAGAGATTTCTTTCCATATGTGTCGACTGTGGGACAATGTACCTAACAAAGTGGGACATTGATACAATCTAGTTCTAGTTACGTTCTACCAAAAAGTGCACCAGATGTAATAGCAGAATGTACAACGTTATTTTCCTAGTTTTCGCATGTGAGACGGTGTCCCAGCAGTAGTGGCACATGTTGACATTTGTCCATTAGCTACATGTCGATATCAACACACACATTGGCCACATTTCAATATCGATCATGCGATCCCACTAGAGACATTCATTTAGCTTACCTAGTTTCTTAGTGAGTCTCTTTGCACAATTTCAACTTGGCCTCAGTTGTTGCATCCTTATTGGTATGCAACAGTGCACATCATATTGCGTCGGTTTGAGGAAATATTATTGGTGAATTGGTTTTCATGTTCTTAACGCTAATCCTTACCTTTCAGACGCTCTGAACTCACGTTTACTGAGTATGGGTGCATTTCTGGCCATTTTTCGTTGCGTGTTCCATACATGTGAATCACCCTGCTCCACCTGTTGTGCTCTACCGACACTCCAGATGTCTCTCTAGAGCATTTGAGTACAAATTCGCAACACTTAATATCCAGAACTTCACTGTTGCCCATCATCCGTACCTGGCGATTATGCAACCACACACAACGAGCATGAAGGTGTCCACCATTTTGTATTTGTTCCAGATATCGACTTAATACAAACGAATTATTGTTACCTGTTAGAAATCCCATCAATTCATATCCATTTAGACCAACTTTCATTTAGCACATTATCCGGGACTCCCTACCTTCCTTTGGGGAATCCCTTGCGCGTGCATGGTAGGATTGTGAAACATGCAAAATTCAATACAGCAGGTATGACTTCTTCAGTGAATTTTTTACCCGCCCTCTTTACGTTGGATAGTTTCCGAACTATTGGCGTCCGAAAGTCATTTTCCCACGCTTTCGGCACCTTGTAGATCTGAAACTATGCCCGATAGCCGAAAGTTCAAGAGAACTTTTTTTCTTGTCTCAGTGACAGGATTCACCTCCCAAGAGTTGTAACACTTATTTTGCAACACCCGATATATATTTAGTATTTCTGAGCACTAAGTGAAACTTATATAAAATATAACTAAAAATACGCTTTTATAATATAACGAAATACTTTAGTTTGTATAATATTTACCTGTACCGTGGGCAAAAAGTGCTCATAAATATGTAATATACTTAGTAGAATGTTCATTTTAAATTAACAGAAAAGAAGAATGTTTTTAATATATGTAAGAGATTATTATGGGATAGTTGTGGCTATGTACATGTTATGTGTTGACCTAGTCAAGTGAATTTATGTATTTCACGGTTTTAAAAAGGAATATTTAAGACATATCAAGCAATAAAGGTGAGGCTAATGATCTTTGAATATCTGAGTTGATTCTTGCATAAAGAAAAGTTATTATCGCTTCGTAACTTATACTTTACCAGACGGACCAGGTTGACGACGCTTTTCTATAGAGTCGTTATAAAAATTTGGTTTACCAAACCCGGGACTTTTGAAAATTCAGTTCCCGAAGAAGGAAAGTAGGGCTGAATTTACTTGGATATTACCATTTATGAATACGAACTTAACCGTATTACGAAGCGGTAAGGTCATCAAACGAAAAATGGATAGTGAAATAGTGCAACAGGAATCTAATACCAGTAATCCAGGTGAAATTAGTGCAACACCAAGTTTGTCATCTGAGGATCGACTTTTGTTAGCTGTGCAGCGACAAATTATGCAAATGACGACTGAGATAAAACAAACCATGGAACAGAAGTTCTATGAAGCTAACCAGACCATGGAAAAGAAGATAGAACTGAAATTTAACGAAGCTAGCAAGCAGTATGAAGAATTAAGTAAACGAATAGAACGGATAGAACTGAAATCAGACGATACGAAACAAACAATCGTCCAGGTGATGAACGACATATCCTCGCAGTTTGAAGAGAAGTTAAAAAGGTTAGCCGATGAGTGTCAAGAAAAGCACGATCATCAAAATCATGAAATCTGTGCTGTAAAAAAGGATTTAACGTTAATAGAATCTTCCGTTAAACATCAAAAGATCCAGTTGGCTACTATGCAGGAAGAAATTAAAACGTTACAGGCTAGAGACACCATTTATCGCAATAATCTGGGCAGTGATCGCTTCGAGTTTCCCCAATCACCGGATATAAATACGCCTTCGCCGGAATCTGAGGAGGATATTATATTAGAGGAAAATTGTCCGAAGATCACTGATGAACGAAATATAAATGGTATCATGACACAGCACGCTACGGACCGGAACAATCACACCACAAGAACGAGGAGTGAGAAAAGAAAGGTAAAGCTAAGTGTCAAGATGAGCGAAATCAAAGCCATGAGTAAATTTAGTGGTAAGTGCAATGAAAATGCTAGTTCTTTCTTAGAGAAATTCCAAGACGAATGTAATATAATGTCTATCGACCGATCACAATACATGAAATTAATACCCCATGTATTACTCCCACCTTGTTCCTTATGGTTTAAGGCAATACGTGATCACATTAGTACATATGAGGAATTTAAAGCGGCATTGATCGCGAATTACGAAAATGACTTTTTGCTGGCAAACAGAGATGCCACTCTTAGAAATCAACATTTCAATCCTCGATTGCACAAATCTATTGTAGAGTTTGTTATAAATGTCTATAATGAATTAAAGGTTGTTAATCCCTTGCAATCGGAATCAAGAATAATTGCATCGATTCGCAATTTGCTTCCATTTAAATTACAGCAGATCTTATTTTCCACACAGTGTATGAGTTTCAGTCATTTATTAATGCTTGTACAATGCTACGAAACTCAATACCATGCTATGAATCTAACACAATCAGGAATGGGTAAAAATAAGAATAATTCAGATCATTTGGTCCCTGTTCGGAATTTGAATATCCGAAGTGTGAATAATAATGAACCGAACCTAAGACGAGTATACTCTAGCAATCAAAATGAACAAAATAGACAAGGTTATGTAGGGAATCCGCCTAACCTAATTAATCGTAATAATTCCTATGTTAGACCATATAGTCAAAATAGGTTTAAAAATAGACGAAATGTATGGAGAAATTCCACCAACGCAGCGAACTACGTGGATAGAAGTAATGGAAGGATAAGAGATGGCACTTCACATCAAGATCCAGGTATTGAAGTAATTTCTGTACAAAACAATAATACAGGACATAATCATGATTGTGCTGTACAGTGTACCCTATTGGAACCCTACTCGAGTATGAATTTAAACTAATTGCGGCTGATATGGTAGGGGTTAAACCCATGTCAGCTGTAGGTTCTCATGAGCATTTATCTAAAAAATTTAAGCGATAATTTCTATGAACATTTATCTTCCAATTTACCGGTTCATGCTAATTATGAAAATGATCTTTCCTATGATTCAAACGTAGGTTATGTTTAATTTTTATTCTTTCTTATTAATGTGAAGAATCATAATTCAATTTATAATTAGTTAAAGGCAAAAAAATTACTTTATATCAGATTGATTTGTGTTTAATTGTCAAAGATTATGTTAAGAATAAGATCCATTCTATAAAATCCATTATTCAATAACTACCTTGAATGAAATTCTTCTTTATTTATGACATCTTAGTGCTACTATGTATACATTACAATTGCAACATCTAACTTATTTGTTATACAATGCGCCCGAAAAGAATAAATATTATTTGTCACATCATCGTTTGTAATAATGATCGAAACTAGTAATCTTGATAATTTGTGTTTCACCCTCGTTAATTATATTTCAAAGCGACGATGTTTTTAATGATAAAGAATAAATAATAATGTAATAAAAGAGAAATATTAATGAAATCAAAGATTTATTGTAAATGTATTTATGTGAATGATAATAACTAATATTTTATATATATATGAGGGTTAACCAAAAAATAATGAAGATATATACGAGGTGTGATCAAAATATAAAGAACATATGTAATGTACGAACATTAATCTAATCAGACCAGTGGTTCTTGAATATAAAAGCCAAGCCTACTCATGACTTTTATATTCAGTCCCTTTGGCGGGCGACATTTTCTATAACGAAATACTTTAGTTTGTATAATATTTACCTGTACCGTGGGCAAAAAGTGCTCATAAATATGTAATATACTTAGTAGAATGTTCATTTTAAATTAACAGAAAAGAAGAATGTTTTTAATATATGTAAGAGATTATTATGGGATAGTTGTGGCTATGTACATGTTATGTGTTGACCTAGTCAAGTGAATTTATGTATTTCACGGTTTTAAAAAGGAATATTTAAGACATATCAAGCAATAAAGGTGAGGCTAATGATCTTTGAATATCTGAGTTGATTCTTGCATAAAGAAAAGTTATTATCGCTTCGTAACTTATACTTTACCAGACGGACCAGGTTGACGACGCTTTTCTATAGAGTCGTTATAATAATCACTCCAGGCTCAAATATGCCCTAAAACTGAAATACACTTCAAATATGCGTTTACGATACATGATTTAATAAAAACAGTATTTTCATATTTACAGAAGTCAGAAATGTATTATATTTAATTAGACATTTAAAAAGATACCATGATTTAAAAAAATATGACGTCACGGAAATCCAAGCTTTACTTACTACTTTCCCATTAATTGCATTATGAGGAACGTTATAAACTAAATTTTCCATTTATATCATCCACGAATAACAAACTATGTGTGATTTTTCGATTTTGGAAATCTATTCGCAACTTTGGTAGTATAATTGTTCTATTGCTTTCTTTCGAGTCATGTTGTAGTACTTTTTTTTTTTCTTACTTCTTCAAAAATCGTACAAGACATAATTGATTCCGAGAATGCAGTCACCTGACAATAGTTAAGCTATTTAGCGCCTGTCTATTCCATCTGTGCTCTCGGAAAATATGTAAACTATACTTCGGCTCCACCCCGCCACCCTCTGGCGGATGAAACCTTCCCTTTGCTTAGGGAAAAGAAGTTCCCAATTTGTCATTCAGTCGTTTGGTCTTGACGAATGAAGATCGTGGGCTACTTAGAGTGGCTAACAAGACAGAGCACAGCGAAGTCCGTGAAATAATTCATTGTGGCAATGCTTCCGCATCCAACAATTGAAAGATCTCCTTCCATTTTCGAGTGAGGTACGGGAAATCACATATCAACAGCAGCGCCAGCAAGGGCATAGTTGAAATAGAAAAACTCTAACAACAGTTTATTCTCCTGAATCTTTAAATGTGATCTAAATATACAAAGAGTCTTTCAATTAACACTGACAAACTTTGGGAGGAGATTCCTCATATGAAAATAAAGTAAAAATCTACACAGTGACAAGTGCTTTCATTTGGAAATACAGCTCACTAAACCTCTGTCTCAAACATGAGACAATAACTACAATTCGGAAAAGAAGTATCAGAATAAAATCGGATAAAAAGGGAAAATCCACTTAGTCGTGGATTCCATTGGCTTCTTTACAATGAAATGGGAGTTTTACATAAAAGTATTATTTATGTAACGAATCATTTACCAGAAAATAGTGAAAAAATCATATCAATTAACTCTGCTAAGACAGTAAAGAGGATCGCACACTAGAAGTTTCAGTTTCGTCCTGTAGATGTCAACCGCTGGAGGGCATTTGCTGCCAGCTAACGGTGAAATATGTAACTTCTACTACCTTTGTTTCAATACTGCAAAATGAGTTATGGATAACTACCATTAAATACACCGTTACCCATGAAGACGTTAACGGATTGAATCCACTAACGAACCCAACCGAGATAATCGCTCTAGCTTATTACAACAAACAAAAACAAACAAAAAACAGAATTCAAGAGTTATCGTGTGAAGTAACACGGACGTACTAACATTACAACAGAAGTCCCAGTTGCTGTGACCCTAATAAGGTATACTATAAGCACTTTCGCTAAACTCTTCATCTGATGGAAGGAGACAGGAATAACGAAATATAAAAATCTGAGAAGCGTCGAGGTGGGCGTCATGTTGAAATACAATATCAAGAAGTTACGTGGTGATGTTACCCACCGTGCTGTTGTTATATAGCTCGTATGCTTAATCCAATTTTCAACTTACCTGAGGCCTATTTCTCAAAACTACTAGTCTTGTAATATTTTATTTATATCTATTTAAATGCATATATATATTTAAATTAAGCATAAAATGTCGTGAAGCAGATATACTACAATAATAGTAGAAGTATATCCTAAATGCTAATTCTGATACCTCTAATTTATCTTGATTCTATGATATATATACAGTTGTTAAATATTTTATTTTGAAAAGTGTTATATTGTGAAGAAGGCGAAATGTAAACATGTATACGTATTTCATAATTTAAAATGTTAAATTATAATTTAAATGGTCCAATTATATTTGGAACAGAAAAAAATCATCCCGGTATCTCAGTGTTCACACAGGATAGGATTAAGTAAGTGTCACTACCGATAGTGACATTTAGCCACCCTGTCTCGAAAGAGTTAATCGAAAAATTCAACGTATCTTATCCTCCCTTGACGTGAGATCTTTATAGTTAGAACGTAGACTTTAAAATTAAGAAAAGAAAATGAAAGTGAACAAACGTTTAAAGATTAAAATGCATGTATATTTGTTCAAGATATAGGCACAAATGTGAGAGAGTAATGATTTCTTTTGTCGCTATCTTTAGACGTGATTTTGAGAGTGAAGCCGGCCTGGGATCGATAGGGACTTTTAGTATGTTTTAAGGTTTAGTTTGAACTACCAATACTGTGAAATTCAGCTTTCATTTAATTAGTCCGACACAGAAACATATCTTTCCTGGGCTATAGAGATAGTTAATGAATCTTTAGAACCAAAAATGTGTATCCTTTTTCTTATTTCATAATTTCACTCCTGAAAAATATATATAGTGTTTACACTGTTTACAGTGGATTCGAACCTTCAACCTACGATTTATCACTTCCTTTATTTCCACAAATTTTGCTTGGATTTTTTTTTCTTTCTTTCTCATTAATATCGTTCTGTTGATAGTTCAAGTAGATAGACTATGAGTACAGCTTCCAGTTCGTCAAAACCTGGGTCCATTTATATATGAATGATTCCATTTCAAATCGTCCAGGATGGTCCACACGACTGTCTCAGATTTAGTTTATTTTTTAAAATAAGAAACTACATACAAAATTATTAGACCCCTATTTTTTCTTTTTGCTGAAAAAATTTTTTTCTTCGATATACAGCCTTCCAAAATGGCTGCCCTCCTCTCGGATTGCTTGAAAAACTGAAAAACATGTCAAATTAAAAGTTCTATTGTAGAGAAACGAGTGTACTTAGTAACATAATCGCAATAGCAGGAAGAGTACAAAGTTGTATGTTTCGGTGGAGGGCCAAAATTCGTCTATTGGTCCAATAGGAATCGCGCAATTCACTCGCAATGTTGCCAACTTTGGTGAAATTTTTGCTAACTTCAAACATTTTTTTTCTGTCCTCACGAGCAATATCAACCATCTGCTTCTAGCATCGAAATCTACTCCATAAGGTCTCTTGAAAATATAAAGGACTTACGTTTCTGATTATTACATTCCACGTTATAGTATGATGAAAAGCTGAAAATTTCATTAAGACGTCATGTTTGGACGCCATTTTCTCAAAAACTCCACCTTTCAAAAATCGGATTTTTTTACAACTATTGGAGAAGTACCTAAGTATTTAATATCCGTTAACCGTTCATGCGGCTACAGCCCCTAACATTCGCAATTAATTATTGAAATTTCGATTTTTGTACTTGAAATGTAAATATTTCCTATGAGCATTTGTCCTATACACAAGGCGAATTGAAAGGGAGTATGAAAATTTTGAGAGATGAATCCTGACTCAAATCCAGTAGAAAAGTTTCTATAAACATAAGTCGAATTCCGCTTCGTTTTCGAGTTACAGGGTTCCCAACTCGGGACAAAATCGGCTCGCGACAATGGAAAATAAAATATATATTTCGCGTTAAAGCAGAAACTGTGTGTTAAAGTTAAGATGAAGTTTAGGAAGTTGATTTGTATCAATATGATAATTTTTACGTGCGTTGCAATTCGGTTGGCAGTGTTGCCAACTTGGTAGAATTTTTACTTGTTTCCAAATGACACTACGTGGTTTTTTATTTGATATTTGGTATTCATTAATGATTGTAAACATCACATGAAGCACAGTTTTCCCCACATCACCAGTTTTCGACAACTTACATGTGTTTCATTAAAAGGTTTTATCTCGTGCGTTATTGATAGTTTGCTACATTGAGTGTGAATTTTACTTATGTTTACTGCATGTCAAGTAAATGCCATGGCACTTATATTAAACTTTCTGTATGAGCCGCAAATGAAAATGAAAAAGCAACATATGGTAGACATGTAGGTCTCATGGAATATAGGCAGCCTTTACAGAAATTTTGCTGTCGGCCCCGCGGCGATTCTCTTGTTAAAAAGAAAAAAAGATAACTCGCCAGGGACGTAGCAACGGGTGGATTCTCGAGTCTAAACTCCTAGAAATAATAACTTTTCTGCAAACTGTGTCTGATCTTAAGGGCGATTTTAGAAATTTTATTACAATTTGTCCTCATATTGAATTTGGTACCACCGAAGAAGCTTTCGATCCCCCCGAAATAAATTCCTGTGTACGTCCCTGGATAGGATGACTCACATGTTACCAGGAAAGAGTAGAATCTTTTCAAATATTCTTGCTGTTATCCTGCTGATTTCGATATATTTTTCATAAGTTGCTCCTTAGTTTAGCGTGCATGAAGCTAACTGGGCAAGGTCATGCTTTCGGGAAACTCGAATTTGCAGTAAAACAAGAAACAAAATCGTGTGAAACAGATGGTTAATCATTGTAGTCTATTTTCTGCTTCTATATCGGTCTTTTTCATAGTTCTAGATTAAAAATATAAATCATATAATACATTTGCGACTTAAAATTACCGTATTTTCTCTGTATGATATATATATATATATATATATATATATATATATTATCTACACGTACAGGAATTAAAATTATGCGTTCAGTAATATTATCGTTTAATTTCCAGCCCTATGTGCGACAAAAATCCAGAGAAAATGAGAAAGACATAAAGGAAACTCGTAAAGGTAGGATCTAGGTTGATCTTTTCTTTTTTTCTTTTTCTTTTTTTTTTCAGGCCATCTAGGTTTTTATGACCAGAACTGTACCACAACCCAAAATTTAATAGTTATCTTCTGACAATGCTATGAATTTAAACATGGTACAGAACCATGATATGTGCGCATATTCTGATGCCCATAGCAATATCAGCCTTTTATTCAAATTTTTAGCTTGAAACCTGATAGGTAATTATTAAAATCAATTGATATATATCAATACTAAACCTCAGCAATTTAGTCGCGACTCAATCTAAAATCATTGGTTGATCACACTCATTTGAACTGTATTATTGACTCTGATTAATAATTTTACAAAACGATGCAAAAATATTGTCATTGCAAAACTTTTCAAACTAAAAAAAAAAAAAAAAAAAATTAAACTAAAATTTTTAAATAAAAATTTTCAAAATAAAAAATTCAAACAAATTTTAAAGAAAAAATTTTCAAACTAAAAGTTACAGTGAGTGCACGCTTTCTAAAAAAAAAATAAATAAATAAAAATTTCAGTGGGTGCAAAAATTTTCAAGCAAATCTTGAACTATAAAATTTCAAAAAAGTTTTTCAATCATGAAATATCAAACAAAAATTTTTAAACTAAAAACATCAATAAGTGCAAACATTTTGAAACATTAATTTAAACCAAAAAATTTCAGACGAAAAGTTTGGAAAACAATATTATCCAAACAAAAATTTATAGAAATGTTCAAACGAAAGTTTTCTGCAACTACTATTTTTTTTTTTTTTAACACACTGTCAAGTAAAAATATTGCGATAAGAAAAATGTTTAACAGTCAACTATCAAACTTTATCTGGCTTTTAAATATTCAATTAACAAAATAAACTTTTTAATTATTTGACTACACCAATGATTAGACTATGAATCTCGACCATAAATCCTAATGTTCAAAGTGTGAAATTGATATACCAATTTAATCGCTGTACCACTTTGCCACCACTTCCCTTAGCCACTTCAAGTGGGCATATCGGGCACAAAAATAAAGTTCAGTACGAGACACAGGGAACAGAAACTACCGTAATCATAACACGAAGACTCAGCAGAACTGAGGAATAAGTCACAGCAATAGCTTTTACTTAAATGCCACTAGAGTACCAGAATTTTCTTTCTTGCTTTACAACAATCAACACCAGTAAGCTTACATAAAAAGGATGCCGCGGCTCTGTTGCAAACAGCTTGCTGACTATCATTCAGCTCTGAGAAATGTTGTGATATACCAGTACAAATGTGACAAACAATGGCTTGCTTTATAGCAGGGATGGCCAAGGTATCGACCCCGATCTACTTGTCTACCGGCAAGTTATGAGGGGTAGCCCGCGATGGAGTGTAAAAAAAAAATGAAATTTTTTTTAAAAAATAACGTCTCACAATTATGCCCTTTACGCTAAAAGAGACGGATGATTAATCAAAGTGAATGGTTGTGCAGCTAAATTCCATCGGAAATTGAACTTGAGACCACGTGCACCAAGCAGTGGTCTCTGTCATACTGTCCGTATTGAATCACTGTTACTGCTTTATGATTCTCTTTAGCAGGCTAGTGAACAGATGTAGTAAACCACCAGTGATTACTAGAATGCCAAGTAGCTCTAAAATGGCCACCCCTCGTTTACAGTTACCATCGATTTTCTTTACCACCAGTACAGAATAGTCATCTTATTTGTATTTTAAAATATTAATGCTTTTGGATAATATATGCAAATGTATTGATTTAAATCATACCTGTTAGGAATGACCCTTTTAATTTTTGTAAGAAAAAAATACGAGGACTATCCAGAAAGTATCAGACATTTTGGCCCATCACGGCTGTGGAAAGGGCTAGAGTCGCCATCTTGTTGTCAGAACGTTACCACACTCAGTATGCATCCAGCTGTGGTAGCATGAGGACTGTGAAGCTCTTACTGTGCTTTCCGTGACGTGTTAGAATGTGCGCCGCAATATAAAATCTCGCCTCTTGTAAGATGCAAGGTGCGTTCTGTGATTAGGTTTTTGTTGGTAGAAAGTCAGAACCCAAAATTGAAATCCATCGAAAACTTAGCGCGAAGGTGTTTTTTCACGATAACGCACAGCCAAGCGTACCCAAGAGCTCTTTGATGGTTTTGGATGGGAGATGTTCGATCACCCACCATATAGCCCGGATTTGGCGCTGAGCGACTACCACTTCTTCCTAGCGATGAAGACATGGCTCGCTACACAACACTTTGGTACTGACACTGAATTGCATGCCGGTGTAAGCCAGTGGTTGAAATTGCACGGGGCAGATTTCTACTGCGACGGTATTGAAAAACTAGTGTTACGGTATGATAAGTGCCTTAATTTGCAAGGCGATTATGTGGAAAAATAGCTTAAGAGTGTACCTTTCAAATTAATGCAATTCAGTTTGTTCATTCTGTTACTTATTAATTTCAAAACGTCTGTTACTTTTCGGATAGCCCTCGTAACAATGACAGTGTACAATAGAATAACTGACTAACTCACTCTATGGCCTATGGAACCCGGAGGTTCAATGCCGCGTTCACAAAAGCTCTCCACTGATTTCTATCCTTAGCTAACTGCATCCAGTTTCTACTTTGTATTCCAATCTCTGCGGGATCCATCTTAATATTGTCTTCCCATCTGCGCCTAGGTCTTCCTAATGGTCGTTTTCCGATGGGTCTTCCAGTCAAGACTTTGAAAGCGTTTCTACTTTCTTCCATTCTAGCTACTTGACCTGCCCACCTAAGCCTCCTAGACTTTACGACCCTAACAATGTTGGGTAAACCGTATAAATTATATAGTTCCTCGTTATGAAGTTTCCGTAATTCCCCATTCCCGTTCTTCTTAGGTCCGAATATTCGTCTCAGGTTCTTGTTCTCAAATACTTTCAGTCTATGTTCTTCCCTCAGAGTAAGCGACCATGTTTCGCAACCATACAGAACAACAGGCATGATTATCGTTTTATATATTTTAAGCTTCAAATTCCTCAACAAAATTCGCGACAACAAGAGATTTTGAACAGAATAGTAACACGAATTCCCTGCTTTTAGTCGACATTTAATTTCTTCTGACACAATAAGAATAACTGACAGTTAAATTAAAAAATAGGGACGTTCTCACTTCCCAACAACAGTTGAAAAAAAGCCGGAACTAAGATCAAAATCAAATGACTGTCCCAACTAAATCAGGACGTACGGTCTCTTAACGATTACTAAGAAGTTTTTGAACATATACGATTTCATTAATGAAAAAGATTTTAACACAAAAATGCATGTTAAGTGAGATACAATAACACACTGAGCAAGGCTGTGATAATATGTAAAAAAAAAAAACAGTATCACGTAATAGTTTCAACACAATAACTGTGTCTTCATCAGATTATTGCTCAGTGTGTTATTGTGTATTAGTACAAAATGGAAACAAGGCCTGATAGAATAGTAAATGAGACACTAAAAATTCACCAAAACGTAATATTTTTTCTTTATTATTATATGTTATTCCTCATTATAAGCTGCATTTAACATAATATTACAACAAACTTTTACAAGCAGTTCTGCACATATTTTAATTATTACTATTTATCTTCACACTAATCAACACACGAAAATGCTATTCAACAAATGCAATCTTTTTTTTTCTTTTTTTTTTCAAACATATGTATACAGCTACAACAAATAAAACAGAAAAATTAATAATACCGAATACAAAGAAACAATTCATTCACTTCACAAGCTGTTCACTCAAAAATCACGCCATTTTTCTTTTCATTAATGCAAAACGAAAATCATGATTAAAATTTCAAGCATACATTGTCCAAGAACTAGAAACTACTACCACCAAAATAGATTTTTGAGTTGATTTTAACGTTCCTTTCAGCAGCGAGGCTACATGATACGGGACCTACTGATTGACGTGGAATCCGAACCACATGAACTCCCGCCGAGAATCGAACCCAGGTCTCCCACGCCAAAGGCGCGTACGCTAACCGATTAGCCACGAAGGAGCTGTACTATCAAAATGGAGTGGCAAAGTTCTCTGTAATGGTGCTTAGTTGAGAAATGGGTCAGAGCATGTTATGACGTTAATGAGCCAAAGTACGTTAATGATATATTTCTCCTGAGTAAAGAAAACGTCCGTTGGAACGCTATTACACTTGCATGCTATTCTGTCAAGGCACAAACTTCCTGATACTGCTGGAAGTCAAGTGTATCTTATATGGAAGAATAATAATTGACGTGCGCAAATAAACATTTATGTACTGAAATAATAATTATTGAGCGAATGGAAAACATTGTAATAATTAATTGATTACTCACCCAAATAATGTTCCTTCCATTTATATATCTTTTTCCAATATTTCAAATGCTTCGCTGGGGCATGTTTTGTCAGAACTACAAGGCTTAAGGTTTTATTTTATTATTTTTTTAATGCACGGTTTTCATATTGTTCATGTATCTCAACAGTGGTAAAATAATGAATATTGCACAATATATTTTGTGAATACTAGTTGTTTATCTATTTGCAGAGAGAAATTATTCTATTTATAAATTATGAAATGAAATGAAAGTTAAGTTTTACGTCTCACAGTAATGCCGGCTGGGTTAAAGGAGACGGTGATGATGAGAAATGAATGAAAATGGTGAAATGAAGAAAGTGAGAGGAAACGGGAGAATCCCGAGGAAACCCACACACACAGCGTTTGTCAACCACCAAGCTCACTTGGTGCGAGCTGGGATCGAACCCAGGACCCCACGCACAGAGGTGAGTTCATAAGCTATGTAACAACTGATATGTGTAAATTTAACCTTAGTGCATTAACTTAATTTCTAAAAACCTGTTAATTTTTAAGGATCCTCTCAACTAAAATCGCCTTAAACATGAACATTCATATATATCCAACTAACCGACAACTATTTCGAATTTCTGTGTGCACAATGTAGCCAGATCAAATAGTGCTTCCCAATTTTGGTAATCATCTGTAAACTATTTCTGTAATTCTGACTGTTTTTTGTATCTACACTTAAAAGACGTAATAAAGTTATTTCTAGTCATTAAGTTTATTTTTGTCGACATAATTCGTAATAATACAATAGTCTTTATTCAGATTTCCTTTTTCAGTGTTTAGCAACGCTTTTTTTTTTCGCCATAATGTAATACGCTTCGAATATATTTCTTTCGATACTCGAAGTAAGCACAGTGTAAAATTTTCACATTCTGCACTGAATGTTTAGTGTTTTGGAGATGTTTTGACAAACCGGATACAGCTTAGGGACTTCCTTATGTGTTCTATCCTGTGTGCTATCAATGTTTCTTTTTTTTTTTTTCATCCTAATGTAGGTGACGTCGCACGCCCGAGCGAAACATTTGAAATATTGGAAAAAGTATAATTGGAAGAGGTATTATTTACGTAAGCAGTCAATTAATTGTTATAATTACTTAGTTATTATGTAGCTGGTATCCTTAATCTTAATTTTCAGCCTATTATTTCACACCAGCTCAACACTTGTACCATTTATAACTACAGGAATAAGAAACTGATAAATCTTGCCTCTGCTCCATTTCCTTAGTGGCTTCATTTAGTTAAGCAAGTACAACTCAGTTAAAAAACCTGCGTCTTCGTAGAATAATTAAACAAAACAAGATTTCTTTAGTAACGCCAAATTTCTATTAAACTTGTTGGGTTTCATTGCACACTCTATTATATAGCTCTTTACTAGTTCTTGGATGATGTTCCCTCGGTTTTAATTTCGCTTTTAGTTTTATTTACTTTTTTTAAGAAAAGTGGCGTGAATTTTATTTTGGCAATTAAAATTGGACGTAATATTCAAACATTCTTGAAAAAACAGGAAACTTATTGGAACGTTCTACATTTGATTTCAAACTAGCATGACTTTATCTAATGGATACATACCTTCAGATAAATACATTTTTAAGCATAATTTTCGAGTGCATGGCTCGATTCACCTGAGGCTTTGTTTAATTTAACAAAAAATATATTTCAGACTAATACTAGACTAACATAATGGACCAACTTGTTCACGAAATATAAACAACAAGAGAGTAAACACAATTTTGAACATCATTATGCCAGTTGATATATGCACATCAGTGGATGGAGAGCATAAGCAGCTGGATACACCTTATTTGTGCTTTAACATTATGATGAATTTAGGTTAATAATCTACCCAAAAGGATCATTTCACTTACTTGAAATTCTGTTTCAGAAAATTCCTTGAACTTTCAAGCTTTCGGCTCTCCCCTGAAGCCTTGTTCATGAAGGATAAAAACAGAATTGGAACCCTGACTACTGCTAGCGTACGCTAGCCATATAACAATGTACAAGTTCAGAAGGAAAGGTGACAAAATATATATATATATAATAAAGGAATGGAGTTACCAGGGTAGAGCAGTACAGAAATACCTTGTTGACTGCTGGCGACTACGTGTGAAATGGCAGTCGTGACACAAGGTTTCTGCATTGTTTTATCCTGGTTATGTTTTAAACTAATTGGGACATGAACATCAATTACATCATAAGAATAATTGACTTTAAGACGTGTCTGCTTACAATTAAGAAAAATCTCTTAATAGTTAGCTATTTATAGTAGGCAGAATTTTGATACACAGGAAATTGTGCCAAAATTTACGGACAGGCTTAACTATGTCTAATTACTACTTATGCTGGTCATGCACTGGTTTGCAAATATTGTATCCTCGTCCTTTGCCTTTAATTATCTCTATCTAATTTAGTTAACAATCATCATCTCATACACATTATTTTGCAAGTCTTCTCTTATATAACATATATACCCCCCCCCCCCCCCTCCAAAGTCGACTAATAACCACTAACGATAACCACATTTCTTTCAATTATTATGCAGACATATTTCATATAGAGAAACACTACCGGAATCAAAAACAAACTAAGCGTAACTAAGCACAACAGTTTCGATCACAAATTAATTGACACAACGTTGAACAGCAAAAGTAAAGACATCATTATTCTTGCCGAATCCCTCTATGAAAAGTTTCGAAACCATTGTGCACGGGAAGAAATCAGAGCTATTTCTTTGCTCCCCCCCCCCTCCCTTCGAGAGATATTCTTTTTATAAAAGGAATCCTTTTATCTCTTATTATCCGATACAAATACGATGCTTGTAATGCATCTTTGCTTATGCTATGTTTTACTGTGCAAGAGTCATGTAAATTCGTATCATTTTATTTTATGAAGAGGTTACCGCGAAAGCTAGAAACGCAATATGACAATAACAGAGATTAACCACGATTTCTAATATTCACTCTTTTGTGTGTTGGTGAATGTTAAAATAAGTTACGTTAAAACATGCACGAAAAAAAAAAAAAACTACTTGAAATATCAAAATATTTATTTATTTTTTTATTTTTATTTTATTTATTTATTTATTTTTTTAAATTTTGCATTAATTTTACTCTTTTCTTCCTTTCGGCTCTTAACTAAATCACTGATCCCTTTCTGCGAAAATTACAAACAGCGATACAGACATTTCTCTTGGCCATTTTGATCTTAAAACACATTTTCCTTTCCTGTTTCCTTAAAGTGCAATTCCGATACTCACAAGCTTAATGACAAAAATTCTAAAACCAAGGATGTATTCCGATAGGGAAAATTAGATCATTAATTTACTACACATATTAATACATCTATATTCAATTTTCCACTTTACATGGATCAGAATGAGATTTTTTCATAGGTTTATATAATAAAATTAGCCTATTATTAAGTTACAACTTGTGCATTGATCGGAGAAGCAAGGGAGGAAGGCTTTATCCTCATTCTCCACTTTCAATATGCAGCATAACAACTGATGACATTTTCAACAAATGCTGCATTTCCAAGATACACAGTAATATATACTGGTATATAGAACAAAAAGAAGCCCTAACCATTTTCTGCAGCACACCATCACACTTAACTAGTAGATATAACATTATGCACTTTAATTTCCTTAAAACAGTAACAATAATAATAATAATTAAAGGAATGTACAAATCTCTAATGTTACTAATTAATCATACAAACCCATTACCGACAATGTATTTAATACAAACGCAAACAACACGCAAACAGTGATAAATATTTATACTGTATTTACGATCTAAAAATGACTATCTGTATAATGTACAATATTTTTAACATACACACAATATACAATATTTCTGTTAACCAGACTAGGTTAAAATAATCCACTTATACACACGCATTATTATATATATATTATTTTACAGGCACTCTCATCAAAATAAAATACTTTCTTTTTTTTTTTGGAATAACATATCACAAATCAATACCTCCTCCAGATATGTGTAAACGTGCCAACAACATACTCTGTTTCTTGTTAACAACAAATGCAAGCAATATTAATACTGATAAAGGAAGATCACAGAGATGATAGCTATTAAAGAGTCCATTCTGAGAAGTAAACAATAATAAAAAAAAAAAAAGTTATTAAAGTCTACAAACAATAAATATTACGCGCTAGCAGTTTCAGTTAAAATTATCTGGATGTTCAGCAGTCGTGGGCAAATAAAAAGAATCAACAACTAAAAATTTTATGTAACGTGTACCAGTAACTCAATCAACAACAGTGCTTCAGTGTAGCATCAAAGAAACTGTTTTCATATCGTTATGTTCTCATTTCATTTAGTTTCTATTTTCTTAATTTTGATTACTAAAAACCATAATCACCCCATAAATCCAACATAAATTTAACTTTCCCGTTTAAAATTCCTGATGGATGCTCTTTGTGGTGGGCGAACACCGTGCGTGTGGCTTTTGTCGGAGCTTTCCCGTTTCCTCCCACTTTCATCATTCCATCATTTATTCATTCCTATCATCATCGTCTCCTTTAGCCTACTCGGCATAACCATGGAATATAAACTAAAAGATTTCGTTTCTTTTTCGTGATAAATGTTATAGGATGCATAGCTTTGCGGGACTCCAATCTCTCTTTGCTTGCCAGGAGCACTGAGAATCGTAACCCACACTCACTCAGCTTGCCTGGAGCTCTGTGGGAATCCTTCCATGGTTGCCTGGGCCTTGGGACACCTATTTACCCTATTTAGTGGATTTTGTATTGGTCTTATGACCACAATTATAGTGATTCTGTGTTATATTTTTTATAACAGAAATTTTTGTAATACATGGTTGCAAGAGAGAACCGAATACCGTGTACAAATTGCTCCATTTTCTACCTAAACAAGGTTAATTTTACAATATTTAAAAAGACAAAGACATCTTACTTTAACAACTCTATATTAAATTATGATACGTATAGTTTAGAAGGTATCTCTCGCTCCTTCTTTACTGTGTAATATTCTGCTACGATGCTAAACTCCTTATATGAAGGGATTCTTCACTCTGGAAATTCGCATAACCATAAAATGAAAGCTCGTACCAACGGATTACCAGTTTAACTGGAGCATATTTCAAGTACTTCAAATGATTGTAAGCACTTTTCTATCTAGTAACTGTGTTTCCAGAAAAGCATTTCAACATTTCTGTTGTATATAACTTGGAAGTGTAGAATGATAGTGGTATGGATTTTAATTTTATCTGAGTTATAGGACTTTCCCGAATGAAAAATCCCTTCATCATGTTAACTATAACAGTGTAGCAGAATACGCGGATCAGAAAAGACTCGAAACTGCAAGTGTTATAATTCAACACAGGGAAGTTAAGGTAGAATATATTTGTCTTTCTAAAAGTTCTTCAAATTACCATGACGAACTTCAATGACCAATACTATTACAGTGAAGTAATATATCAATTCTCAGCAACAACTTTCAACATAGAGCGCCCTGACGCTCTACGGTTCTGGTCTTTTATGTGGAAGGGCCGGGTTCGATCCTACTAGATAGGAATACACATCAGTGACGACGCTACAGGGGGCAAAGGTGCGGTCCCCCGGTGGCATCGTCCCCCAAATGCCCCTCAGAGATGATGTATTGTAAGGTAGCTCAAATACTAACATTTTCGGTATACAAAAAAGTAGCTATTCCTCCCCCAATAAAGTACCTGCCTCTCCGCTTCCCCTCCCCCCAAATTAACGCTGGAGTCGTCACTGGTACACATGGTTCGAATCATACATTAAAATTTTTCAGGAGATAACCCTGAAAAAACGCACGAGTACGATGCTGTCTACCACAAACTCGCATGACTGAGGAATGAACAAAGGATCCCTCACTCCAGAGGACAACAAAAGTATATATTTATATGTTCGGAATGAATTTTTGTAACGCACTTCTCTATAATACAGAAAGCAAGCTTCTGTAACTTACCAAAAACTACGCTGATATTAAAACCATGTGTTTGGAGTTTAATGTTCTTTTTCAGCAATCAATCCATATGGGACACAGACTTACAGCTTAATGTAAATGTATTCTACCATGAGACAAAACAAGTTATCCCACGAGAATGCTACTAGTATTGTTTTTTTTTTTTTTTTTTTATTACTATGAAGGAGATTTCATTCCGAAGTTATTCAGAAAAAAAAAGTATGTAAAAAGCGTATATACTGTATTTGCCGACATATAAAAAGCGCCCAATTTTTGGCAGGAAATATATGCGAAATTAATAATGCTTAACTAAATGAAGAATCCCCCACGTTTCTGTGAATGTCTATAGCGTAATGTATGTGTGTCCAGAGAAAGTATAATATTATGGAACGATAAAATAAAGCAACTATATTCAAAGTACATTTACCAATCACTGAACTGAACGTAGCTGGAATATTGTTGCACATCGTACGGAAACGTAGAACATCAAACAACACACAATCGGAAGAACTTATTAAGACTAGAATACACTAAATCACTATTGGTATATACGATGCATTCAAAGAAGAAAAGTTGTAATGCACCGCTATGATATAGCTGAGCTAACGCATTATAGAACATCTTTAAAGAATGTTGGATAGGAATACCGTGCTGTATCGAATGATATACAAATTTAAATTCTACCGGAAATTTATAAAATTTTCGAATCGAAATTAGTAAATAAAATATATTAGATACAAAAAGATGGACTGTTAATGATATAGTAAAGAAGACAGTTTTGTGATTTGATCGGCAATGTATATCCATAGAAATATGACTGTAAATGTATAGAATCCCGAATCAAACGTCGAAAAATTAATTCAATTGTATTAGTATTTATGTTTTATATTTTATGTTTTGTGATCTTAACGTAAAGAAATTAATAATCAGATGAGCAACGCGCAATTTCATAGAAATAAAGCGTCATTTGAAATTCTGGATGACGTCTATATATTTAAATATATTTGAGAAGCTACTTTTTAGTTTACTAGAACAGCCCTCGACGAATTATTCACTATAATGATAATAATAATAATATAATGAAATAGGAAAATTGGATACAAATATAAGTACATGAGGTGATGATATTTGATGAATATGTATTAGTTATAGTATGTAATTTGGAGGAAAAGGCTGTTAAGAAGGTGCAGAATAACTCTCAATTCAACCATTATATAGATATTCGTATGTTGCTTTCCTAAATACTGCATCATCTACTTGGTAATGCACAGATTGATTATTATTGATTGAGTTTATATACATCTGGCAGAAAGGCGAAAGTTATGTTTTTCCGTGGAAGTTTCTCTATCAGTACCCGAGCCTCAAAACAATTAATCTGGAAAATTGTGAAATACTCTTTTAATGCAGCTAGAGGGAAGGCGAGAGTGGTTCATTTGAAAGTTACTTATGGACATTTCAGATATATGCTTTCACTAGCTGAAAATACCAATTCTTCGCATGGGAGCTGTATTTGGAAGTCAACGCCTGTGGGAATATCACTATTCATTTCAGCGACCGCAAAAACTATAGATTTGACACTAATATCGGTAATTTTGGATTATTTTTAAATGTCTCGGTAGCATCTCTCCCGCACGTGATCCCCGGCCGGCATACAATGGCAGCTGAATCTGAAAGCCATCGCTAATGGAAGTGTCACCATTGATCTCAGCGACCTCGAAAACTATGAATTTGATACTAATATCGGTCATTTTGGATTATTTTTACATGTCTTGGTATCCCCCGGCCCGTAGCCAAATGGGGTGAATTTGGAAGTTAATGCGATCGGAGTTTCCGCGAAAACTATGAATTTGACACTAATATCGATCATTTTCTACTACTTTTACATGTCCCGGTAAACGTTCCCCCCTCCTGAGATCCCCCTGATTCGAATTTTGAAAAAAAAAAAAGAAAAACGCTTCGTCTTGATCTGGGGCCTGGGCCAAGGTACCCGTGACCAAAATTTGGTCACTCTCAGAGTCCACTCGTCTGGTCTCCAGGCCGCACAGAGACAAACACACAGACAAACAAAGTCTGTTTGGTCTCTAGGCCGCACACAGACTGAAAGAGACATAGACAAACAAACTCTTTATTTTATTTATATCAGATAGATTAACAATATTGAAACGAGAATTTCAGTGTCGAATTCAAGCATAACTGACACTTTTCCTCGACTGCTGAACACCCTGACTATAAATCAATACGAAAAATTTTATTTCGTACACGTTTTGTTGTTGAAATACTTCAATCCACAGAAGAACGGGACTTCATCGATCCATCAAAAGAGAAAAACATATAATTTATTCAGGCAAGTAAGCTTTTTCTTATTTATTACTCATGATAGATCTTAACGAGATTTTTTGAATGTAAAACAAGAGATTACTAAATCGAAAATCCGGCACAAATCTATTGACATTAGTGCATAAGCAAAAAATAAGTAAGATCCCATTCTACCTGTCTTGTGTGCATTTGTGTAGATTCATATGCCTCATACCAACTACATTATCAATAAAAGCACATTAAAAAAATAACACATGATAATCTTCCATGTAATAAAACAAAAACTACCATTACTAAGGACTTTACATTAGTACGGCACATTATCTCAATATGGTGTAAATACACTTCTAAATGCAACACTATCTTAATATGATGTATAACTTTAGAAAATATATGTATATATTTCTAGTATTTCCATAATCCAATTCACATTATTCTTCTTTTTTAAAAAAAGTAATAATTCACAAAAAATGTCAAATTATATACAGGATGCCGTCATAAATCAAGGCAATTTTAGGATTATATATATATATTTCTAATTCTGTACGCCGTACAATCATAGCACAATTGGAAGATTTATTAAACATAACTCTAAACTATAACTCTTTGGCATTAGAGTTCCCGAAAAGTTATATCTGGTCTTAATCATTCTGACAGAATTACGTAATTCTAAGTTATTAGGGAAACTTCAAGTTAAATAATAATAATAATAATATACAGGGTGACTTTTTTAAAACTCATGAATTTCATTTCGGTCTAGAATTTCTAGCTGAAGTCCGATTTTCATGTGGTTTATGGCAAATGATCACGCAAGGATGGGAAATGTATGGAACTTTGTTTACTGGTTTAAATTCATCCGGGATAATATTGGCCAGGTCTAAAGAAAATGAGCAAATATTCGCCAGTGTACCTTACAACTGGAATGAGATTTTGGATTTTTGAAGCAACATTGCAGAATACAAATTAAGTGTTAGTGAGGATACAAATTAAGTGTTAGTGGTAGCACCCATAAATCACATGTTGAATAACTATAGCCAGATTCTTGCGACAAACGATACAGAGATTTCTTGGGGGGCCTAACGTGTCGATAACTGACATCTTCCACAACACCCGCCTGCGTGGTCCGATGCTTCCATATCTCACTTAGAAGCGATCCTGTTTCTCCCAATTTATTCACCAGCGACCATATTAGGTTCCTGTCTGGGGCAGAACGTGAGGCAAATTTGTTTCTAAATGCCTTTTGCGTGGCAACAAT
Organism: Thermobia domestica; assembly: GCF_964235325.1. NCBI lineage: Eukaryota > Metazoa > Arthropoda > Insecta > Zygentoma > Lepismatidae > Thermobia > Thermobia domestica. Next base: position 278,177,976 of record NC_137457.1, on the reverse strand, counting down.
AGATTTCGTTCTCGAAAAACATTTAACGATAAACTCATGGTGCTCCAAAGGGTATGCTACTCCCACTGTGTCCTATCATACTCACACAGTAGCACAGAACTGTACAGCACAAGTCTCAATACAACGGCCTAGTTTTCTGTTTCTTATTGGCAGCCATCTAACGAAGAAAACTCAAATCTGCACACTGCACCGCATCTCATTCCAATTGAAGGTACACTGGCGAATATTTGCTGTTTTTCTTGAGGCATGACGAATATTACCCCGGATGAATTTAAACTAGTGAACATAGTTCCATACATTTCCCATCCTTCCTTGATCATTTGCTACAAACGGAATGAAAATCGTATCTCAGAAATTCTAGACTGAAATAAAATCTATGAGCTTTTAAAAAATCACCCTGTATTTTAATATAAAGAACTGGCGAATGCATCGCTCAATTAAGAAAAGGCAATATAACTTTTTTTTAAAAATCTACAAAATAGATTGATTGATTGATTTTGTAGTTTAGCGTCCCTTTCAGCAGCGAGGCTATATGAGACGTGGACCTACTGATTAACGTGGAATCCGAACCACATGAGCTCCTGCCGGGAATCGAACCCGGGTCTCCCACGCCATCTACAAAATAGAGTTATTTGGAGGGGTATACAGAGAAAGATAATAAAAAGAAATGCATTACCGTTGCAATTCCAATTTTATGAGACATCCTGTACAATTATAATGCACACGAATGAACTTCTTGGTAACTAGGCACTTTAAATACATATTTTGACCACGATAAAAATGAACAACCTATATTAAAAAAAAAATTACAACCTGATTACTACATGTACATGTCTACATATTTAAATTAGATTATCATCATTGCAGTTCTTAATAACTGTGCCAGAAATACATTACAATTTTACAAAGTTTCATAAAAAATTAAACAGGAATAAATTAGCGAGATCACCAATAATATCTACTGTTATTTATTTATACAGAGTATTTCGCGATTTTTCCCTAATACAGATTTTTCGTACCATAAAAAGAAAAAAGTTAACTTTACTGAGATTAATTATGTAGAGCTGCAGATCTGAAAATATTACGTCAAGAATATAAACATATAATATGCTTCACAAGGAAATGGAAAATATTTTGGTTGATAGTAGTGTAGATTCTGAGTAAATATGTCCATATGAATTTATATGCGTGCGCACAAGGGCTATAATGAGAAATTTTCTCCATTGCAAGGGACGCTTTATGCTCAACTATCGCAACTTGTGGATAAGTAAAATGGTAACAAGAATTTTAAGAAAATGACCCAAAAATGGATGATTGAAAAAAAAAAAAATCCTGGCCAATAATTAGTTTTTGGATCAGGAGCCACAAAATTTTTGAACGGCCCCTAAATCGAATTTTCGTATTTTCTACGGAATAAGCACATCATACTGAGTTAACTGATAGTTTGGGTTTGGCTACACTATATGTAGTTTTCCAGATATAAGACCTACAATAAAATTTTTGATTGAAATATACTGGATCTAGATTCAAGTGCTACGCTCAAAAATTCATTTTAAACCGTTCAGTCGTTTTGCCGTAAACAGATGCCATACAACGTCAATTTCATTTTTACGAAGATTAATTATCAGGGCGATCACTGATAACTTTATTTTTTTTAAAAAAAATCGTTAATATTGTTTCATAATTTACGTTACTTAAGAACTTACAAAAATTTATATTAATTGAAATTGGAAGATAAGTTTTTAATACTTTGTTTTGTGTCTATGTGTAATTGATATTGATATGAAACCGATAAAATACAGAAATATTGATTTATATTTCCACTGAAAGAATTAAATAATAACTCGGACAAGAATTCTTAATGTTTTCACCGTTTTAATATACCAACATTGTTGCAATAATAATATACACTCACTTCGCAAAAAGTTTAGGGAAATGGAATACGTACAAAGAACGAATTAATTAATTTAACTTGTTTAATTAAGAGATCGTCGATCGTACCTCACCACACATTTGAAAAGAACTATATTTTTCACATTGGTGGTATGCCAAGTTACTTTGGGTCAATAAGTTTTTGTGTTTCGTGCATCAAAAAATGTTGCATAAAAAAACAATATTTAATTTATTGTTTTTATTAACTTTCACAATAATTCTTTACTCATCAAACAAATGTATCAATGAATTTAATGAAAACCCGGCACATGTCTATATAAACATATTTTACTCAGAAAAATTCCTACCATCTATCGACATCTTTATTGTTCGTCCTGAAACCTTATCCTCACAAGAGACTCAAGCAGCATTAATTCACTTCATAGGAAAGGAAGAAAGAAAGAAATAATAAATATATATCTAAATCACATAGAACCTATCTTCTATAGTACTAGCATCATGATCGTCAATATAAAATAGATATAAAGGGTCTACCTGGTGTCTGTTTTAAAAAAAGGCATAAGTTTTGCAATGGTAGGGTAGGACATATAAAACATATTTTGATGTATATAATTATTATAAAATTATAAATAAACATAAAATACAAAATAAGAGCACTTCAATTTGCGAGTTATTTTTACTCTTGTACTTGAATTTACTATTGTATTTATAATTCAAAATATGTGACGAGTTGTAACATTCACGTATGAAGTTACAAAAAGGTTATTAAATCGACCATAAATGAAATACAGTTTGCGATTTCTCGCTGAGGTGGTAAACTTTGTAGTGTTCATGTATTTTTCAGTAACTATCAAATATAATAAATTAACGCTTCCGCTAACTAACGCTATGGCCTACGGAACCGAAAGATTTAATGCTGCATTTAAGTCTCCACTGATTTTTGTCCTTAGTCAACTGGATTCAGTTTCTACTTTGAAATGCTATTTTTGCGATATCTATCTTAATATTATCCTCCCATTTACGCCTAGGTATTTCTAATGATCCTTACCTGATTGGGTTTCCATTTAAAATTTTAAGTGTTCCTACTTTCTTCCATTCTAGCTACATGATCTGCAAACCTGAATCTCCTAGACTAAATCATGACCTGACTACATTACTATATGACCTGATTCTAACAATGTTAGATAAATGGTATAAAATACGCAGTTCCTCATTATGAAGTTTCCACCATTTCCCATTCCCGTTCTTCATGGGTCCGAAAAATTGCCTCAAGAAAAATGAAATGAAATCTTTGAGTTTTACGTCCCACGGATATGCCGGTTAGGCTAAAGGAGGCGGTGATGATGAGTAATGATTGAAATGGTGGAATGAAGAAAGTGGGAGGAAACGGGAGAACCCGAGGAAACCCACGACACGGTGTTTGTCCACCACAAAGTTCACTTGGCGGGGGCTGGGATCGAATCCGGGACCCCAAGCACCAGAGGTGAACGCTCTATCACTGAGCCACCGCGGCCCCTAAATTGCCGCAAGATTTCACTTTCAAATACTTTCAGTCTGCGTTCAGTATGCGGCCATATTTCGCAACTATACAGCACAACAGGCATATTTTACGCTTTAAATTCTTCGAAGAATTCGCAATGACGAAAAAGTTCGGACTGAATAATAACATGAATTCCCTGCTTTCAGTCGATACCTAACTTCTTCGTGGATATGGTTTCGAAACATACAGAACTTTGACACCTATTTTTCTCAGAAATAGCATTACTCAGAATCGGTTAAAATTATTACGAAGATCCTATTCTGCTTCAAAAATGGTTATTTTGCAACTAGGTAGCTCAGGCTAAGGCTCACTATGCTCAATGAGGTTCGCGGTCGCCAATTTCAACCAGGCTCGATACCTTCAATACGGCTCACGCCAGCTCGTTCTCCCGCTCACTAAGGTCTTGGGTTTGTTATACTAAATGAGGCTTGAACTCGGTCGTGGTTGCGCTCACTAATCATGCTGATACTCGAGCTCGCTCGGACTCGGAATCTAGCTAGCTATCAATTTCAGAGGTTTGCGCTCAAAGTTTTTTTTAGAAATTATTGAGTCCGAGCCAGGATACCGAGTTTGGACATTTCTTTCCTGCTTACGTACTTAAGGAGGCGAAGAGATAGTTGATTCCTCCAGCCAGACAGTCTAATATTTCTCATGGTTACCAAATTACGTTCAAATAAAGCAAAAAAGTTTCTCTAGCCCCATTTTACCCCAGTATTTCAACCACTTGATGAAGCCCAATAAAGCTGAATATTAATTTTTAACAGGTGGACCCTTTATATATTTTAACTTAAACTACAGTCCTTGCAAACTCTACACTCCATATTGTACATTTTTAAATGTATAATTTAAATAACAAAAAAGTAATAAATACAGTAAATGTATATTACAAAAAAATACCTTATTAACAAATACCGTAAGCTCAAAAAGACGTTATTTAAAAGAAAATACATACTAATTTATAATTTCATATTGATTCATCGAAACACTTTTACCACAAAAATTCATTAATACTAGGAATAAAGTTGTACCATAATTTTACTATTTGATTAATAAATACACCTATAGACTACATTAAAACCAACGACAATGGAGACTTTCCACCATTTCAACCCTCGCATTTACTCAAATGCTGTAAACAAAACAATTTCTAACATTTTTTTTAAAAGGTATTCCATAACGAAATTTTACTGCTAGAATAACTGCAGGGATTAAGCTGAAGCTTAGATTTTTCCCGTATTGTTTGCGTTACCAGATCCTTTGGCAAAAAAGGCTTAAGACTCCGTAGGATTGGACTGAAACCACCCGGCAACAAGAAATGTTAAGACAGAAATATGAGGAAAAAAAAAACTGTTACTCACTACAAACCAAAGTATTCCTTTAAGTAGTACTTTCGGGAAACCCGGTTTCCATCTTCAGCTTAAACCAGTTCGAAGTGAATTTAAAATCATGGAAAAGAAATACGAATGAGTAAAAAATGGTTAAAAAGGAATTTAAAAAAAAATTGTGAAGCACACAACTTCTTGTCACACAAAGGTCAACATGTTACTGAACATTATTTTTTAGCAGGTAACATGTGTTGAACTTTGTGTGACAAGAAGTCGTGTACTTTACATATTTTTTATTCCGTTTTAACCATTTTTTTAAAAAAATCCATTCATATTTCTTTTCTGTTTTTAAATTCACTTCGAACTGGTTTAAGCTGAAGATGGAAACCGGGTTTCCCGAAAGTGCTACTTAAAGAATACTTTGGTTTCAAGGGCGCCATCAGGGGGAAGCAAGGTGGGGCGCTAACCTTCCCCCTAAGAGGAAATCGTACTTCGGAATATCGAAAGCCCAATAGAATTTTTACATTAGTTATAGTAAAATTTGAAACCTCACTTATATTTGCCCCCTTCCCCCCTGGAAACCACAGTATGGGCGCTCTTGTTTGGTTTGCGGTAAATACTAGCTTTTTTACTTATATTTCTTTCTAAATATAATCACCGTTCGCAATACACAGTGATAAGAAATGTTAAAATTTATCATATTTATTGAACAAAAATGTACTTACAAAGATGAGAGTACTCTATTTAATTTCCAATTGTAGGCTCAAAAATGCGAACCTGTTTCCATGGTAAATATTTTTAGTTTCATTTATAACTTAAAAAAGAATCGTAGAACGAAACCTGTGCTTTAAAATCTCTCAATTACAGGATACTAGGTCAACATTGAAAATCGTCCTTTTCTTTGCATGGATCAAATTCGGGACCACACGCACCAAAGGCAATGACCACTAACCATTTCGCCCACATAGAAGCACAGTAATAATAGCAAATATAAAATTAAATTCCCTACTTATAAGATAACACAGGAATATTTGGTTTCTGGAAGAACGGGAACTCAATACCAACTCTTGCTTGCCGGGCGGTCGATCTACCAGTGACACGACCTTTCTTTCTGTAGTTTGACCTTTCGTTACTTCGAATTTTTCTGATTTCAAGCTTTAGTTGACCCCTGCTATATTCATATAATCTAATCTAAGTAATATAGTCATCTGCAACACCTTTTTGAATTTCTTTTATTAACATCTTTGAAATTGATGAGATGATTTGAGTAAATGTTACTGCAGCCTAAAAACAATTTCTTCAAATTACACCACACAATACTCAAATCAGTTCTTCATTTCGAAGTTTTTAGCATTAAATTATAAAATATCATTTCTGACGATACACATGCGTAACAGAATCAAAAATAATAATAAGCACTACGTTATTTCTGAGACACAATGTATCAGTACTTACGAATTCTGATTGGCTAAAAACTTACGTTATAAATACAAAAGTAAAAGAAATAATTAGAAAAATCACGATTTTTAAAACATACTTCAAAACAAGGTGCCGGTTGCATACCTCAAAAAAGAGAAAAAAAAGCAATAATAATAATAATAATAATAATAATAATAATAATAATAATAATAATAATAATAATAATAATAATAATATCCTTAAGAGCATTTTGTACGTTAAAACGCAAAGAATCCACAAATAAATGTATTATTTTCAGGGCTTGAAAAATCTTGCTTGCAAGTACTCGCCAGCCAAAAATGTACTAACCAGACCATTTTGCAATCACAGTGTTTATACAAATAAACAAAAATAATTTTGCGACGCAATAAACACATCAATACATTTTTTTATTTTGTTTATTGGTATGTCTCTTACAAATTAAAAAAAAAAAGTGATACCTGCTATTTATTCCTGAATTCACGTTTTTGATTAATCCGACTTTACTCACCAAATGAAAAAAAAAAAAGTACTCCTCACTGGCGAGAAGACGAGTGGATTTCTCAAGCCCTGATTATTTTAATAGTATTTTTTTTTCTTTTCAGAAAAAGGCATTCAGCCTATTTTAATATTTTCTTCTTCTTTTCAGAAATAGGCATTTAACCTTTCTTCTTGAATATAACGACATTGAACGTTATCCTTCTAAAAGGGTGAGACTCTATCACGTAATTCTACAATTTTTAATAACGACAAAGTGTGGACGTATAAACGACAAAACTAGATACCAACTTTCGTGAATAAGTATCCTTTTCACCCTATATAATATTATCTAATTATATATTATGTTTAGAATCCTAATTAATACTGTTAAGAAAAATCCAAGAGATACATATTGTTTAATTCAGTTTGTAATTCTTTACTACAATATCCTACAAATAAACTAAGTCTGTTGTACAAATTGAAATTGGAAGTTTCAAAATAAACCAGTTTCATTTGTGCCGTGTCAAAACCTAACTAAGCACATAGCCAAAATCCTTATACAGTGAGTATCAAAAGTTACTGTCCCATTAATGAAACATACATTGCTAGTAAATTTTCTACACATGGAACACGTTTTCTGTTTTCTATAGAAAACACGTTATTTCACAAATTAAAATTCAGGAAAAAAGAGTAAATGTTGAAACAAGTTTCCTGAAATTATACCTCAAAATGCTTTATAGAAACAGGTCAGAACTTTTACTGCCAACTGTTTACAATACAACGCAAGAACTGGTGAACAACACGACGATCTTTGATTTCAAGAAAGAAGAAGAAAAAACGGAAATGGAAAAACAATAAATATGGCTATAGCTGTATGCCTCCACAGATATCTACACTCAGCAAGTTGCCAAGTTATCAGGTTTTACTGAAATGTGGGAAGAGGAGGCGCAAGTACATACGGGGAAAAATGTATAGGAGAAATGGCGCGGGTACATACTAAAAAGGTAAGAAGGCGCAGGTATCTAGAAAAAAAAGACTTACGTGCATAGAATAAAAATGGGGAAGTGATGGCGCATGCACATAAAAAAAGAAGACAAGGCGCAGGTACATAGAATATAGCAGAGAAGAGATGGCGCAGGTACACAGAAACAGAGTACAAACTTAAAAACAAACAATAATGTCATATAAATCAAGTCCACAATATTTTCCTTAAGAATAACTACTCAGTTACGCATACGCTTTCCGCAACCTATCTTACTGGCTACGACTCTCCAAGTGCCTTTATATTTTGTACTATTTTTGTGCAAAATATTCCATACAAATATAAATACTCTCTTATATACACTTCTTATAAATGTTATCACTGTTAAACTCACTGAAATTCAAGTACTTCACTCTGTTGCCGCAAAGTGCGAGCAGCTGTGTTGCTCGTTCTCTCTTCGGAATGTGGTCGCGCAGGAAACGTCTCGGATTTTCTGTAATATCAAATAAAAGAACACTTGAGATAAAATAATATGAAAATAACCCCTAGATGTCCTTATTTTACTAGTGTGTTATTTTAATAAATATGTTATTACACTATAAATGATGAGAATTTATATATTGTGAATACATACAGGGTGTTTCAAAACAAAACCGACAACGTTTGCGAGGTGATTCTTGACATCAAGATAAAACAAAAAAAAAGTATAGGCCGACCTGAGTGCACAAATGATTCCTTTCGGAGTTATATGCTACCGAAAACATGAAAAAATTAACTTTAAAGGTCCATAGCTCCAAAACTATGAGACTTACCGTAGTCGGGTCACGACTTCACTTAGCAACTAATGTGTGCGCTATTCAAAAATACATCGTTTCAGAATCCTGCCGTACTTCCACAACAATTTTTATAAAGATAGTTATTGAGTACTTTAAAATATATGTCCGTAGCCAAACTCTCTCTATAAAAATTGTTGTGTGAGTACCGCAGGATTCTGTAACATGTATTTTTGGATAGCACACATACTAGTTCCTAAGTGAATCTTGGCCTGACTACGGTAGGTCCCATAGTATTGGAGCTATGGACCTTTAAAGTTCACTTTTTCATGTTTTCGGCAGCCTACAACTCCGAAAGGAATCATTTGTGCACCTAAGTTGATCTATACTTTTCCTCCTATGTTGGTGTCAGGAATCAAATTCCAAACGTTGTTGGTATTGTTTTGAAACGTTCTGTATATGTAAATGAAATAGGTAATCTATAATTATAATTATACTTAAAACGAGATCAAGCTAGAAACATTCTACATCTGACTCTTAATTAATGCACAAAGGGAAATATTCCTATTTAATTCTTAGGGCACATTCCTATTTAATTAAGTGCTTGATGAGCAGTAATACAGAACTTTTAACCCTTTTAAATTCTTGCCTTTTTCGGCATTTTTCTTGAGTCTCAGATAAGCAGCGACAGTGTCATCCCTATTTACCCTAGGATCATGATTCATACCTCGTTTTTCTCCGAATGGAACAGCCTTTCAAACGGTACCAGTTACATGTCCCTATAATGTACCAGAAGGGAATTATTTGAAAGAAAATCGGGATTTTTTGACAAAAAAAAAAAACTTCTTCAAAGTTTGAGGCCCCCTGGGGCTCTACCGGGTCTGCGCACAAACCTCCAAAAATTTGGAAAAATACTACGTAGTGTACTAATTACTTGTGACAAATTCGAATTTCCTGTCTTGAATAGTAAGGGCGGGAAAATTTTTTACCCATGTTGAGAGAGCATCAAAAAAAGGCCCAAAAATTCCCTAAAAACAACCTACAAATTAAAAAAAAAAAATTCTGACACGTCCCTAATGATCGTAAAATTATGGTTCATACATCGTTTTGTTCAGGATGGAGTAGCCGTTCAGATGGTATCATCCGCATGTCCCTAGGACGTCCCTAAGGAGGTTACAAGTGAGGAAAATAGGGATTTTTGCTGAAAAAATCCCTCTTTTCCTGGTTTGAAGCCCTCTGGCGCGGCCCTGGGTAAACATAGAGATCCAGAAATCACTTTCGAAAATACTACTTCGTGTACTAATTGCTTGTGCCAAATACCAATCTCCTATCATCAACACTAAGGACTGGAAAAATATTTTCCTCTTCTGCGAATATTCCCAGAATGTCCCAGAATACCCTATATAAATTTCAAAAATTTCTTGACACGTCCCTAAGTATCGTAGGATCACGATTCATACACCATTCTCTTCAGAATAGACCAGGCTTCCAGATTGTATTACCCTCATGTTCCTCGAACATCCCTAAGGAGGGAAAATAGGGATGTTTGCTGAAAAATCCCTTTTTCCCGTTTTGGGGCCCTGTGGCACGGTCCTGGGTTAACACAGAGATCTGCAAATCCCTTTAAAAATATTACGTATGGTACTAATTACTTGTGCGAAATACCAATCTTCTATCTTCAATACTAAGGGCGGGAAAAATAGTTTCCTCTTCTGCGAACATTTCCGAAATTTACCAAGGATACTATACAAACTTCAAAAATTTCCTGACACGTCCCTAATTATCGTAGGATGATGATTCTTACGTCGCTCTCTTCAGAATCGAGAAGGCTTTCAGAAAGTATCGCTCAAACGTCGCTGAGCGGAGCAAGAATCGCAAAAGTGGGATTTTTGGTCCAAAAATATTCCTTTTTTACCCTTTTGTCCCTCTGAACCCCCCTTATATGTTGACGAAGAGATCCGAAAAAATTCTCATAAAAACTAATGAGTCCACTGATTGCTTATCGAAAATGTTAGGATTCTAGGATTAAAGGAAAGCTCACCAAAAAATGTTGAAATTAGACCTCAGTAAAAAAAGGGAATTTGTAAATTAATGACGTCATACCCCCCTATGTTCTGACGCTCGGAAGAGTATAGACCATTCCAAGGCTTTCTTGAATGCCTCCTCTCTTGGAAAATTAAAATAAACCGGAACTAAATAGCATTCTTAGTTCTCTTTTAATCGAATCTTTAAGACACTACAATATTGGTCGAGAACGACCGAAAAAGCTTAAAAGGGTTAACCTAAGCTTTCTCTATACATATTGACATAGATCCAAATGAAATACTCAGCAGTATTAGTGGTAGCACAATAAATGAAATTATATACAATATTCAGATTGTCGCGTCACTGAGACTAAACAATCTATTATAGACTTTGTCACCACAACATAATCAGAATAGGTAAGGAAAAGTAAAGAGGAGAATTTACATTATCCAGAAGAGTGATCTGCCATCTTTAAAGCCTTGTTAACAAATTATGATAATCGTTGTCGTATATAAATACCAAAATAACAAGCCGAAGATCGAGACAATGCTGATAAAGTTCATGATGATATTATTTAAAAAAAAATGAGACTTTATATATTCAACTGGCAAAGCACTTTCCCTTCCGAAAGTTGTTTACACTTCCTTGTTTCAAGGCTGATGTAAGTCTTCTGACGTTTACAAAGATTCTAAAGTTTTCAGTCATATTTAAATTAAGTATTCAGAGATACAAAAAAGTTTTTTTAATATATCAGATTATAAAGTATTCATATTTTAATTAAACAAGACACTAGTATAATCTTCTGTTATTCAAGTTCATTTTCCCTCTAACTTAACCCCTATAATAAACTTCTAGGCTTCTACATTAAGCCTAATCTAGAAACATAATTAATTCTGCCTTTAACTTTTATTCCTAGTTTACAAATCTATTTCCTAGATTCCTTTGTATCTACTACCAAAAAGCACAGGGTGGCCCAAAAGTAGGTATACAGTCCCGTACTGACCGGCTCATGGTATTTTATATAATTTATTTATTGCTATCCATAAAGATAGTGACTTAGTTCCTTTCTTTATTTGTTCTTAATCTCTTTTCACTCATATATTAAGCTTAGAACAGAATAAAATAAACTAATTATTTTAATATACTAAAATGTCATACTTGATCAATGCAGGGCTATATACCTACTTTTGGGCCACTGTATAATGTAACCCTTTCCTTCGAAAGTTTCAACTACTACCATTTTCGATTAACAAAAACAAGACTGCTTTCCTCATTACACAATATGTATTTCATACTTGTTAAGAAAACATAATAATAAATATATTTTTACTATTTAATTGCCATGTTGAGTGAGTGAGTGAATAAGTATGACTGGGTCCGCGTATTCTCATTCTATGCCTCTAATATCCATTATAATATAATCCATAATTGAGTCGCTCCACATCTCCAAGATTCCGTACTCTTCAGTTAAGCCTAATCAATTGTATAAACCCAATCACACATTTTGATCAGGATATATCTGTTGCTGTTTGCTTCGAATTCCCTAGTAACATTTATTATTTCAATAATATATCAACTAATTTACAAATATAATATATTACGTAATTTGTGACATTCCTTCTAAATCCATAAAATAAAAAAATAAAATCCAAATTATCAAACTATCTTGCTACACATACAATTTAACTTGATTATTTGCACAGGCTATCCCCTAACAACGCACAATCAAATATAGGTATGTGCCCTTACTCCGTTAACACAACGAGTCCACATGATAACAGCCTCATTCCATGCAAGACTAATTCCCAACAATACTGTATCTCCTTTCAACATTGTCTTTTCATTAAGTAACTCCAACAATATCATTTTGGGATAAAATTTCCGTAACCTTTACAAGTTTTCCACGAAAACACACACACACATTCACGTCAAAATACTTAGTACTGTGATCTCCTCAACAGCTAAATTTATTAATAACACAGGTCTGAAAAAATAAAACAATGCTAAGCTGTTTCGCTTTAGTTAACTGATTCGTATGTGTTGGGGTGCGCTCTATAAAACTCTATCAACTGCCAAAAATGTCTCTACACAAAAACCAATTTACAAACACTACATAACTAATCTAAAACATTAAAATCAATCACACATTTAAAACTTATATCTTTTATTCACGCCTAAAATTTCTAAATTTAATTAATTATATAACTAGACTATCAAAAATATATTTAAAAAAATAATTATATTTAAAATACAAAATTTCTCACAATATACCCCAATTAAAATAAACCTTAAGCATAACCACATTGTGGAAGACGCGTTAAACTTACGCCTTTACAAACCACAATATTGAGAATATGGAACTCACTATTTAGAAAATTACGAGTAAAATGCAGTAATTCAAATGAAAAAGTAACATCTAACTAACTTATTTCTACAGGAGCCACATCCCAAAATGATAAGGTAGAAACAGTGTAATTAATGGAAATGCTATTACCATGCAATCTACAGTAAGAAGAGGTAATTATATAAACCCTCTAACATGCAAATTCACGAGCTGTCGGTACAAAGAAAATAATACAAATATACGATTTAAAAAAATCACAGCCTATTTTTAGAATAATACTGATTCTATTGCACATTTAATTTTCTAACACCCTTCCCTTAACATATGGGTACATAATTATAATGATTACATTAAAAAAATTAAAAAACATTATGCTTGTAATCAATCGTGTGTGTGCTAAGAATTTTCAATTTGGAACAAATTTCTATATTTTAGACAACTGTTAAACATTAATTCTGTTCACTTTTGTAACATTATATATGGAGCAATCCAAATGAAATCGACCAATGATGGTTGCTGACAAAATTTAGTTTTTATTAATTTTTTACGTAAGTTTGTGCCACATTCAGGGAGTTAAAAACGGGCATTCATTTTTTTCTTGGACGCGCAGGTTTGTTCGTATCGGCCATTTTGCATAGGCGCCTCAGCATATTTTGAACTTTTCAGAGGATTCCGTTAAACGCTTTAACGTTTTATGCTTTAAAGATGAGTTTTCTCACATTTTCACAAAATAGACAGTAGTTATTCAGTAACAAGTGGATAAAATTGCATCACTGAGACTTACGTAGTTTCTGAGCTATAAGTTTTTTTCTTCAGTGGGACTTAATATCATGAAGCGCCATGAGGGGTGGATATAAACTTTGTAGCAAATGTCAAAATAACACGACAGTAATGTTTAGTGGGTAAAGTATGCATAATTTATGAATTATATCCTGTAGAAAAAAATGAAACGGCTCTGTTATTTCTTTTCTGCCTATAGCGCTGTTAAGACGTCAGTGAGGTAAACAGTTGACTAATTTGTGTACAGAGTTTGGCACTGATACTGAAAGTACGAGCTGTAGAAGTTGTGAACTCTCTGGGTGTGAGTTTCCGGAGAATCTTAGTGATTGGCACTCACACTCAGTCATTCGTAGATAGTTTAAAAGAGGTTCTTGGACCATGGAGATCGTTATTTTCCTGACTGATGTCTTTAATTCTCATAATCCACAATTTTTCGTCGTAAATACAGGCTACGGTATCATTAGGTGCAAATGACAACATGCTATGTTCTAGAAGTACTGAAGTACTGCAATCAGTAAATTCATCTAATTGTGAATATTCATAACGTCTGATTTGTGTTTGCGTCAGAGGTACAAATCTATGATATGATCTGGCATTGATAATTCTTTTACAAGTAGTAAATGTCGAATTTCTTGCTGTTTGACTGCACTTTTTCTGATGAAACATAGATAAATTGTATGCCTGAGATATTAACAACACAAAACCTGTACATTTGTTCAGCTGTTAAAATCGCGAATTTCACATCATTGCAACAACTTATAACTCAGAAACTACTCAAGTCTTCGTGATGCAATTTTACTCACTTGTTACTGAACAACTATCGTCTATTTTGTGCAAATTTGAGATTCTTCACTTCTGTCCTTCCTGAGATATTGGATGGTGAAAATACACGATTTTCAAAAATTCGCAAGGTTTAAAAATTCCCAAAAAATCAAATATATGGTTCTCAGATCTGAAACTTATTTGGGATGTTGTCTATTATTTAGTCTCTATGTAGACAAAAAACTGAAGGTAAGTCTCATTTAATTCGTTTCGAAATGTACATTCCAAAATGGCCATTTCTAGGTTTCCAAACTCAATGTTCAGAGCTTTTTCTTTCGACGTTCTGTGTACGTCCCAATGTGCGCAGAACAGAGAATGTTGTCCCATTAACTTTCATACGATTTTGGTTTGAACTCATTATCTTTAAAACCTAAAAAGTTACATCATTTAACGGAATCCTCTGAAAAGTTCAAAATACGCTCAGGCGCATATACAAAATGGCCGCTACAAGCAAACCTGCGCGGCTAAAAAGTAAATGAATACCCGTTTTCAACTCCCCGAATGTGGCACAATCTTAGGTAAAAAAAAATTAAAAAATAAATAAATTTTGTCAGCAACCTTTGACCTGGAAATTATTCGATTTATTTCATTTGGATTGCCCCATATGCTATCGATACTATTGAATCAAAATTTTTCAAGATGATTTAAATTTTAGAGCCGACAATGAACAAGATGAGTACAAACTTCGGGAGTATTTAATACATCCTCAAATTATACAAAAGTGAACGATATAGGAGGGGAAATTTCACAAGACAAGTGAACTCGTGGACTTTCTTTTAAATGCCTCTCATATACTTAATAGTATTTACTTACCTCTTTATATATATATATATATTCTTTTGCAGTTTCATTCATGGAAATCTAATATATATATATCTTTTACTTTAATGCTTGCAATTCGAAAACTAACATCACTATTTTCTCTTTACATTCAAATTGTAACACTTAAATTTCCCATAATGATAATTTAATGTAGCTGTTTTATTTTATATTTATATTTAGTATGAATCATAAAATTTTAAATAACTTTTGAAAAAAAAATTCTATTTATGATGTTTTCCTCTTAGGCCATAATTACTGGTTCGTCTATACCCCACTGAACAGATGCCCGAAGAGTAGTGTGGCCCTCACCACCATTCGCGCGCCAATCCAATGCAGTACAGAACAACCACAATGGCTTAAAAGGATTAACTCAAATTCTGACCAGACAAGTTTTGTTTCTAAAATTAACGAACATTTATTGCATCTGACTATTTAAAAAAAATGTTGTGTCATTAATTCCAAGATCTTGCTGAAGCGACACCCAACATCGAAACCTTTAAGCTTTACTTAAATGAAGACTATCATTAATTTTATTTATAGTACTTCAACTTGAAGACAATATTAATCAATCAACTGTATGTACCAATATGTACTGGTTTCGATTTGACCAAATAAAAATTTAAATATTTGTATATCTTTTATTGTAACTTCATATTCTTTAAATAACAACAATACTCCTTTACCTCTTAAGGAGTCATTTTCAAGAACGGATAACAAGATTACTTTAAGAAATTGAAAAAGGAAAATAACTCTTTGTTACCACTAACCATAGTATATAGTTTACAGTTGAGGTTAACTCCATATCTCACCAGGCGTGCCCATACTTATAATCTCCAATCAATAAACACATAACACACACAAAAAAATGTTACTATTATTTTCCCTATAATTCAGCATATTTGAAATACTGAATACATTCCCTTTACGGAGGGCAAAGGCTTGATATCTATATCTCATTTCATTTAAGAATATTTATTTAGTTATCCGCAATACCGTGCATGACATTAATATCAAAGCAATACAACATACAATAAGAAAGAAATCTACCTAACTAATCTAATCTAACCTAACCTATAGCTATCCTACTTCTACCTCATTTAGTACGGATATTGAAACCACATTTCATATTTAAGAGGGCGGATAACTTGCACATTATATATATATAAATTCACATCATACGAAATTCACACAATATTAAAAGAAATCAGACACATAAATAAATTGCACGCTGGAGTTGCCTCAACATCTATTTACGCTATCAGGAATAACAAATTTGTTTTTCAATAGATTCTCGAAAGTATGCAAATGAGGTTTTGATTATACAGCATAATTCAATTTCTGTGGAATTTTGAATTTATATGTTAACCGTATCACAACAACAACGTTCATGAAAGAAGAAAAAAAAAAAAAAAAACCTAACTTAAAGTGACTATGGAATCAGTACCGTCAACAGTATTAATATATATCAAATAACATGCTTTTAAGATGTCAACATCAAGACGATGTGCAGAGCTTTCACTATCTGGTCTCATAGCAGCAGCTAATTATAAGACTCGAAGTTCATGACTATTAGATTTTGTCATTACTCATTTCCTTCCCCTCTAAAGACTGTCTGAAATTGTGTGACTTAGCGATCCGCTTAACAACTCTTCATCATCATCATATACATAATGGAAAAATGACTATTGTCTCTGGTTAACAATTTTGAATTTAGTCATCAAAACAATGTCTCTGATACCCCAAAGTCACTAATACTTCAAGTGGTTTAAAGAGAAGTTCTCATGCAACTTCTAGAAGTCAACAAAATGGAGGATATAGTCACTAACCTGTATCCTGAGATGCTCACACAGTACTAAAATTTACCACCTGGTTGACTATCTGGTTGGTTCCAATATTACCTGAGCATCTCCTTGTCTCCAAATTACCTTGAATAGCACCAAGAAAACATCTTGGACGGTTTCCATCTCTTTTGATCAACCTCTAGTTGAATTGCCATGTTAAAGATAGGCCGTTCCCAGAGGAAACATTTTTAGTCACAATTTATATCTCACAAGAGCCCTATTTTTGCCTAATTATGTGCCAGGTTAGTCAAATTTCAGGTTTTGACAGGGTTTACGGTCCAAAATTTCCTTTTAGATGCACATTTTCCTTTTATATTTTAGAAGGGCTCTTGTGCTCTTTTCCTGTTATATTTTATATATGATCTTCTGTACACCTTACACACCCTCTCTTGACAACACTAGATTTAACTATAATAAGTATTGATATTTAATTTTTTTGTCTCGTAAAATATAAAATCAGTTTTAACAAAAAGAAAAGAGAATTTATTTATTTATTTCCGCATATTCCATTATTCTTTTTCTTCTATATTGAGTATTTAATGTGGCTGTTCCCACTTTGAGACATAACAACATGGCAAACGTTTGTTTACATTTCAAAAAGACGCACAATTCATGCAAGGTCAGACTTCAAAACCCCAGACCAGGTAAGCTTGTCATGGAACACATTAAGGTGTTCGTACTTTTATGAGAATAATGGCAGTTATGCTAAATATAATTTGAATCTCTATAAAGATAAACAATAAATTCTATCTTTCTTCCGGTCAAACATTAGGCCTAAAATTATGTAAACAAAAATAACCTATAACGTTTTTTCGTACATTAATGCCGAATAACTTTTGGATTTAAAACAATTTCATTATTATTGACTACAATCGTAATAATAAATAGGTTATCTCATGTCATCGTAGTATAATTCCGTAATATTAACAAGATAAATATAGTGACTTAAATATAGTGACTGCAAAGCACACCATCTGAGCCGTCATGCTACATCCCTTACGTTGTGTAGCTATCAATGTTATATTGTCGGTACTGATTTACAATATGCTAGTCAGCAGTGATACATATTATAATAAAAATAACCTACCGATAAAATGTACAAGGAATACTGTAATATAGAATTTTATCTAATGTTACCGGTAGTGAAAAACATACCGTAACAAAATTCTTAGCTTATGTTCTTCAGAAAATAAAATGGCCATCATCATGCCTACGAGAAGGATGTTACGTCACAGTATTCCAGTCAAATCTACTTACAATTAATTACCAACTGCACGAGTAAGCAATAGATTTCGCATCACCAGAGCAATTAGACAGATTCTATCAGCTGATACAGAAGGATCCAGATCGTCTACAGCATAGACAATAAATCAAAATAGCTTTCACCAAGATCTGATATAATGATATATTGAAGAAAATTAAACCAATCTAGTTTATTTATAGATCTAAGATTCTAGCCTTTATAAAGAATCGAGGCATTCTCAAATAAGCTCACTTATTATTATTCTTCATTACAGTGCTCGATGTCACAATACTGTTCCTGTAACGAGCATATCCGAACGGTGAAAACGGGAAATTCTCAAACACCCTACATATTTTCGTAACCCAAGAACCATTCAAAGGACATTTCCACTCCAAAAACGACACCCTGAAAGCAGTAGAGCACTCCTTCGGAAACATCAAAAAACGTGGAAAGACTACTCATAGAGGAGTGTATCAAGTGGTGATAATTATACGGCCTGGCAGAGGATTACACGGAAGGAATGTTAAGATTATAAATGGTTTACATGTTGCCACTACTTCCGTTTCAATGAAACCAATGGTAGCCAACACAGACAGGTTTCACTGTACTGTTCTTGAAATGCAATTTAAGCTCTACATTCCCATGCACGATTAATTTTGAAAATGTATGTATTTTACCGTAACTTTTGTATTGCAATAAAGTTACAAACAATATTAAAGAAAAAAAATACCTTAAAGCGGTTGTTCTATCACAGGGTCTGTCCACCAACTTGGATTCTCCTCCACTCTCAGGACTAGACATTCCAAGGAGCTGATTAGCCCAGGTAAGTGTGTGGTACGACGGTCCTTCGCCACCAAGTTCAGCGGGTAGAATATCTTTGTTTACAAAGTTGTGAAGAGTACTTAAATTGTTCCCATGTAGAAATATCTGAAGAAAGAAAATTGAAACGGAATATAAGGATCAAATACTAGAAGGAAAAATGAAATATTAATATTACTAAATCACATCAGACACAACCAACTGAAATAGGCGCCGACATAAGTTCAAACATAGAGGATCTCAATGAGAGTTAGAAAACTGGCATAGTCGAGAATATGCATGAAACAAAATACAACACTTAATTAAATTCTTTATAACACCGTAAAGAAAAATCTACTCTTTGACAAAATCTTGGTTAAAATTTAATTTAAAAGTTGAAAAATGTGTTTGCTTCTTTAGCAGAAATAATCGTCAGATTAAAATAATCTTTATTGTCGTCAAGTAGCAATCGTTAAAAAACAACTGCATAAGCTTGATACCGGCTGTAACAAGCGGAAGTTATTTTTTATTTTATTCATTTATTTTTTATAAAGTCATGATTAAAGTTTTAATACATTGAATTTTACGTAAATTATATACTCTGTGTATTTTTTTTTAATTGTTTCTTCTTATCTGACACAGTAGGATTATTTTCCACTTTTATGAGAGTAATGAAATCATACTAGAACATTATTGTAACATTGAGGTGACTGAGTTCCATACAGTAAATATTAGAAGGAAGGGTTTAGAGGTTACGATCCCCGGGCTGCAGTGCCTCAAAAGGCTACAAAGAATGGTTGGGTTAAGAGGAGCATAGTACAACTAAAAGATGACTTTATGTGTGAACTGCCAACACTCGATCAACTTGTCTAAGAGGTTGTAATAACAGCAATGGTTGCACAACTTTCTCAAAGCTCTCAGAAATAAGAAAAGAACTAAACCTACATCTATTACACTTAATACAACCAAAATACTGTCTTTTCTCCATATTTTATTAGTCCAACTCTCACTCCAATAACTCTTAGTTACTCCATTGTTAATGTCAGTACATCCGATTAAATACTGACTATTTTGCCTATGTATTTATTTATCCAAACAACAAATGGTTTCAAGAGTTGTTCTTCCTCCCGTCATTAGTTCCTCGACGAACGATGAACACCAAAGTCCAAGGACTCCGATTGCTAATTGTCCATGTCTAGTATTACATTTTATAACACAAGACATGATATGAAATATAGTTGGGAGTTTACTACAAGGGTCGTTCACGGTTGACCGGGATTTTCGTGCGAAAATAATCGATGAATAGCCGGATCATGATGAAACTTGCGGGTTACGTAATGCATTCCTTCTCGAGTAACTAGCACCCGGCATGACGCACTTGGCGCATCCGCAGCAGTTGCAGCGAACATGGCAGCAAGCAGTGTGTCTGTGGCTGTGGAGCAGCGGTGTGTAATCAAATTTCTTGTGAAGGAGAAAGTTAAACCAGCTGAGATTTTCAGAAGATTGCAAGCACACTATGGTGAACAAACGATGTCATGGACATGAGTGTACGAATGGTGTGAACAGTTTCGCGAAGGACGGAAGCTGGTGACAAATGCACACATTCGCCTGACTGCAGTCACATCAGTGAATATCGCACGTGTTGAGCAAATGATTAATGACCAAGATTACTCCACATTGTTGAGTAGTGCTGTACGAAAGTCCATTCGCAAGAAAAGACCTGGGATGTTGTCTGGAAATGCCATTCTTCTCCAGGAAAATACCCGCCTTCACACGGCCAATGTTACAACAACTCTGGCCGAAATGCGCTGGGAAGTTCTGTCCCATCCTCCCTACAGTCCAGATTTAGACCCCACTGATTATCATTTGTTTGCACCCCTTAAAGATCATCTGGGAGGGAAGAAATTCACGACAGATGAAGCACTGCGGAACGAGGTTCTCCAGTAGCTACAACAACAACAACCAAGTTCTTTCTATGCCAAAGGAATCAGGGACCTGCCACAACGATGGCAACGGTGCCTCGACGCGCATGGAGAATACTTTGAAAAGCTTATATAGTTTGGTGCTTCTTGTGTTATCTGTTTCCTCTGAAGAAATAGAAGTGCCGGTCAACCTTGAACGACCCTTGAACATTACGGATGAGTGATATATGTTATGAACTTTTGGTATACCATTTACACCTGTCTTAAAACACAATGACACGTGTTATACATAGCGAATTGTTATAAATAAGAACGCGTATGATAATTAAAGAAAGTAAACTGTGACTTTACAAACAATATTTGGTTTCTTGATATTTAGTGAAAGAAAAGAAAGAAGAAAAAAACAGCTGATTTGCTCAAATACAATACAGATGGAATATTGTTATTCTTATTATGACGTGTTGCATGGCCAGACATGGGAAATATACAAAGGAATTTCGGTAAACCAACTCCTTAAAAATAAACCAGTACCCTTGCAGAATAGGGTTCACTAACTAAATAGTTAAAGAAAATAATTCACAATAAAAAGTCAAGTCTCGATTCAAGTATACTATAATAGCCAGCTACACTCTTCCTGCTACGAATGGGGTGAAAAAAATGTTAAACCACAGATTTTTATTAGCGAACCGGATAAAGCATACTCGCGGAGACCTAAGAACCGTCATTTGGCCACCACTGCTCTAGAACAACTTATTATTGATAAAAATACAGAGGTTGATTCACTTATATTATGCCGAATTTCAATGTGCCACTTACCAAGGTATGTCGTGTTTCCACTACCGGTTGTGTTCAAATTATAGGCCACCTCTACTGCCTACTTGCCGGTATTGGAGTGTCCATTGCAGAAGACTGCGTTGCAGCTCGACAATGGGTATGGTGTCCCACTCCTCTTTAAAAGCTTTTTTTAGGCCGGTGACGGTACTGACTCGACGATAGAACAGGTCCTGATTGAGAAGTCCGAAAGCACAATAGTCTATTGGGCTGGCATCTGGACAGGGATGTCAGAGAAAGGGATTGCCGAAATTCCAATTTCCTGTTCCATATGGCGATAGAATTCCAGCGACGTTTTAGGCGTATGCCTGGATACCTTGTCTTGGTGTAGTTCAACCTGGTTCACGTCTTGACCGTACAATGCTGGGATTTTATGCTGGTAAATTTCAGTCAGGACGTGAGTCTGGTAGTACACAGCATTGGTTGACGTTATGCTCCATCTTTCGGAGATGCAATTTGCCAAGTACGAGAAACCGGCCACAATTATGAACCGTTTTGGTAAACGGTTCTAGCTGCTGACTCTGTGGCGCACATTTCTATAATACGGTTCACAGTGGCACCACCTTCACGAAAGTTACACACCTGACACATTTTTACGACGCACGACATCGTGAACTAAAAGTCGGAAAGGGCCATAATGAACCCCTCCCAGAATCTCAGTTTCGGCGGCATCAAAGTAAGCTTAACCGCACTGCTCTACTACGTGACTAACGAGCAGCGTTGCCAGATTACAGAAACAAATTTATCGTCACAATAACTAAAAATTATCGAATATCAGAAGAAATTATCGTATTTTTCGTGCCCACACAAAGTATATATATATATATATATATATATATACCGGGTGCACCATTTATAATGTCCCACCTTTATAACAGAGGAACCAAGAGAGAGAGAGAAGCGAAACTTTGCACAAAGAAACTACAGGAAGGGGGACATCTATCCATATATTGGGTACCATCACCAGGTGAACAGTGTTGCCAATCCAATATAAAGTTATGATTTTTTAAATGGAATGACCTAAATTTAATTTCATAATTCGAATCGGCAATGAAAACAGAGACGAAAGAGATGACACTCGCAGATCAGTGTTGCATACGTTTTGAGAAATAACGTTAAACGTGTGTCAAATTTAAACGCCTTTAACACACATAAGGAATGAAGTAGTAACTATTTATCCACATTAAATTAAACACTGGAAAGAACTCTTTAAAATGACTTCAAGTTTAGAAGGATCAGTTAAACAGTGTTGCCACAACAGAAGAGAGAAAAGTTGAGTTTGGAAATAGTGCAATAACTTGGAAAAGGTCCATAGTACAGTATGGTTTAAAATTCATAGAGCAAATCAGTATGTCATAAGAAGTATTGTCGCGTTTATTTGAGATCGATAAGTCAAGTACTTACCAAGATATTCGGTACTCTGTAAAAGCTGAGAATTTTGTGCTGTACAAGATGGTAACGCTGTTTCAAAATTCCCTTTTTTCCCTCTGCGTTAAGAAAGTAATAATCTGTGACTTAAGTTATATTCTGGACCTGCCGAACTAAAGTAAACAATTTAAAATAAGGAAATAATATTTTTTCTGTTTCATGAATTTTATAGTGTGTGTTACGAATAATTGTTTTTTTATCATTATAAACATATATTTATTTTATTTTATTTCTTTCTCTTGAATATAAGTTAGAAAAGACAATAAAACGTAGATATTAATAGTTCCCAATTTTAATTGAAAATACATAGGCTAAGTTCAGTTAAATGGTAGCAAAATTTTTCAGATTATCCAATATTTATACGTACTGTCCAATCTTAGGGGAACATACACAACGTATTTTGTATTTCATTCACCACGAAATTAAGTACAAATAATTTAGAAATTGTTCTTTAAGATGTGAGTTGCATTTATGGATTCATAGGTGTCGATTCCCTTATGAGGACTCAAACGTTATGAGTAAAAATACAGCACGTAGATATATGCCATAAAAGCTATAGTGGAACAAACATCAAACACCTGTGTTGGGTGCTCATTAAAAACAAAAAAATGAAATGAAATCTTTGAGTTTTACGTCCCACGCTTATGCCGGTTAGGCTAAAGGAGACGGTGATAATGAGAGATGAGTGAAATGGTGGAATGAAGAAAGTGGGAGGAAACGGGAGAACCCCGAGAAAACCCACGAGCACGGTGTTTGTCCACCACAAAGTTCACTTGGCGGGGGCTGGGATCGAACCCGGGACCCCAAGCACCTCATTAAAAACAAGAAATGTATCTGATCGGTTAAGAAACTTGTACCTGGTGGGTCCATGAACGGTTGGATCCGTAGTGTGCTGGCAAGTAAATGAGTACAGTATTTAAAAAAGTGATCAAATCTATGCTGGATGGTCACAAAGAGCAAGGAAGTATTGAACCAAGTCAGGGCAGGGCGAAACTAGTGGAAAGTCAAGGTTTCTATAGGGATCAGGCGCGTTAGCAAAGGTGGGTACGCTTGTAAACATACTGTGTAAATAATATTCCATAGTAGTTCTGCAAATTATATGCGACATCGTATTCCTTAGCGCAGCTTAATTTTCTGTATAACGTCCCACGTTTATGCCATTTAGGCTAAGGTGGACAATGATTAAGGCAAGTGACTGATGATAGAAGAATTAATGGGATGAGAATGTGAGAGAAAGCGAGAGTACTTGACAACCCCATAGACACGATGTTATCCACCACATACTTACTGGACCGGAAATCGTATCAGGGACCGCACACACCAAAGGAAAGCGTTCTACCACTGAGCAACCGAGCCCGTGAAGCTTAACTTTAAGAAGGCATAACCACACAAATTTCCTATTATAATTCAATCAAAATCTTTTTCTTTTTGTACAATGCTTCTCAATGATTGAATACAGATTTATGATATACTGCACTATGATATGTCTGAAAAGCGATTATTCTCGGAAAAATACGTACAAACTTTTGCATGTCACTAGAAACTATCATTTCATCTATTTGAAAGAACGAAGTTGGAAACTCACACGGGCTTTTGTCCGTATATGGAGGAGGGATATCAGCGACAGTGTGTATGCGCGTAAATGAAGACAAGGGAGAAAAAAAGCACCATCCTGTGCTACATGGTAATTATGGTGTAACATATTCTTGGAGTTCAGGATAAGCAAACGTGGGACTGTGTCCGTAGAAAACAAAAACGTCACCAGTGAAAGTAAAAGCGAAATGCTTATTTTCGCTTTGTGTTGAAGCAAACCGTTACAAAATGAGAGGGTACAGGCAGGGGCGTAAGCAGGGGGTGGGTCCGGACCCCCCGAAATCCCGACTTCTTTGTAAATGTAGTCTACTTTTAGGGGCAATTTTATAAATTTTGATATATAGTTTAGCCTCAAATTGTATTTGGACCCCCAAAACGCTTTAGACCCTTCCCGAAATAAATTCCTGCGTATGTCGCTGGGTCCAGGTATAATTACGAGGGTAATTTTTAAAGTTTTGTACACAGCCCATGCACGACCGTTTGAGTGGTTGGATCCAGTTCACTTTTAGGTTAGTTGTGGGTCAGAGTTTTGGCTTGACGATTGTTTCTGTATTTTCTGGTTTGCGTAGCTGTGTTGTGAGAAATTCAGTGGTGAACCCGACTGAGGTTGGGTTACACATGATGAGCGTTCCTATATCAAAATCGAAACCCTATGTGGAAAGAATCCAACTGAAATTTACAATGCTTCGCGGGAGGTTTGTGGAAATAGTGTAGTGGATCATAGCACAGTATTACGGTGCTCAGCTCGTTTTCGTGAAGGTCGTGTAAGCACTGCGGGCACCCCAAGAAGTGAAAGCCCTTCAACTGCAACAGACTACACCTCTGATATAATTGTGAATGACATTTTGAGAGAGGATCGACAAAAACATGTAAGAAAATTGCATATGAGGCCAAAATATCTGTCACTTTAGTTTACAGAATCATTACTGAGAAGTTGATGATAAAGATGAAATGGCTTCCGCATGACCTGAGTAAAGAGCAGAAAGTGTGTCGCAAAAGAATCGCAGAAAAATTGCTTCAACTTTATCAAACAGAAGGAAATCAGTTTTTACGAAGAACTGTTGCAATTCATGAAACCTGGATACGAGAATTTGAACTAGAAATGAAGTTTCAGTCGTCACAATAAAACAGTTCAGACTCTTCACTCCCGAAGAAATTCCGCCGGCAACAATCAAAGGTTTAACTCACGATGATCTTCGCGTGTGATACAATAGAGTGTCACAGGGGACGTCTGTAACAGGCGTATACTACAAACTGTTTCTGCAAAATTTTTTGTTCCGGAAAATTCGTGAAAGAAATCCTGATATGCTTGCAGTTGGTGTCCTCATTCTGAACGATAATGCAAGGCCGCATACTGCTCTACAAGTAAGGGTGACACTTAACAAGTATGGATGGGAAATACTTCTCTTCCCAATATAGTCCTGATTTGAGCCCACCAGACTTTGATTTTTTCCCCAAATTAAAATGACCACTCTGTGGAAAACGTTTTGATTTGATTGAAGCAGCTTTAAGTGAGGTAATCCAAGTGATCAAACACCTCAACAATGAAGGTGTCCTATCCAGAATACAGAATTTACAAATATTGGGAAGCTGTCGTAAACAAGTATGGAGATTGTATTGAAGGACTGTAAAGGTATTTTGTACAATAAATTATTTACTTCCATAATATCTTTCAGTCTGCAGGACTTTTGAAATGACTATCGTACAATATATTGTAAAAAAATATTCCGAACAGTTGCTAGGACATAATATTGTACGTAACGGTACATATAAACACTAAATGCAAACATTAGAAACTATTGGTATAACAAATAACAGTATATGAGTCTAATTTCGTAACAATGTTCGCAAAATTTGCGGATCGCAAACGAACGCAAATAATAAAATAAATATTTATAATTGCATAGGGCTACCAAGTATAGCAAAAAATCCAAACTTTACATTTCGTTAACACAATGCACTGCAGAATGAAGCAGTATAAAACATTTTAAGACATTCATTAATTACGACCCAGGTGCTGCGTATGTAAAAGAAAACTTGAACCAAGGTGACCAGAATTTTCACTTACGAAAACGGGATGCATACGAATCGGCTACGGGGAGGGGGGAATATCTTACTTCCAGATTGCATTTTGGGACTCAGCAGTGTTCTAAATTTACAAAATACACAAGTAAGAGTGATAACACACTGTTTCTAACTTTACGTGTACCACACAACAAATAATGGTTATCGATTGCAAGTTCTACCTAACAATTCTTTTAACTAGTTGAACATTCAGAATTCCCACTCAGTTTCACTTGAACCACGAACACTCAATTCCCATTTGAAAATTCAGAAGTAGTAGACTTGGCTGAACCTTGGAAACGAGTCTTGGTACGGAAGAGAGTGGAATTTCCATTGACGATTTATATTTTGAATAATAATTACGGGACACCTAGGTCATTTTTACTTAGAAACGGGACATTTAGGCGTTCCATTCGAGAATCAGAAAAAACGGGACAACGGTTGGAACAAAGGAACTGTCCCGGCTAAAACGGGACATCTGGTCAACTTGTACTAGACTCGGTTGAAACTTGGAAACGAGTCTTAGTACGGAAGAGAGTAGAATTTCCATTGACGATTTATATTTTGAATAATAATTATGGGACACTTAGGTCTTTTTTACTTAGAAACGGGACATTTCGGCGTCCCGTTCGAGAATCAGAAAAAAACGGGACAACGGTTGAAAAAAGGGACTGTCCCGGCTAAAACGGAACGTCTGGTCACCTTGACTTGAACCTGTGATTTTTGTGATATTAATGCACAATTAACACATTTTCACGTTTGGTGAAGTATCATAGAACGAGTTTACCAAATGTATATTTTGCTAAGCTAACCAAAGCCAACCTACTTATCCTAACTCATATTTTATGTTCAAGGACAAAAGGAAAGAAAAATAAAACACCTAAATAAAATTTTAGTAAACCCCATCAGCACTATATTATAGAAGTAAAACATATCACGCATTGGGTGATATCAATAAAAATAAGTAACTACTCCTGAGAAGTCCTGCTCGAGAATCGGAGTAACTACACCTGGAGTAATCTCCTCCCTCAATTTCGTATCAATAAAACAAGCCACTACTCAGGTCTAGTCTGCTCCAGATTTATGAACGTTTACTCGCGCTTCCTCTGCACGTAGCACTGAGTCGTATCAATAAAAGAAGTGATTACTAATTTCTCCCATTCATCGCGCAGTCATTTCGTTGTTTTTAACCTATGGCGTGTATCTTAAAAGCCATGAAACGGGCAAGTAGCAACGATAGCTTCAATCAAAGTGCATTTGTGGATATTCTAAAAGAGTTTCCAGTGGTACTTTCAAAGTCACAGCTACCAGAAAGTAAACGAAGGAAAGCCGAAAGTTTGAAGGTAATTACACTGAAATGCAACGAAATATCGAATACATCTACGACTGAGACACAAATTCAAAAGAGAATCTTTAATATTCGAGCGAGAATAAAACAAAAATAAAAAAGAAGAAAAAAAACGGGAAAGAAGAAAGTAATATTGAAACCATGCGAATGAACCTATTTGAGCTGACGGATGTTGATTGGAATCCAGCAATATTAAGATTAACACGACAAGCGCATACCACGTGTTGTCCAAGGTCTTTGTAGATTGTTTGGCTTTAAGAACGAAATCAGACACTTGGCTCCTTTGTTTTCTTTTTAATAAAGTCCAGCCACCCACTTCATAAATCACGTCCATCTGATTGCGTTTTCCACACCATACGTGTCCCATTCTCATGTATACACCCTTTCTATCAACGTTGAATTGAGTTGATTATTAGTTTAACGTCCTTTTCAGTAGCGTGCCTATATGAGACAGAACCCACTGATTAACGTGGAATCCAAACCACATGAGCTCCTGCCGGGAATCGAACGCGGGTCTCCTATGTCAAAGGCATGTACGCTAACCGCTTAGCCACGAAATAGCTCTTCCTATTAACGTATTACTCTCCAAAATACTAGGTTTCTTTAATGCCACTTGTGTATAGTCAAGTGCTCCGATAGCACCCGGAAATGTATATTGTTCTTGCCACTCTGCCTTTGCTGTTTGTATATTACGCACACTTCCGGAAACAATCCATTTTCAGGTAGCCATAGACAGTACTTTGAGCCACACCAAGAATCCCCTGACATTCCGACCTTGAATCCCGGATCACTCACGTAACTCAAGAAAACCAAGGGCACCGATTTCTCTGTAAATTGGGGGGGGGGGCATTCAGATGTAGAAGGTATATATATCAGGTTTTTAAGACAAATTGCACTCTAATTATGCCAAATATTGTATATTCATAAATACAATAGGGGGCCCACATGAGCTTTGGAGGGCCCGGGTCTCCTGGCCCCCACAGGATCGGCGCCCTTGAAGAAAACCCGCATCTTTTCATCATTACGTAGTCCACCACCCCGAATTTCGGTTGATTCTCCTTATAAAATGTTGTGCTAATCACTACATTTTCTTCCATAAACTTATAATGCTTTTTGTAATCTCCATTTCCAACATTTCTATGCAGTTTATAAGTTTTTTACGTAGTAAAACAATCATATACTCTGCCATATTTCGCACGGAGTCACCTATTTAGCTTGCTCCACAAATTTGGAGAAGTTACTAGCATCACAGAGGAGTCTTTGATTTTTATTGATATCAAACGCGTAGTAGTTACTCGGCTCGAGAACAGAGGTGTGGTTACTCTAGAGGGGCGGGGCTTCTCCGAGGTCAGCCGAGACGACTAGTGCTCAGTTCTCTTTTTATTGATACCAATGCGAGTAACTACTTCAAAATTGGGCGTAATGAGTAACTTCTCCGTTTTATTGATATCACCCATTGTTGTGCGTGAGCCTGTGTATAGTACATTGTCAGTCAGTCTTACAACTTGCATTTTGGTAAATTTATTTACCTTTGAATTTATAATAAATATAGTTCTGGTTTACTTTTGGTGCACCAAATTTTGAAAGATTTACAGGAAAAATTCCGTACTTCGTATGAAAAGACACATTTATAAAGAACAATTTCTGCAAACGATAGAGTTAAATACAAAGTAATACACCTGTATTTTATGTTTACAAGTGTAGGTTACTAGTGTAAAATCCTTATGAGTACTTTACTACGGATAAAATAAGAGAGTGCATATAAATGATGGTTGTATCAGAAACTATATTCCACAGGTGCTGTATTTGTGTACAGTGTACAGAAGTTGTATTTTATGTTTACAAGTGGAACGCTACAAGTATGAAACCGTGACAAGTATTATTGAAACTCATATCTGCCAAAATCCACTCGTTTTCACTATCCTCATTTTTGCATATACCAACCATCGCTGACGCACCTTGTCCCTTCGGATGCACCACCTCCCGTGACTCGGTTAGATAGCATTCGTGCTTTTTAGTGGCCTACTAACACATGTTCTTTCTTGTTTTTTTCATTGCAGTTTCTATGTATACATCCGGACGCCGTATTTACACGCAAATCCTAGCAGAATTTTAATTTTTCAACAATTGATTATGATAGTCCCCTTGAAATTTAACTATGCAATTTGAGATGTTTTCGTGTCGGCCAGCGCAAATTATTTAGTAAACAATAAGAAGGAATTTGTGAAAGAATTCTAATTTTTGAACAATTATTTCGAGTGGTGCGGCAAAAGTAAACCTGAACGAGAAATATTCCTAAAAATGTGCTTAAAACATTATGTCGAGCTTCACACGAAAGGCAGTAGCGCGTTTCAAACTTATTCGATGAATTGTAACTACACATTCAATAAATGAGCTGACAAATACAGAAGATAACGTGCAGTTTGACAAGCTGGCTTGAAAGTAGAAATTTAAAAAAAGTACATGACTTTTATAGTACATATAATTATGTATTTACAGAAAAATGTCTATTTCATTGGTGCATATAGGGTACAACTCATACAGCTAACCTTTACAGAGATTTATAATATGGTAGCAAAATAATAATAAATAAAAATAAGTACTCAAGGCCAATGACTTTAAAATTTTAGGTTTCTAAGTGAGAGTTCATATGTACTAAGTATACCACACAAAGAAATTTCTTTCTTGAACTGATGTATAATGCGAAAGACTTGGGGAACTATTCCGTTATGGATTGCGTCAACGCAAAGCAATATTTACCATTTTGTTAGTGATCATCGGCACAGCAGTTATAATGATTTCTTGTATGTACAATTTCTTGAACATTGCTTCCGAATAATCCCCTTAGACGTATGTTAGCAAACGAAGGAAGTTGGTAATCATCTTGGTTACACCCACTTGC
The DNA here is from genome assembly GCF_964235325.1 of Thermobia domestica. Classification (NCBI taxonomy): domain Eukaryota; kingdom Metazoa; phylum Arthropoda; class Insecta; order Zygentoma; family Lepismatidae; genus Thermobia; species Thermobia domestica. The sequence goes on along the minus strand of NC_137457.1, from coordinate 278,146,783 downwards.
CTACACCCACAAGCTACAACACAGCCAACGAAATTGTGCTTGGAAACCATCTTTTGTATTGCTTCAATTGCAACACATTGTTACTTATTTCATTAATTCGTGTTTAAAAAAGAAATGGTAACAGGTCGGTAATATTTACAGATGGATGATATTGAATTGTTTCGATATTACCCTCCTAAAGTTGCACGAGAATAAGTATATTCATCGCACGAAATAGTTATTAGGTAACTCTTGTAAACGTATTTCTACCATTTTGTTGAAATGTGAATTCGTATTACTAACTCAAGAACAATTTATATCCACATTCCGTTTAATTAGTCCCTTCAAGAACTCAAATGGGTTTCATTTCATTGTATGTCCATTCATTAATGTTTCATTTCGTTTTAATCATTTCTTCACGTTTTCTCCAACGGTGAGGGAAAAAAGGGAATTTTGAAACAGCGTTACCATCTTGTACAGCACAAAATTCTCAGCTTTTACAGAGTACCGAATATCTTGGTAAGTACTTGACTTATCGATCTCAAATAAACGCGACAATACTCCTTATGACATACTGATTTGCTCTATGAATTTTAAACCATACTGTACTATGGACCTTTTCCAAGTTATTGCACTATTTCCAAACTCAACTTTTCTCTCTTCTGTTGTGGCAACACTGTTTAACTGATCCTTCTAAACTTGAAGTCATTTTAAAGAGTTCTTTCCAGTGTTTAATTTAATGTGGATAAATAGTTACTACTTCATTCCTTATGTGTGTTAAAGGCGTTTAAATTTGACACACGTTTAACGTTATTTCTCAAAACGTATGCAACACTGATCTGCGAGTGTCATCTCTTTCGTCTCTGTTTTCATTGCCGATTCGAATTATGAAATTAAATTTAGGTCATTCCATTTAAAAAATCATAACTTTATATTGGATTGGCAACACTGTTCACCTGGTGATGGTACCCAATATATGGATAGATGTCCCCCTTCCTGTAGTTTCTTTGTGCAAAGTTTCGCTTCTCTCTCTCTCTTGGTTCCTCTGTTATAAAGGTGGGACATTATAAATGGTGCACCCGGTATATGTGTGTGTGTGTGTGTGTGTGTGTGTGAGTGTGTGTGCGCGTGTCTGTGTGTGTATGTATGTATATATGTTCCACACATGACTTATAAAGCTGTATAATGGGAGAGCAAAGTGAAAAAGCAGTTAGGATCATCAATTCGCTTGTTCTCCTCGCCCACCAAAAAAAGAGAACCGAGTTTCACTGTGATTTTATAGTAATCTTGCTGACCTGGGATTTGTCCGCTGAAGCGGTTTGGGATTCAAAAAGGAAAATGTCATTTTGTTTGCTCTTTCGTTTTACAGTCGATATTTTTGTTCCTGTCCATCTCCGTACAAACAACTGTTCTTCCTTATGCACAAAGAAAATACCAGTGGAAAATGTATATTCTATTCAACCCTAAAATTATCGTACGTTCTATAATTATTATTTTCTACCAACCGGAGCTCAAAATTATCGTATGTTTTGATAATTATCGTATAGTCTGGCAACGCTGCTAACGAGATATTCTTGCCTGCCTCGTAATAATATCACAGCTACGGTTGCGCATGCGCGATACAGTTGCACATTGACTTCAACTCAATATAAATGAATCAACCTCTGTAAATTAATTCAAATTCTTACCTTCTCTTTAGTTTTTTCCTTAAGGAATGGTTTAATCACAGTCAATATTGCCTCCACATACCACGGCTGATTGATGAAATGGATACCCTTAAACCGTGCTGGGAAGCAATCCTGAAGGCCCTCGATTATAAGTTTTAACACTTTTGGATTGAGGTTAGTACTCTGGCGAAACGAGAACTCGCTCCAGTCCACTATAATCACAAACCCTTTCTTTTGGTTCTCAACTTTTTCAATCAGTTTCTCCAGCGACAAAAGAATCGCTTTATAGATAGTCGTAAGTGAGTAAAGACAGTGGTCCCAGTTCGACGTAAAAACGAGTAAAACACAACGTCCATGTTTGTCCGGCTGTGGCAGAACACCTGGAAACCCGTCACGCAAAGCCTGCTGAATGGAGCTTTCATGTGCGTTGAATTTCACAAACAAATGCTTGTGCTTCTGGCGATACAAATAATAGTTACACAAAAGATTAAAACTTTCTTCCACGTTGAATTTTCTTGCATGTAAGAATCGCAGAATAAATTCATCATCGTTTCGTAAAAAACCTGCAACAATATATGCAAGACAAGATTCATTACATATACAAGAAAATATCTAGAATCAAAATTACTGTAACCAAAAAACCGTAGTTGATATTACATCCTAAAATTCTACAATGTTAATAGCGTTTAACGAAAAAAAAAAAATCTAAAAATAAGCCATACACCAATAGATATCATTGAATCAATCGGAATCCCCACGTGCACACAGATTCTGACCTTTCTCCAACCCTGAACTTTCTCAAATTGCTCTGTCTCCACCTGGTTTTCAGGTTTTGTGGCGACCAGGTGGCGACTGTGATTGGCTGAGAGTAGCTGCAAGATCGAGCCTATGGCTGGCGAGGCTCCATCAGTTTTATTTTCCTCTGAAATTACATGCGGCATTACAAAATTATTTAGATTACATAGAATATGGGCAAAAGGTAGAAAACTCGACAAATTTTCGTTTAAAACAAACGAATGTATGAGTACTGTTTTAGGATAATACAAGATGGCCGCAAAAACAGCTGTCAAAAATTCTATTACGAAGATGTTAATGGTAGTATTGTATTTCAGACAATCGCAGCTCGCCACCTGGTTGCCAGAAGAACAAAACCTGGAAGCCAGGTAGAAGCGGGACAGTTCATGAAACTTGAGGTTTGGAGCAGGGTCAGTATGCGCGTGCGTGGAAATTCCGATTGATTTGAATAAAATGATATGGTCGAGTGTAAATCCTCATGAGCAGTTTTCAAGAAGAAAAAAATTTTTTTTGTAAACCTAAAAATTGATCCTATACAATAACCACGCCACCTATTAAGTTGGAACTGATACTGGAGTAAACACTTTCCGAGCTTTCCATTATGACGCTAGCAAGATGACACTACACAGTATTATTAATCAAAATATAGCCAAAAATTATGATTAACTCTCAAACTTTAATTTTTGCTTACTATAATACTGTCCCCGTGTAGCGTAGTCGCTTACGCTCCTGCCTTTTGGTGCGAGCAGTCCCGAGTTCGATTGCCGGTGGGGACATTCGCTCCAAAAAGGTGTACCAGTTTTTTGCAGTTTAGCCAACCTGAGGGAGATTTTCCTACGATTTTCCTCATTCACTCTAGGCAAATGCCAGGATGGTGCCTAATATAATAGTCGCAGGCCGCTTTCTTCCCCATTTCTTTCTTCCTCGGGCAATGTGATGGCCGAGGGACGTCATCTCTCATATGTGTGACGGGCTAACATGGCCATAGATGCCGAACATCCAGAAATCTAATCCCTAATCCTCACTCTAATATTGTTCAAAGATGATACATATACCAATCGACAAACCACATCGAGCTAAACAATATGAGATGAAGCAGGACAAATTCTTATACGTAGTTTTCGAGACAATCTAGAAAAACTAATTTTTATGACCAATAATTTATATATATTTTTTAAAATTCTGTTCAAACATTAGTTATTTATTTAGTTACTGTATAATTAATGTTAAGCAGCAGATTGTGTCTAATGTTGGTCACTCAATACTCCTAACAGTGACAAAATACTCTTCTAACAGTGATTCATGTACTACTTATAAATGAAATCTTTCAGTTTCATGTCCCACGACTATGTCGAGTACGCTAAAGTAAACGGTGATGATGACAATGAATGAAATGGTGGAATGAAAAGTTGGAGGAAAAGGAAGAACCCCGAGGAAACCCATGTACACAGTGTTTGTTTACTACAAAACCCACGTGGCGCAAGCTGAGAGCCAAATACTTATAAGATCAAAATTTTCCAGTGTTATCTTCACAAATGATGGCTCATGGACATAATACAGTATTAAGGTCATGTAACTACCCGCAAGAAACGTTCTTGTTAGAAATGAAACGAAACGAAATCTCTGAGTTTAACGTCCCACGAATATGCCTTTTAGGCTAAGGGAGACGATGATTAAAACAAGTGAATCATGATGGAAGAATTGGTGGAATGAGGAAATGAGAGGAAACGGGAGTACCCCGGGAAAACCCACGGACACGATGTTGTTCACCACAAACTTACTTGGCCGGGATCGAACCAGGGACCCCACGCAACAGAAATAAGCGCTCTACCACTGAGCCACCCTGCACCATATCGTTCTTGTTGTTACGGGATGAAACAATATAAAAACGTACAGTTTAACTGGCCGAAAAGTGTAACGAAAATTGGCATTAGCCAGAGTTGTTAGGCTGACTGTCGATTATTATTCTTTTCTCTGTGTTAGTGATGGTTTATCGAAAAATTAGTCCTATGGTGGTGTAAAGATTTCAGTAATTATTTTATCTGGCAGTTAGAGATAAAAGGCTTAACTTTCCAAGTAAGGAGAAATTAACCTCATTAAAAAGACCAATAGCAATTAGGAGACTTGGAAGTTATCTACAGGCCACAAGCAAAGTTTCATGCTAAATAGTTTCGCTCTTTTATTCACTGATTCAGTCATTCTTAATTAATCAAGGAAAAGTCAGAAAATAAACAAGCCGAAGTGAATCGAACTTAGATGCTCCCGGTGTGCAAAGCTATTGGAACTCAGTCTCTGTTTGCAAATCGAACCTGTCCCTGACCGAAGTCGACCACCACGTATAGAGGTATTTATTTCTAAAACGATGGGCCACTTGCCCACCAAATTTGATTCAGATGCGGCCAGCAGTTACCGAGAAATAAAGTATCATATAAAACTAAAGCACAGACAACTATTTATAAATTCTGACAAATCTGCTTTCCCATAGAAATAATTGTGAGTTGGATTTCTTTCCTTTATAACTTGAGTTGTTTTCCCACTTCCAGTATCCAGACTTTGAATAACTAAATCGATAGATTATTCATCTGTGCACGAAAACACAAAATTATCCCACATCACTTAATCCTGAATGGGTTAAATATGTGACTGTTACCATCGCTTGTTTAAAAAAAAAAAAAAAAACTGAAACCTAATGGTCGTTGGTTGCCCAGATCGAAATTAAGATTTGTATGCTATGTAGCAAGAAGAAGTTTTAGTTAACTAGTGTATTTTTCAAATAGTTTTTTATTTCTTAAGTAACTAACTGTCTTCACGATGTAGAAAGTTATCGGCATAAATTCGACTTCTATGTTAGCTTGAATTTCGCTACAGGATAAAGAAAAACATAGTGAGTTTACATGGACTTTAAATACTAGCAGGTGGCGCATGAATAGTTTAATTATTTCGTGTTAAATTTAAAACAACACACAAACACCTTTTGCAGTCACTGGAAAAATACGGATAGTCAAGGTCACGGAAACTTATCGTTACGCGTGCGTAGTAAGCAAGCTTATCGCAATCCTGCATTGTAAGGAAAGGATTGGCTGAACACGCATATTTGTCAGTTTAGTGAACGGAAGTCGTTTTCTATGCAGAAACATGAAGCGTTACAGCAACACAATGCAGATTAAGAGCCCATTTCAGATATCGATGGACATCTGAAATGAATACTATTCTTCGTTTGTTTCGAAAAGTTTCAGGCAGAAGAAAGTGTGAAAGAAGAGAGACGACCTCGAAATGCTCCTGTGCACTCGCCAGAAAGCATCACCACTCTTCGAGTTGCAATGCAATGTAGTCCTGATAAGTCAACTCGGCGTGCTGCGCTGCAAATGGGAATATCTCGTCGTCGAAAATGTTTCTCTATAAAATAGCTGTACTTCATAAGTTATCACCAAATGACAAAATGTTGAGAGGTGATTTGGAATTCCTTTCAACAGCGAGGTTATATGAGACGGGACCTACTGTTTAATGTGGAATTCGAACTATATGAGCTCCGCCGGGAATCCAACTCGGGTCTCTCACACCAACGACAAAAGGAGAAGCCTATAGTTTGCACAATGGTGTAAAAGCAAGGATGAGATTATGAACAACACTTGATTTCCTGATAAGATCAATTTCCACAGTGTTTGTAAACAGAACATCGGGTTTTAGACAACAGAAGCTTTGCAAGGTTGTGCACAAAAAGAATCAGCATAGAGCGAAAATTACAGTATGGGCAGCTTCGTCAAGTCATGGACTGATCAGGCCTGTGTTGTTTGATAATACTGTAAATTCTGAACGATATTTGGAAATGCTTTGAAATGATTTTGTTCCACAGCTACCCACAACTGGTCTTCCTACTGGAACTCAGTGGCTTCAAATAAGACGACGGAACTAACCCCACACCGCCAACACTGTGTTGAATTTTCTGAATATGGCGTTCGGTGATCGAGTAATTTCTAATCGCTATCCTGACCGTAACAATAAAGGTTATTTTGGGCTACATGTGAGCCCTGATCTAAATCTCTGTGACTTTTTTCTATGGGAGTATTTAAAGGACTGATTCTTCGGCTAAACACCCAGAAGGTTTTTGAAATTCGAGCTCACATAGTGCAGTTATGTACTCAAATACCTGAAGACATGTATCGCAGAGTAATAAGAAACATTTGTAGCCGCCTTGATGAGGTTATTTGATGTGAAGGTGCCCACATTGAATATGTGATGCATTGACACTTTTCCATGAATGTATTAATAGTAACCAGTTAGTAGTAATCTAATCATTTTTATTTCATTACTAAAGGTAACAACTAAAACTTAAATATGTCATTTTTATTCGTACGCCACCCCGTATAAATAGTCCTACTCTGAACAGTGAGTACCATTTGAGTTTACATGAACTTTAGATATGAACAATCTTACGTTGTAAAAGCGTAGTAAGTAGCTTTTTGAGTTTACATGAACTTTAAACATGAGTTGTCTTACCTTGTGTCAGATTTTTTCTAATTCACTCAAATGGTTTCAGTGTTCGCCGACATTTTTATCGATGACAGCTAAGTGTTGCTAAACTGAAAGCATGCATTAAGGTTTCTCGCTCCCTATGGAATCCTTCTGATAGAAAAGTAGAAAATATGTATTGCACAGTTTATAAATATTATAATTAATTTTAGTTCTTTATCCTTTCTGTAAAAGTAAAAGAAGAAGGAAACTACAGATAACTGTAAATCACTTTCCATAACTGAAACGAAATCGGCTTATTGGAAAAAGTCATTCTACTAAATCCATTCTATTTACTTATAGAAGCTGATAGCGCACATATTCATAAGAAAAGCGTCTCACCTTGTGCCTCCATGTTTATTACTCTAATTGAATAATTTCTTCCTCTCTGGGAACGTCATCAGCACTATATTTATTAGTGTCACTGGATCCTTACTTTTACATTTCCTATTGTACGTTTGGTTTTGATAAACTACACAAGCCAAAATAAGTGATCAATCGCCTTACACTTACAATTCACAAAATTTTCGAATTATTAAATCTGCCAGTGGAATTACGTTCACAGCAGCCAAATATAAATTGAGGAACAACCACATACAGCGTAAATTAAAGACATATTGTGGAATTCCACATAAATTATCAATGAGAACAATGATTTTGTAAAAACAGTGAATTGATGGAATATACAGGGACAAATATTATGGCGATCAAAAATCAAAATTAAGTCACTGAATACTTTGCATTAATTGGTCTTTAAAGAAAACAAACTCACAATGGGAGATGTAAAAGTAAGGATTCAGTGATGCAACAAAAATGGAGCTGATGACGTTCCCAGAGAGGAAGGAAACATTCAATTAAAGTAATAAGCACAAGGTGAAGCACTTTTCTTAAATTCATTACCTCTAATGGAATAATTCCTTCCTCAGATTTTCACGTCCACGATGGGCAAATATTTAAATTCAGTGGTTAACATTAAATGCAGCATACTTCTTAAAAGAAAGTGATTTTGCTTTAGTTGTGAAAAGTGATTAACAATTATCTGGCATTTCGCTCCATTTTTACTAATACAGAAAGGATAAAGAACTAGCATTAGTGATAACTCTTATGAACTAAGCAACACACAATTTCGACGGAACGATTTTTACTACTATTATTTTTATACATGTGTATATAATTTGGAGAAATGACGTTATCTACTTTTCTCTCAGCAGGGAGGAACCTTAACATATCCCTTCAGTTTATCAACTTTCAGATGTTCTTGAACAAAATATCAGTAAACACTGAAATAGCCTGAATCATAAAAATTCACTATATAAGGTAAAACTATTCATATTTGAGTTATGTATTCTACAGCATCTATCAGCAATTATATATAAATCTTCTTATGTCAATATTAATTGATTTTCAATTAAAATGCACATACTTCAGATTTAAAAATGCCCGCGCTTGGATGAATTTCTAAATGTGCTTTCTACACTACACTAATTTGAGGATACTGAATCCAATGTAACTAATTTAAAGAGTATTGTCCATGGATACCTAGAAAAATGATCTCGAATTTGGAATCTTTGGTACTGCTTATGTCAATAATAAAATTGCCCACGCTTGAATACATTTCTTATTGCACTTGTTGTACTAATTGCAGGACCCTGAATCCAACTATTTTCAAACATATCGACTCGTCCATGGAGCCACAAGAGAACTTATCTCAAAATTGGGATACTTATATTTCTTTTTATCCCAGATGTGAGATCACTTTTCTAGGAATTCTATGGACATTAATTCAAAGTTGGGATATTTATTTATATCCCAAATTTGAGATCACTTTTTTTTTTTAAACCTCATGGACTCGTACGTTTAAAAGTAGTCCTATTGAATTCAGTGTCCTAAAAATTAGTATAAAAACTGAAATTAGAAACGAATTCAAAAGCGGACGCTTTTACTTCTGGCATAAGAAGTACTTCAGACATCCTAATTTTGAGGTTATATTTCTCGTGACCCCATAAATGGAGGATATGTGTCACGGATTACGTTAAACTCATTTATTAAACTTTTGTCCGTGATTGTACTTTTAATTTAATACTCTTCAACATGATTTGCAAAGGACAGTGAAAGGAAACTTTGGATATTTAAAAACTCATTTAAGAACTTCTTCCGTAAAAATTGCTTTGTAATTCTGTCTTTGAATTTGCTTCCACCAGAGTCAAGTCATCGGGTAAGTTCGTTCCATGATGATAGGATATTTCTGTAGGTACACGTACCTATTTTTTCACCACAAGTACAGTAAATGCATGACCTCAGCACTAGTCGAAGAACAAAACGACTTCGACTCCCTAAAGTCGTGGCATTAGTCCCTAAAGTCGTTAGTTATACCACAAGCAAGACTTTGTATCCAACCAGGGAGTCGATCTGGATACTGAAGTGTGTCGTCTACAGAACTTGAATTAGATAAGTCTACACCAACGAACTTAAGGTATGTACTCACTTCATATTTGTCAATGCATAGTCATGATACGGTACACTTGGAACATTGCAACAGACACGAATAAACATAAATTACACCCACTAAAACAATTCCTCAAAATTCTATTCTTTCATTTCACCATAAACAGAATGTTCAGGAATATTGGTGTCGATCTCTAGATTTCTAATAAAAAAAATTAGTTATTGCTATGACTATATCTCTCGCGTAAGCTCCTTAATATGTTAAGTACAAATTACTTACAGCAAAACCTCATATGTTTGAAAACAATTTCATTGGATTTAGCATCGTCTACGTAATATAAAAATCGCAGTTAGAAATGTATCCAAGTGTTGATAGTTTTACTATTGGCATAAGCAATACTCCCAAATTTGAGATCATTTATTTTTCGCCACCCCATTGACGGATATGTCTGAAAATAGTTTCCATTGGATTCAGCATTTTCAAATTAGTACAAAAAACACAATTAGAAATTTATCCAAGAATGGGCATTTTTTACAAGTGGCATGATAGTTATAGTACGCGACAGAACATAACCAATTTTTTCCTCGAAGGTCAAGATCTAAGGGTTTACTTGTCCCTACCATAAATTCTTCATTGTAACTAGATTCCGGTGTTGCCGCTCCAACTCAGGTAGAACTTTATTCAGCTCTCAGTACCGGCTCCGGCGTAAAAACTATATTATTATAATTATTATTATTAATAGGAGAGAAAATTACTTGTTGAATGACCTGTACGTATTTTATCCTATTTTAAATGGTTATTCTTGTTTTATTTATCAGCTTATTGGTTTGCAACACTCAATAAGGAGAATAGTTCCAGCCTTCATTGTTTACCCTGGCGACAGGGAGAGCGGCTAAGCTTTTGTAATACCGGCAACATCAAACTGGTTGACAAACCTCAAATGCCCGCTAACAACTATTTGATGGTTTTACTGCTGATAAGAAAACTTAAGGTTTAGTTTTGAAAACAACTATAGTTCTTTTACCCGCTATATGCCACCACAGAAAAGTTCAGCTACAGATTACGTCGTTAAAAAATAAGTTCAATAATTTAACCTTCCATCAGTATTTTAGTAACCTTCCACCTTTAATTTTTACCTATGTCTGGACGTGTGTGAATCAGATCCCGAACAGCCTGTATAGCTTGTTTTGTGTCCAGCACTACTTCTTTCTTCTCCGAGGACAGATTAAGATTCTTCATATGCCAATTGTATTCCACATATTCAGCCATGCTCTTCTCTCAGATCTCCGTCCTGCAAAGGAAGACTGAAGATAACCACTATGTAATATTCTGTAAAGCACGCAATTTTTATTACCTTACTTTCATTGTATCCTATTCATGAATCAAATTATTAAATTTTCGATTTCGTTGTGCTTTTACTTTCCTCAAAGTCTATAACCAGGAATAAATAAATAAGGGTTTGCTGAATTTTAGATTAGCTACAAAGTAGAAACAATATGTAGTCTAAGATAATACGTATCCTTAAATGCTAATTTAATGGTTGAACAGAAATACTTTAAACGATATAAGGTCTAAGATAATACCTTACCTTAAATGCTAATTTTCATTGTCAGGAATACTTGAGATCATAGGATAGCGTTATAAAACCATGACCCTCCGCCTTTACTAAACATAGAAAGGAGGTAAGAAATTGTAATTGAGAGGATTTTTGTGTGTGATCTTTTAGGTGCGTAAGCTTGGGAGTAAAATTTTGCTTAATACGAGAAATTTTGGGTACTGTATCACCAGACCAGGGGCGGATCCAGGGGGAAGCGATCGCTCCCCCCAAAAAAAAGGAAACTTTCCTATTTTATATATAGGCCCTATATAAATAAAACCCATCCCAAAGTTTGGAGCCCTTAAAAGTAGCAGTATGACAACCCACCGCCCCCCCCCCCCCAGAACTCGGTCCTGGATCCGCCCCTGCGCCAGACCAATTTTAAGAATAAGGAAGAGTGAGTGAAAGGCAGGCGAGGGGAATAGTTGAAGTTAAAAAGTTTGTTGTTGTAAGGTGTTTTTGATGTTGTAAGCGGCATGTGGAGGCGGAAGAGATTATTTGGCGGAGTGGTACACTTGTTACGATTTAGTGGCGAAAAAGGCAAATGTGGAAATGGCGTGTATGTCAAGGTTCTGACATGGGTATTGTGTTCCAGTTTTTTAAAATTATACAAAAATATTGAATGTCTAAACTTAATCAACCTAACTTGCTAGGTGGCCACTGCTGCGGTATATTTCTGCCCAAAGTACAGAAGTTGTGAGCGTTACAGCATGAAACCATGACAAGTGCTATTGAAACTCGTATTATAGCCAAAACCCGTTTTCACTACCCTCGCTTACACGCGTACCCAGCAGCTTCGCCTTACCCTGACTCGATTAGGATGGCATTCGCGCTTTCTAATGGTTTTCTAGCATACGTTAGTTTGTGTTTCTTGCACTGTAGTTTTTATGCCATACATCCCGACGCCGTATTTATACGAAAATAGTACTTTTCTATTCCAAATTATAAAATTTTACGCGCCACTGTTCTGAAGGTAACTGATTATAACTCGAACTAATCTAATCTAACAAAATGCAGTACATTACGGTACTTTTTTTTTCGCTTTTCGTGTGGTGCGGCGATATAGCATAAATGCTGAATCTCCGGACCAATTTTAAGAAATTTAGGGGTCTATTGGAGAATTCATTTAAGTTTGTGAGGAAGAATGAGTGAAAGTCAGGTAAGGGGAATAGTAAAAGTTAAGAAAATGGTTGTATTTTTTGGTTGTTTTTGATGTTATAAGCGGCACTGTATGTGGAGGCGGGTGGACTATTTCTCGGAGGTACACTTGTTTTACTATTCGGATCCATAGACTGGAAAAAGGGCAAGAAAAATTTGGGAAAGTCTTTAATTTGCCCATACTCACAATCTTAAATAAATTCTCCAATTGACCCGGTAAATTTCCTAAAATTGGTCCGGTGATACAGCAGTTAACCCCTGAAATTATATGTAGAAGCTGGTATTACTTGCAAGAAGCTGAAGGTTTCAATGTTTCAGGACCATGGTAGTCGTGTTTTAAAAGGTAACGTGACTTTTTTTTTTTTTTTTCTTTGTAGGTTTGAAACTAGAGGGGCATCTCTAACCTTAAGCCATACTTTTTGTGCTAGGTTATGCTCAATCTGCACTTCCTACTCTATCACCAATTATAACCTCTTCTCTTCTTAGTTTTTAAATCAATAGTTCTGATCAAATCAATCTACAATTATAGAATCCGATCCTAGTACATTCAAATTTCAAAGAAATAAATATACCTGAATAATCACTCGAAAACTATAATATTCCGACAATCATAATTTAAAATGTCTTTCTGCTGTCATACCTTTAAATGCACATTTTGTTCGTAAGTTTCTTTTAAATACTTGCGTCTTGCATCCACAAAATTTATCAACACGACAATCGAGACGGTGACTTACTGACGGTGGAAGTCAGAATTGAGCAAATTTCTTCTCCGAATACGAAAAGCGAAATTGGAGGGTTAAGGGCCCCATTCAGTAGCAGTTTGCGTTAATACAATGCAAGATTTGCATTATACAGTAGTTTCTGATAGTTGGAATATCAATTACAATTATTTGCTGCATTATGTGCGTTTTCTTCGATCCACAAATTTTGAGAAGTATAAAACAAGATTCCAGTAGCTTTGCTACTTTTTTCATAATCTCGTAATTCAAAATTTCTAATGCATATTTTGCGTTGTGATGTGTTCCGCAAATTTTGCGAAGACTGAGACGGAATTATGCCCTATGTGTCTCAGATAATATGGAACGAATTGGTAATAGATTTTGATATCTTTACATATAATATTCTTTTCTCATTAGCAATGTAGAATATATTTCTAGACTTCCAAAATATGCTATGCGTGTCAAAAGTCTTATAGAACGACTTTGTCCGTCCGGCTGTCTGTCAACAGATATCACAGTGAAAACAGTAGAAGTTATTCGGAAGCGTTTTTTTTTCTTTTCTGCAATTAATTCAAAGTCCCAAGAATAGGTTTCATTTCCTACATCAACCCTCTATTGAAACCGGAAGTGGTTCAAATTAACTATTTTCATGTGAAACGTTTATCATCATATAATGAAAATGGTAACAGATAGCAAGAAGCTGTTTCTTACAACCGACTCATCATCTCAAAACAACATAACTCAAGTGTTCACAACACTGGCAAAACCGGAAGTGGTTCAAATTTAGTATTACTTCCAGTTTCAATACTGACCTCCATAGAGCAAAAACGGTAAACGATATCAAGATCCAATGTTTGCAATCGATTCAACTCCCTAGGAATAGGTTATATCCTTTCCAATAACCCTTTATTCAACCCGGGAATAACCCTTTATTCAAATTTACCATTTCAGGTTTCAATATTTATCACTATATAACCAAAATAGTAACATATAGCGATAAACAATTTTATGCAATCTATTCAGGGTCTCAAAAGAATACAATACCCGTCACACTCTTATCAAAACTAGAAGTGCCGGAACTTGAAATTTACTAGTATGTCCGGTTTCAATACTGATTTTTCTAGAGCAAAAACAGTAAGAGATATAGAAACGCAGTTTTTGCAATCGATTCAGCTTGCCAAGCATAGCTTTAATCTTTACCGTCAATCCTCTATTCAAACCGGATGTGGTTCAAATTAATAATCTCTTTTGATAATTTGTACTAATAATTAATAATTTCAACATTTATTACAATAGAACATAGACTGTAACAGATAGTGGCAAACTTATTTTTGCAATCGATACAGCGTCTCAAGAGTATATCATCACCACTCGAAGCACTAGGGTAACTGTCCCAATAATTGACAGTATAAGAACAGTGTTTGACAAATTGCAAGTTTCTTCACCCTTTAAATGAGCCTGGCTTACTGATCTCTCGTAGAGGTACGAAGGCATCCTTCCTTCATCTATATAGACCATCATAAAAATAATAGACTAATAATTATTATTTTTTACAATATGTATACGAAAAGTTGATCATTGTACCAGTAATTGACACCAAGATTTGTGAGATTCACCAGTAATTGACATCTCCTAATATCTTATTCTAATGAACCATATAATTTTCTACCAACTTATCAAGCTGATTTATAAGTTTCCACCTGGATAAACATGTTTATTTCTTTCGCTAATATAGCTACTATAGTACTAGTTTGCACTATCCATCGATTTTCTGTTTTCTTTGGAGAACTACTACTTAGAGGCAAATATTAACAGTGGTGTGGGATTAACAACACTGCAAAGGAAGAAAAGGTGGCAGCATTTACTTGTACCTAGTCCCGCAGTCTTGTAGCGTCGGAAAAAGGACGACAGTGTCAATTACTGGTACACTGTCAATTATTGGGACAGTTACCCTATATCGAGATTGAATTTAATAGTACTTCTGGTTTCAATACTGATTTTCATAGAGTAAAAACCGTAACAAATATCGAGATTTTTCAATCGATTCAGGATCCCAAGAATCGATTCTATCTCCTCCCTTGATCCTTTATTCAAACAGGAAGTGATTGATATTAAGGTTTTTGGTTTCATCTTTTATTGCCATAGAACAAAAAACAATAGGCCTAACGGATAGCGAATAGTGATTTTTTTTATATGAATTCAGCGTCCGAGGAATAGGTTCTTTGATCTTATTCCTCTATTGCATTGGTTTCCAACCTAGAGGTGTGAAGAGCAAGCAAAGGGGGCGCAAACAATGACAAAAATAAAATGTGAAATTGTGAATAAAACACAACTTGAATAAGCATTTATACTTAAGCGAACTTCAAAACTCCACATCTTTGACATTGTCTTTCCTATTCCTATTTAAGATTTTTATTTTTTATTAAAAACTAAACAATTATGGAAATTATTATTATTATTATTATTATTATTATTATTATTATTATTATTATTATTATTATTATTATTATTATTATTATTATTATTATTATTATTATTATTATTATTTTACAAAATTATCAAAAATGAGTACAAACTGCTATTTCAGTATGGATAGATGGTCTTCAAAAACTTATCAAATAAGGGCAAAGAAAAATTTCAGTGTGATCGCTGACATTGCTTTTCCTTCACAAGTTTCTTGATAATCGGTGATAAGTTTCACAAAACACGCCTGAGATCACTTTCCACTTCCAAACAACAGTTCTGATACTTTGATTTTATTGTAGTCAGTGTCGGAAATTCTGATTCACATATTTAAATTGTCGAGAACTGAACAATAACTTTGAAGACTTCTTTTGCTACTCTTGGATAAAAAAAACAGGAAACAAACCGAAAATAATTCTAAAGATGTTGACTGAAACAGTTCTTTGTCACCTGAATCGCATTTCAATTCAATTGCTTTCTTCTGAATTTCATGTGAAAGTAAATTCACGTCAATTGTAAAAGGTGTTCTTGCTAATTTACACCGCCAATCTTCTTCACATAAATCAGGAAAATATCTCTTGAATTTATTATAGATTGAGTTTACGGCTGAGTTGATATTCTCTTCAGAAGATGAAATCACACATTTTTGTCGAGAAGTTCATTTAATCGAGAAAAAGAATAAAACTTAGGCGTAGAAGCATTCAGATGGTGTCTTCATAATATGATCTCTCCATGAAAGCTCTTGTCGCGTCATAAGAAGTTAGTATGTTCGTGTTTCTACCTTGGAGTTTGAGATTGAGATTATTTGATGTTTGAAAAACGTTAGCAAGATATGAAATATTTCCACACTTTCCCTACCCTTAGAACAGTGTTCGAGGTGGAAAAAAGCAGTGGCGGTATGTTTTATTATGATTTTAACTCAACATACCGGCCATTTAGATATTGTCTTGACACTTAAAAACCAGAGACGGTATGTCCTCATTACTGAAAAACCAGAGGCGGTATGGTATGCCACCGCATACATTCTCACTTCGACCACTGACTTAGGAGAAATATTTCCACATCTGACTTAAGCTCGTACAGCCTACTTAAGTATTACCTTTCGACAACCAACGAACTCCCGTATAGAAAAGTAAAGCTTCATGTTCAGTATTGAGGCAGGGGCGTCGTTTAGGGGGGCAGGGAGGGGCATTTGCCCCCCCCCCTGAGTTTGAGATGTATATAGATTTTATCAATAGAATAGTAGTAAATCAGTGAAAAACGCGAAATTTTACTTATATCAAGGGGTCTTGCCCCCCCCCCCAAGCAAAATCTGAAATGACGCTCCTGTATTGAGGTCGTCACACAAAACTTAAAAGAGACGAGTATTCAAGGCACTTGATTTCACACAATTAACAACTTTAATAGATAATGATAATGCCTGCTTTAGGTTTTCTGGTAAACTTTTTTGCAGCTAAGACTTGTCTATTGTAGTATTTCTGTCCTTTGTCAGCTTTATAAATCTAGATCGGGAACCTAACATTGCTGGAGTTAGAACACCAATTCCTATTACTCTGTTCCAAGACAATTTCAGCTCTAAAATTACTGATAGCAGAAGAAACGTCAGAACCTTTGGATGACGTCTCCAAACTTTTAGAAAACAATATTTATTTCATTAACCTATTTTCATTTACAAACTGATAGTACACTATTAAATGACAATACTGAGATATGTCCGCTGTAATTGATTTATTTAAAAACTTTTTCAAATACCTGAACTCTTAAATCCAAGGCCATTTCATTAATTCTTCGTTTTACAGTATCATCTGAAAATGATATTTTGTCTTTTTTTCTTTCCCAAGTACAATTTGGTTGCCTTCAGTATGCAGTGATTAATAAGAGACTCACAAGGGAAGGTCACGAACTGGCTCCGCTGAGATCTGAAAAGACACAATTGTGTTTGCATTTAATATGTTATAACTAGACGAATCCCAAAGTTATACGTGTCACCGGTCGGGATATCTTGAGTTAGAACATATTTCGTAGTGTAAAAGCTATTAGCTGGCAGAATAATTTTAACTGGGTCATTTGTTCGAAAACAGTTGGGTAGATGAAAAATTCGGGTAGATGGTAGATGGGTAGATGGAAAAAGTATCCCATCATTTTTAAGGACAAACGTTTTGGGGCAAAAAAGTTTGCCCCAGGATTCCCCGCAGAGTCCCAGACGAGGTATAACTCAAAAGTTTCAAATGGCAATAGGGGTTAGGTAGTACATCATTTGAAAGCTGTTGCAAAATGAAAGATGACGAAACAAGTCTCGACTCTCTACGACAATCCCATGCAAAATGGAGGCGGGTCAAAATGTAAACAAAAACATAATTGAAAAGTCCATGACCACCCCTATAAATCGGAAATGGTGAAACAAATGTGAAAACAAGAAAGCACCTGTGGCATTATTTTTAAAGTACAACTATTTAAAGTAAAAACGTCTTGTTCCAGGGTCCCTGAAGATTCCCAGGGAGTTGTAACTCAAAATTTTCAAATGACAAGGAAGGTTACTACGTCCATATAGTATTGAACGGGCATTATTATGTACACGATAAGTAATTGTAAAATAATTCCACCTATACTTTCAGAAAACAATAATAGAACTAGATTTATATATATATATATATATATATATATATATATATATATATATAATAAAGACTTTTATTGTCGTTAAGCTATACATAGCAATAGACAACGTCAAAATGTGATACAATATTGATACGTAAGTATAAATAAATAATGATCTATAACTAAATTAATGATGAAATGACATTACAAAATAAATTACAATAACAATATACATTTAAAATTATACTCTGAAAAAAAAGCAAAGTAAGCCGATCTGACATAGTTATCAGGAACATGATTTTTTTAGTTGTTTTAGCAGATATATTACTCTTGAGAGTCTTCCAGAAATATAATTAACATGCTGTTCCCACGATAACTTGTTGTCAATATACAGACTGTCCCATAATTCGTGTGTAAACTTTAATTTCATAGTACTCAGCACTCGTAAGAGCTAGAACTGTGAAATTTGCAGGCAATTTAGAGGAAGGTCAGAAGATTTGTCTGATAGCAAAACGAAGTCTTGGGTGCTAGAGTCTGCGGAGTTACAGGGTCAAAGGTCAAAATGCGATTTTTTCCTTATGGGATTTCAATGTTAAATAGTAGTCTCACATGCCATTCTTTTGAATATCCATCTCAGGTAGCAAAAATTGGTATATCGACATAAATTTTAATCCGAAACAATGTGATAACGAGAAATTTGCGCAATCGTGACCCCGTGACCTCTACCATGTCATCTGTGACCTTTGCGGAGAAAGCTCCCTTTTCAACAGCTTATTGTGCACGATTAATTCAGTTGAAGATAATGTTAAAAAGCATATGCATAAAGGATTTATCTAAGATCCTTTTTAGCAACTCGAAGAGGTCAGCAATATCATCAGAGGTCAAAGGTCATGCAGTTAAAATGTCATGTTTGATGTGTTAGCAAGTATGAAACTGCGACGTTAGAAAACTGATTTGAGCTACCATAGAACACATGCATAAAGGTCCTTCCAATTGGTGTCTATGGGCATAGGAAAAAGGTCAACAATTTCATAAAAGGTCAAAGGTCACATGGTTAAAATACCATGTTTGATGTGTTAGAAAGTATGGAACTGCGACATTTAAAAAATATTTCAGGTACCATAGAGCACATGTAGAAAGGTCCTTCCAAAGGATGTGTATGGGCACAGGTAAAAGGTAAACAATGTCATTAAAGGTCAAAGGTCACGGAGTTAAAATTTCATGTTTGATGTATTAGCAAGTATGAAACTGTGCTGTTGGAAATAAGGATTTTAGCTGCCATGGAACACATGCAGAAAAGTCCTTCCAACGGGTGCACATGACCATACTGAAAAGGTCATATTGCTATATGGTGAAGAAGCCTAATTTTGTAATTCAGGTACTGCAAGGAATGGTAGCTATCTGTTTGTTTGATATTGAAAACAATGAATAGAACATGGCATGAGTTCCACGTTTTGTTAATTACTTATCCTTGCAAGACTGCATTCGAAATGTCTTTTTCTTATTGAAACATATTAATAGCTATTTAATACACAGAAATATTTGAAATATTGTCTTACCTGTTCAGATTGCAATTTATTTCATGTGATCTCTGAAATGTGCTAAACATAAGTTCACTCTGTGAACAAGGGTCTTTGTGAAGATGTTTTCAAGAGTGTCCGGAGTTATCTGTTCAACGGCACGCTGTATCGATTGTCGATGTTCTTCAAGTGTTGCTGAAGGAGTTTTGTAAACTTCTTGCTTAAGAAAGACCCACGGAAAGAAGTCACATGGGGTTAGATCAGGACTTCTAACTCGCCACTCAACATCGAACCCATACTTATTAAACGGTTTCCAAACCTCCCTCTTAAAATTTGTAATGTCGCCCTAGTACGATGTGCTGGAGCACCATCCTGTTAAAACCACATATCATTGTGTGGATCAAGATTTAAGCGATCAAGTTCAGGGAGAAGAAATTCTCGCAACATATTTTGATATGTAAGTTGACTAACGTTTCGGAGAAAAACGACCCTATTACATCAGTTGCTGTTAGTCCCATCCATACTACAATACCCCTTTGATCTGCACAGCGTTCAATTTTTTTCCACCGGTGGACTGGGTCCCCAGAACAGTGCATGTGACAAAGACACAGTTCCATTAAAAAAAGACTTAGCTTCATCTGACATTATAATCTGAAATAAAAACATGGGGGTTTTATTTGATTTGTCTATCAACCAGTTACTAAATAAAATTCTGGCATGCAAATCATCATCTTGTAATTTATGTACAATCTTCATCCTGTACGCCTTAACTTCAAGCACACGCAATATCTTACTCAGCGAACTTCTTTTGACGTTGAGTGCCACACTCCGGCGACGAACTGATTTTCTCGGTGAACTAAGTACAGAATGAACCACTTTGCGTATAGTGTCCTCGCAAGAGTTCCTTACAGGCGGTCCTGCCTTTCGTTGTCTGAGAAAGATGTTCCTTCCTAAAACAGTTATTTTGAAACTGCTTGTAAAGACGAATAATTTGGCTATTGCTTACTTTCACATCCCACTGTGAAAGCGTCTTTCCTTGCGTTTTTGTAGCCGACTTCCTACTAAGAACGTAACACTCAAGCAAATTGGCACGTTGTTCCTTTGGTAGAGTATCCATTGTGACTCACACAATTACACACGCACACTTCCAAAAACGTAGGCCTATGGGTATAGGGAAAATAAGAAATACAACAGTTTTTATTTTCTTACACAATACAAGACAGACAAGATTCACTAACTCATTTAATATTAAGCTCAACTCAATACTCTACTGCCACACTGTCTTTGTCCAACTAGATTATCATTCAAGTAACACCAAACCGCCCTTGTGAATGAAACAGACTGATTACTTGACGTGAGCCCAAAACATAAACAGACCGCGTTTATGCTTCAATCACGGAAGGGTATAAATAAACGATAAGATTGCGTCCCTTCATATATGGGAAAGCAATTTATTCCCAGTGGAGTTACTCTTATTTTCTTCTCAATTTCCTGGGTAAACGTCAAGTCAATATAAAGGTTGCCATATTTATTTAACATGAGATTACGGGACATCTTTGTTCTCCCCCCAAACTCCTCAACACAATGCATTGTTTGGAAACAGTTTATTTTCAATGCATTATCCTATTTGATATGGATACAAAGAAATAACGAACAATCTAGTAGTACAGTCTGTACTTAGGATTTTTTAGAACTCTTGAATGATTTGCATTTACTTTTTTAGAACTCTTGAATGATTTGCATTTACATGTGATATTTTCATTGGAATATGCTATCCAAATAATATCCTTTTTATAATCTAGGAAATGAAAGAAAATCGTGCACCTGCTATGTCCTAGAATGTCCTGCACACAATAATGACTTTCTAAAATTACATATTCTTGTTATTTAAAAAGAATAGGTTTTCCGAGAGCCGAAAAAACTGAGCCGAGAGTGTACTTTCAAACATTATAAGAATCCAGTTTAACATTTCGCATAGTTTAATACTACCAATATACGAACAACAAACCTTTCGTGATCTTTGACCCCTTACGACTATCCCGAGTTTCATTTTTGGTTGAAACGAAACCTTCAATAACTATTTAACGCATGTTTTCAGTGGCATCAGTGATTGGATTAATGTTGTACTATAAGATGTTGAAAGCAGAAGGATTCCCACCCCATTTTCCTAATAAAATATTCCTAGTTTTAAATATCATACCAACTAAATTAGTTTTCAAACATTGCCGTCTCATGCTTGCCAATGTACAAACTATGAACTTCATATTTCGTTACCTTTGACCTTTTATGACATTGTTGACCTTTTCTTATGCATGTATTCTATGCCTACCTTTCTGAATGTCTTCTATGGCAAGTCAAATCATTTTTCAAACGTCGCAATTTCATACTAGCTAGCAAATCAACTATGATGTTTTAACTATGTGATCTTTCAACTCTTATAACATTGTTGAGCTTTTTCTATGCCCATAAACACCTCTCGGAAGGACCTTTCTGAATGTGTCCTATGGGAGCTCACATTCTTTCTAACGTCACAGTTTTATACTTACTAACACATCAAACATGATATTTTAACTGGGTGACCTTTGACCTTTAATGACATTGTTTACCTTTTTCGTATGCCCATACACACTAATCGGAAGGACCTTTCTGCATATTTTCTATGGCAGCTCAAATCCTTATTTCCAACATCACGGTTTCATAATTGCTAATACATCAAACACGAAATTTTAACTCCGTGACCTTTGACCTTTAATGACATTGTTTACCTTTTACCTGTGCCCATACACATCCATTGGAAGGAGCTTTCTGCATGTGCACTATGGCACCTGGAATATTTTTTTAAAAGTTGCAGTTCCATACTTTCTAACACATCAAACATGATATTTTAACTATGTGACCTTTGACCTTCTATGAAATTGTTGACCTTTTTCTATGTCCATACACACTCCTTGGAAGGGCCTTTATGCATGTGTGGGATACGGACAAAATCTCGCGGCCGAAACATCGCAGCCCAAAATCTCGCCGGCCAAAACCTCGCGGGACAAAATCTCGCCGGGCCAAAACCTCGCGGGACAAAATCTCGCCGGGCCAAAACCTCGCCGCCCAAAACCTCGTGGGACAAAATCTCGCCGGGCCAAAACCTCGCATCCAAAATTTCGCCGGGCCAAAACCTTGCCACCCAAAACCTCGCCGCGAATGAAACTTTTCTTTAAAATTTATCCAATGAGTTTCTTAATATGCAATTCCACATTACAAATAATAATAATAATAATAATAATAATAATAATAATAATAATAATAATAATAATAATAATAATAATAATATACAAAAAACATCGTGTGCGTGGGCTTTCTCGGGTTATTCCCGTTTCCTCCCACTTTCTTTATTCGATCATTTCCTTCATCCTGGTCATATACGTCTCCTTTAACCTACAGGACATAATCAAGGGACGTCGTAAAAACTCATATATTATTTCATACTTTCATAAATATTATTAGATTTTTTCTTCAAATTTTAAGTTTTTGAATGCTCCAAAGTTCACGAAACTAACCCCGTTAGTTGTCATTACTTTCCTTATGCAGACTTTCTTTAACTATAACCAGTTTAAAAACATCCTGTCGCCCTATCTTTACATTGAAATCCTCTAATACAGAAATAGAATTTTCATATGGTATCGCGGGACTTGGTCAAATACCCGTGATACTTTTTCTGAAACAGCGTCTTTTATACCGTCATCCTTATCATCTGTTGGAACATTTACATTTTGGTCAGGCGAGATTTTGGGTATGGCGATATTTTGGCCCCGCGAGATTTTGTCCCACGACGTTTTGGGCGGCGAGGTTTTGGCCAGGCGAGGTTTTGGCCCGGCGAGATTTTGGTCCGCGAGGTTGTCGCCGCGAGGTTTTGTACCCAAACCGCATGTGTTCTATAGTAGCTCAAATCATTACTTCCAACGTCACAGTTTCTTACTTGTTAACACATCAAACATGACATTTTAACTGCGTGACCTTTGACCTCTGATATTGCTGACCTCTTCGAGTTGCTAAAAAGGATCTTAGATAAATCCTTTATGCATATGCTTTTTAACATTATCTTCAACTGAATTAATCGTGTACAATAAGCTGTTGAAAAGGGAGCTTTCTCCGCAAAGGTCACAGATGACCTGTTAGAGGTCACGGGGTCACGATTGCGCAAATTTCTCGTTATTACATTGTTTTGGATTAAAATTTATGTCGATATACCAATTTTTGCTACCTGAGATGGATATTCAAAAGAATGGCATGTGAGACTACTATTTAACATTGAAATCCCATAAGGAAAAAATCGCATTTTGACCTTTGACCCTGTAACTCCGCAGACTCTAGCACCCAAGACTTCGTTTTGCTATCAGACAAATCTTCTGACCTTCCTCTAAATTGCCTGCAAATTTCACAGTTCTAGCTCTTACGAGTGCTGAGTACTATGAATTTAAAGTTTACACACGAATTATGGGACAGTCTGTATATACCTAGGAACTTCACACATGTTGAGTTATTCTCAGCAGGCACTTCTTTTAGACTAAAAGTCATATGTTGAGTTTTATTCTCGTTAAGTAAAAAACCATTAGCCTTAAACCAAATCACAACCTGATCCCATGTATTTTCAGTTATAGAATTAAGTGTACTAAGATCAGGACTAGTATTTAGGAAGGTCGTATCGTCAGCATATAGTAGAGAGTAAGCAGATAAAAAGTAAGGTAGATCATTTATCATTAGTAAAAATAGAAGTGGCCCAAGTACTGAACCTTGGGGTACTCCGTATTTAACTGATACAATACCAGATTTATTGTTATTTACAAAAACACTTTGTTTACGGTTTTCTAAGTAAGATTTGAATAATCTAAAACTTAAACCCTTGATACCGTAGTACTCTAATTTTTTAAGGAGTATTGTGTGTTCAACACAATCAAAGGCTTTGCTTAAATCACAAAAAGTTGCCTGAACAAAATCCTTGTTTTCAAAGTCTCTATATAAGAAAGAGTAGAGATGAAGTTAAAATCAAATGTTCATGCTGCATCAATCATTTCCCTCTTAAACAAATATAGTGTTATTAAGAAAGTGTGTAAATGTACTGTGCGTTAAGTGAGGAAGTTCTTTGGAGGTCCGTACTCGGTGGACCCCCTTCCCCGTGGATGCGGCCCTGATTCTAAAGTCGCAGAGAGGTTCAGCCAAAAACCATGTATGGCCAATGATCAAAAAGGACAGAAGAGAGGTGTAAAGTATGAGGTTTATGAAGAGGGCGCCAGATAAGCAAGGTTGGGAACCACTGCTCTATTACAACCAGTAGTAATAATAATCAGTGTTTCTTCCAGACCTGTTACACCTATTACGTCCATATAACCTTGCTGCTCAAAGGAACCCTAAACTCAAAAAAGCACATAATCAAGAACACAACAATCTAGGCTCTCTTCCCCGTAACAGCTTGCTCAAAACTTCGGAGACGCAACGCAAAGCAAAATAGGTATAAAAAGTTTTGGTGGTGACGTGGGTGTCCCTATCATGCTAAAATTAAGGGGAAGAATAAGATTATAGAATGTTTTTAGAATCAACTAAATTTATATCAAAATCGTGAGCTAATGGGATTATTAGAATAATTGAGTAGTAGCGAGTCCCGATTTCTATATAACTCATCATAATTTTCCTTCATCACTGTAAAAGCACTTGTCTTGTCAGTGGCGTACGCCAGAAAAAGGAGATTCTCAATTTGACATACCGTCACTGGAAAGTGCTGCTAATATACCTTTAGTGCATCTATTTTTATAGGCTACACAGTAATTGACGAATAGCTTTGCACATCAAAGATTTTAAGTTGGCAAGACCGACATTTTTGTTATCTTTTTCGATTAAAAGATTCATTCAATCAAACATTTTCTTACAGGCCTTATATCCGGAAAACAACATATAGTGTAGCCAAATCCAAACTATCAGTTAACTCAGTATAATGTGCTTATTCGGTAGAAAATACGAACATTCGATTTAGGGGCCATTCAAAAATTTTGAGGCCCCTGATTCAAAAACTAATTATTGGCCAAGATCGCAATCTTTTGATCAATTTTTAGGTTTCCTCAAATTCTTGTTCTATCTTTTGTTTTTAAAATGAGATGTCTACAAAATAAGTTCACTCCTTGCTCCTATAAAAGAACTCGTGTTGGTTGTAAATAAGTAGTGTTGCCACGAGACGAGACAGAACCCTTTTAGGCGAGACACGAGACGAGACAGACTACTTGTCCCGTCTCGAGAACGAGACGAGACACGATACGAGACGGGACGTCTCATGAAATGTCTCGTCTTGTGTCTCGAAAATCAAAACGCTGGCGGGAATGGCCAAGATTGAAATTGCCAGTGGACATATAGATTGCAAAAGGAAAATCCCCTTTGTGAGAAAACGTGTTGAAAAGCCTTCATAGAAAACTGTCCTCTGTCTATTGAATGAAACAATCGTGATATGTGAGCTTCCAGGAATAACATCCTTAATGTCTTGTCCCCAATTCCCCTTGCTGTAAACTGAGGAATTCTCTATTTTTTTCATTTCTGGCTGGAATGATGACAAATAAAATCAAAGACAGGGAAGATTTTTACAAGGTCAAGAAACCGAACTACCACCACCATCTATTCAATTTGAAAACTGGGTAAGGTCTACACTCATTACAGGCTGTAGTTGAAAGTTCTGGCTGAGATGGCGGAAGAGAACAGAACAGACTACACTTGTCTTTATTCTCTGGTGGCGGTATTCTTTTTGCTATACGAACCGAAAACGGCAATTGAAGTATGTCATCTTGCAACTAAAATTTTGTCTTCTCTCTCTCTCTCTCTCTGTCACACACGCACACACACACACACGCATACACATAAAAACACACTTTTACCATTTTACCAATCGCTTGCTTATTATACAGCAGTCATGTTGTAAAATTCACCTCTTCGTTTGGAAGGCGGTCGAAGGACAAAGAAAGCAAAGATATTATCGACGAACCCTTCAAATTGTTTGCTTTCAGCATATTTATGATACTAATATTAACACTTTAGGTGAAGAGGTTTTACAGGGGGACCTTCGTTTTGTTACGCGGAAATGTTTAATCTGACCAGAGTGCGAAATTGCCCTCTGCTTCCATGTTGAGAGGAGGGAAATACTTGCCTTTTGTAGAGAATAATATTCATTAGGACCTAAATTATCTTCAGAAATGGATTCTTGCAGAGTACAAAGAACATTTGGTATAATATTCATGGAACTTCTTGAAAGCAGAAAATATCATGAGAATGATCAAAATTCGAACATTGAAGAACATAATTAACCGAAAAGAAATAGGATACCCAAACCATATTTTTAAACCTGCTATAAAATGTATATCCTATATTTTTACTAATTCCTTACTCCCATGAAAGTATCCTGGGGAGGATATTCTCTCCAATTTTTTCAGACTGAAATCCTTTTATCCCGTACTATTCTCCTCCCTGACACAATACGAAAAAACAAATGCTGTTAAAATCCATACATATGACCCTTCGGGACTCAACCCTGGGCCTTCAAGCCGATGGTCTATCGCCGCAGACCGCTCGGCTTGGTATGAAGATATACGTTGTATGATTGCGAATAGATCACGACAATATAAGAAACTTTAATCCAAAATGGCCACCCAAAAATCAGCTTTTTTTAGACCACTAGCTAATCTGGGTGTACTGTCATGAGTTTGTTACACAAACGGGGAAACCACCACATAGTAGCACACACCCCGCGGTTATGGGAACAGATTTGAACCATGGAGGTGAAGACTGGCCCCAAGCATTCTTTCGTCCGATGTGTCGTTCAGCTCCCATTATACTATGGCACTTTAAGTAGAGCTTACTGTGCAATAACATATAAAAATTCAATCAAATACTTTCCATTACTCAATAATATTATTTGGTTCCGAGCTTTTTTTTTTTTTTGTTAATAATAATTGCAACAAATCTAAACATGCTAAAATGGAAAGTAGCTTTTCGATTGGTATGGGTTAACACTGTGAAACCTAAAGGCTGGAATATATGAAATCAAAGTGTACACACATATCTATCTCTGTGTGTATATATATATATATATATATATATATATATATATATATATATATATATACAGACACTATAAAGCAAGTGGGCTGATGTATACGATAGTGTCGGGGATGGTGACACCTTTACATCGCACTTTCCTTGTCGTGTAAACATTATTTGACATTAGTGTCTTTATCTTCGGCGTACCTATGAGCAATTTACTGTATATTCGTGTATTGAAACTGGTGAAACAAATTTCAATATTTCAGAATGTTAAAAAAAAAAAAAAAAAAAAAAGACGCCAGGGTCGAGAAGCCTCAGACAACTAACAGCAGAGATATATTATCTTGTAAACTATTTGTCCTTCCCTTGTGAGTTTATTTGAATTTATTTTTAAGACCTTTAGGCAACTTTGGCCCACCCCGAATGGATGATGATGGGAAAATTAGTGGAATGAAGAAAGTGGTAGGATACTAGACAACTTCGAGAAAAAACACACATTCGAAAAATGAAATGAAATCTTTGAGTTTTACGTCCCACGATTATGCCAGTTAGGCTAAAGGAGACAGTGATGATGAGTAATGAATGAAATGGTGGAATGAAGAAAGTGGGAGGAAACGGGAGAACCCACGCACACGGTGTTTGTCCTCCATAAAGTTCACTTGGCGGGGGCTGGGATCGAACCCGAGACCCCAAGCACCAGAGGTGAACGCTCTACCACTGAGCCACCGCGGTCCCCACACACATTTAATGTTTGTCCACCACAAAGCTCACATGGCACTATCCGAGATCGAACCGAGTACCACATACACCAGAGGTGAAGACTTCACGGTGTAGCTACCGTGACATTTCTTGTCTTGTGTGTTCTGGGTAATATTTGTAACTTAGTTGTATCTTGATTAGCATGGTGCAGCCTGCTACATTTTACTTTGGTTTGCTTATTGTTTTACATTAAGCGTTTTATATTTTATAGTGCCATTTGTGTCATATTCAATTGTTTCTTTCTTATGTATGTGTGTTTCTTGTTTTAATGCATATCATTGTCGTATTTTGAGCAAAGGTGGATTTAGGGTTGTCTGCTGTGGAGGCGGATCTTCCGGGGGTCTGAAATACCCCTCAGTCGAGTGGGGGAGTTCGCGAGTTCTCCCGCGGAAAATTGTTTAAAAATTGTTAATATAAAAACTAGGTTTTTGATCATTTTTCATGTATAGTTCTTTATAATACAACATAAGGAGATATATTTTTTTTATTTTTCTCAGAAAGTTGGCGGCGGGGGGCAAAGCCTCTCCGTACCCCCACGTAACCACGAAAAAACTCTTTCATGGTTATGTAAATGAAATGCAATCTTTTGGGCAGCGTACGCTCATTGTCTTTCAACATTTACGTACACGGTATATCGAGTAAAAACAGTAATAAAACACCGCCTCTGCTTTTTGTCTACTTCGAACACTGCTAGTGACACTATCATAGTACGTAAGGTTTTAATGTTGATGTCGGTATTACCCCAATAACCTGTCGGTCTTCCCCATAAAGTTGGGGAAGTCCGACACTTCTTCATCGTTCATTTCAATTGTAGCTCCATAGCCACACATTGCTTTTGTGTAACATGTGTAACATGTAACCTGTTTCAAAATTCCTCTTTCAGTGTCATAGGATGGGTAATCACCACCATACACAAGTTTCACTTCATTATGAAGTTGCCGGGAACTGCAACCAAGCCCGTAGCCAGCCCGAAAATGTAGGGAGGGCCCGGTAAAAGATAGAAGGGCCCGATATAACCATATTATGATTCATCATCTTATTATAATTCATTTGCAAGGCTACCGAGAAAATTTTAGACCAATAAAAATTTAGGGGATCCGGCCCTCTATCTCCCCGTGGATACGGGCCTGGCTGTAACCTTTGAAATGCAAAAACTTAATCACAGTACGAACTTCGTACTTTCTCCATCTTGTATCCAGTGTTTCTTCCAGACACATTTTTTGGGGGCTCTGTCGTACGGAGCTCTGAGAGTACCCTACCGGAGAAGGCCAAAATAATAATAATAGATAGAATAATACCGTGTGAAAATAATATGTGCCCCTCCGAACACTGAGTGTGCCCCCTGGAACATTTAATTCTGAAAGAAATACTCCTTTATCTTACTGATAACTAGCGCCACTGTAAAGGAAGTAAATAAAATACATGAATAATTTTGACTGAATCTTCTAATAGAGTCTAATGTCTACATAGATTTTGAAATATTTCCCTTTAACATAATTTCCGTTTAATGAAGATTTCGTTGAAGAAAGACTTTACTGTAATTTCCTAAGATATTTAAAGAGAAAAATATCCATAACCTGATAAAAAAAACATGGATCTTTTTTGGAAATATGAGTCATTATTTTTGGCTGATTCACTTTTTCCCAGTCGAAGACTCATCGCATACCATAAAAATCGAAAACAGTTTCTAATTACAATACAACTACCTAAAAAAAACGAAGAATCGCTTGGTTTAAAATATTCAATTAAGTGAAATAAGAACGTGAAAGGAAAATATTAATTATTATTTCCTCATAGAATTGGTGCTGTTAAACCTGTTTGTCTATAAATAGGTTATTATATACTTAGCTTACCGAGAGAAGCAATCAAACTTTCATTAAGTGTTTCTTGTTACGAGTTTTAGTGGAGAATTCCCGCACTTCATATGTGATTGGGAACGCAATAGTAGTTCCGGTAACTTTGAGATGAAAGGTTTTCCCAAGTATTTTTCCTTTCTTGTTGCAAAACCCAGTCTATTCTTTGCTTACATCTTGTGTATACACAACACACCTATGAGGATGTTAACATTTTATTGTTGTGTCGGTATTTCACCGTTGACTTTTCCTCTGAACTAATATTGTTATAGCTGTTCGCCTCCATCTTCTAGCTTTGCACTTTCAGGAAAACGTGCTGTACAGCGTATATTGTAATATACAGTTTATCCAAAATTATTTTGTATTAACTTTACTTACAAGTAAAGGGTCCAAATGGATGAATCAAGTTGTGGAATGAGATATAGTGCGCCTGATAGAGGATGTAAAAATATTTGTATGTGCAAAGTTATAGCGGCTGAGTGCCATAAGAAACAGAGGGGGAGGGGTCATAGTTGGTGGGAGAAGGGCTATGTTATGTTATAGAAATACATCAAATAAACCGTTGAATCGTAAAAATAGTGAAAAATTGACTAACTTGGAGATAATAAAAAATTTCCGAAATTTCTCGTATATATTACATCTATATATCAGGAATATTTTTCCCCTCTCGTAAACAAGCTTGATTCGAACCCTAACACTAAAACAGTTTCAGATCTAAGACTTGTGTGAACTAGTATTGCCCATGAGACTCTTAAATTTCTTGTCTCGTCTCGAAAACTAGACGAAAATTGTATTATTTCTCGTCTCGTCTCGAATTTACGAGAAGAAGTCAAAAAGTAAAAGGAGTTGCAATTTCCCACACTAGGCTTTGGTAACACTGCTAGTATCCAGCGCTGAATTAGTGTCGTTTGCAACACTTCTATGCAAGGTGTCACTCTTAATCCCGCGTTAGTCGTTGGAGTGTAGCAGACTGTTAAACATGGCACCTCCATTGTCGATCTGCACCAAGGAGGAAATGACATTGATTCGCTTTTTGTTTTGCGGAAGGTATTAAACCTGAGGAAATTATTCGTCGAATGCAAGCGCAGTATGGTGACAGCTGTTTTTCGCGAAGCAAGATCTACGAATGGATAAATAGAGCGTTTCAAGCGTAGAAGAATTTTTTTATGCAGTACAAAATTGGCTACAGGTGCAATCGAAAAACTTTTTTTTTTTTAACGGAATCAAAAAACTTGTGAAACGTTGGAAAAAGTGCGCTGAAATGCACGGAAATTATGTACAAAAGCAATGTACGTTTCAGTTTTCTATCATTAGAATAAATGTACGGTACCTTTTCTCAAAAGACCCCAGGGGCGGATCCAGGTGATGGCGATCGCGATCGCCCCCCCCCAGAGGAGGAAACTTTCTTATTATATATATATATATATATATATATATATATATATATATATATATATATATATATATATATATATATATATATATATATATAATATATAACCCATCTCAGAGTTTGGAGCTCTTAAAAGTAGCTCTAGGTAGCAGTATTACGACCCACCGCTCTCCCCAGAAGTTCGTCCTGGATCCGCCCCTGAAAGTCCCTTCAGTTTTTTACTTCCCTTCGTAAAAACGCTCTAAAATTTTACACAACTGTCTACTACGAGTACAACGATAAAATTTCACTAAAGCACAACCACTAATGACTGAAGACAGGGTTTTTACTGAGACTTAACTCTGACCTTAAACATGTTATTAATATTATTCAACTTTCGCTTTTTTTTCTTTTTGCCTCTCTTATTGATCCCCGAACGTTCGCCGCAGTGGCGGCTTTAGCGGGTAGGCAAGGGCCTACCCAGAAAGTTTGAAAAATATATAAACGCTAAAAGATATAATAAAGAGTAAATATATTTTCCACTATTTATATTAATGGTAGATAAGCATCAGCCACTACTCTAAAAGTAATTTCCTATTAATCTATCAATATGAATCTATAAACGAAGGAGCGGGCCTACCCAAAATTAAAATCCTAAAGCCGCCCCTGTTTCGCCCCCTAAAAACGTGTGCTCCTACACAGGGCCGGCCTTAGGTGGTGCGGGGCCCGATTGGGAACATTTTCAGGGGCCCCAGGTTTACAAATAACTTGCACCAAGATCTGTAGAACATATAGGCCTATATATATAATCTAGAACTAGCAATATTAGTATATTATATATGGAAAGGACATAGTCATAATATACTTGTTTTAGAGAAAACTTTGAAAACTCCCCCTACCCCCGAAACTTAAGGAAGTTATTAAAATAAAACCTAAAATTACGTTTTAAGTCCCCACATTACAAAACACTGAGGGTCCCCATAACTCTCCAAAACTTTAAAGTTGTTTAAAGAAATTCTAAAATTGCGTTTTAGTTTCCCCATTGCCGAAAACTTCCCGGAGGATAACCCCCGGCCCCATCCCGAAATGAAATCCCGGCCACGCTACTGTGCATATATTATAGTAAATATTTATATCGTACTATTAATAGAATTTCATACTAATCTATTAAATACAATGGTGTATCAGCAAGCCAATGTAACAAGTTTTGACATGTATTCAGAAGAATTGAACACGTCTCGAAAATATAGGTGACGTAACGACCCCTTGTCCCACCCTGCGGGCGGACATGCATACAACAATAATTACTTTAAGATGTGTTTTAAAAATTTAGGAAAAGCTACCAACAATCCTAATACTGTGGCAGATATAAGAGAATGACGTGTTAAATGCGTCATAATAACTATAAATACCATAGTTTCTTTATCAATTTGGCATGACACGAATTGACTTTCGAAAGTTATTTTGCAATTTAAAGTCAAAATAATAGGCCCTACTTATACTGTGTAATAACACGACTGAATAAAACATAATACCTGCGTATAATTTCTTATTAAATTTTATATTTGTAAGACGTAATGAAATGCACATTGATATAAATTCGTTGGTTCAAAGATTTCTTTGTAATGATGAGATGATCACAAACCTTAAGCAACTGATGGAAGGTGGATGACATATTTTCCATTGGAATATTTTAGTTAGAAGAAAAACCTTCATAAGCAGCCACCTATTCAGTACGCACTAGTATACAGTCGGTTTTCCTGACGATAATAATAATAATAATAATAATAATAATAATAATAATAATAATAATAATAATAATAATAATAATAATAATAATAATAATAATAATAATAATAATAATAATAATAACAATAATAATAAACATCTACTAGATTTTTTGCAGGAGAGGCCAAAGTTTGTCCTATAGTTTTGTTTAGACAAAGGACATGCAAAGAAGTACTGAGGCCAGTGCTGCCAGACACGGCAAGCAAAATTACACACATCTTCCGTCCAAATTGCACAATTTTACACACAAGCTGGAAGACAGTGCACACAACATTACACAATACATAACTACCTAACTATATGTATATTATGTCTAATAACGTACATACCTATACGTACACTCATGTCCAAAATGATTGTTGCATATCTATAACAGGCTTGTTGAGCGAATATATTTGGATAATGAATATCGCAGGGTACATTTAACACTCTTACTATGTGTATAATCGGCAGAGATATGTATGTGGTAAATTTCATGTCAAAAGATCTGTAAATAAGAACAATATAACGAAAAAACTTTTCTTGTCCATTTAGCAACATTTTGATGTACTCATTCTAATTTTCGTATTTATAATTTTACTTTCAACCATGCGCGCCGACTACGTGGGTGCTCCAGGACTCCGGCACCCACATAAATAATCTTGTGGGTGCGGCGCACTTACAAGATTTTTAGCTTGAACCCGGGTTTGAACCAGTTTCTCTTGCGTTTAAATCAGTCGTGTTACCGACTGAGCTAGGGCATCCCCAACGTATCCTTATAATACCGGAATATTTTACTTTCTCACAGCATAGGCCTTTATGACAATATTCATAAAATATTTTAACTAAAAGTAAATCAATCAAACATCGAGACTTCCCTGAAAACATATAGGCTAATATGACCCGCCATTGATATGCATCCACATAAATCTTGGAAAGTCTGCGCCATTGCTTTCGACGTACTTAATGTTTTTAATTGTACAGTACATCGGCCACACTGTCGTTCATCTGTTTGCAAAATGGCATTTTCTTCACAAGTGGTGAGAAGACAAGACTTCTTACCACCTCCGGCTCATGTTTTGCCCAACATCAAGGGTCAACATTCATTCACATTGCTTGCTTGAACAAAGCGTCTTTGTTGTGGATGTCATGACACCCGCCTATGAAAAACAAGAAGTGAGGTACCAAGGAAGCAAGATAGGTTTTATCATACTGTAGAGAAAATAACAAGAGATTAACAATAGTAGAGAAAATAACAAGAGATTAGCGATAGTAGAGAAAATAACAAGAGATTAACAATAATAACAAATAACTTGTTATTTTCTCTGTGGTTTTATTGCGCTGGCCTGGAGTCAGGCGTTGGAGCTCGTAGCTTTTAGAAGGCAATTTTCATGAAAAAAAAATGGCGGAAATAATGAATATCTGAATGAAAGGAACTTCGTAAAAATCATCAATGATCAAAATTTTTAATTGTGCCAAATTACATACAAAATGCACACAGATTGGCATTACACACAAAATGCACAAACAGGCCAAAATTGCACACATTTTGTGCATTTA
Source organism: Thermobia domestica (assembly GCF_964235325.1). Lineage (NCBI taxonomy): Eukaryota > Metazoa > Arthropoda > Insecta > Zygentoma > Lepismatidae > Thermobia > Thermobia domestica. The sequence goes on along the minus strand of NC_137457.1, from coordinate 278,111,954 downwards.
CACACACATTGGCAACGCTGACTGAGGCTGATTTATTTGATACCATCTCGATATTCAGGGTAGTATCATATGACATAATCAGTAAGAATGCCAGGAACTTCTACTTAGGGTGTGCACCCAGAATAATGATACACATTTTTACACATGTTATATATATTGGGGGAGTCTTAGGGGTGTTGGGGGTGTGCAGAATCTCCCTGGACATAATATCTATTTTTTGCAACGGAAGTTGTAAACGTAAAAGAATAAAGAAACTAATGCAGCATTAAATTCAGAAAATATCTGCTTACGCCCCGAAACTTAAAACGAGCTATTCATTTACTTCTTAGGGAGAGGCGTTAGCTACTTGTTAGCAAGAGGCCAATGGTACCATAACAACTTGCCCGGGGGCCCCGTGAGAGAATGGCATATATTAATTATATGTATTAGGGGTATAATTTAGTATAGGTACCACAACACACTTGTTTGCTCTGGGGCCTAATATGGTGTTAAAACGGCACTGGACAGTAGAGTAGACGGGACTAGCGCGGGGCCCGATTGGGAGCAATCGGTCCAATCGGCTTAAGGCTGGCTCTGCTCCTACGCCTGATTTCAGTATTGGTGCATTTGTATATATTAATATTTATAGTCAAACCAATACTGTTAAAACAAAGAGCAAAAATGTGTACTAAAAATATTTATTAGCCTACTATTCAATGATGATGCCAGGGGAGAGCGGGGGAAATTCACTCGAGGCCAGGGGCGTCATTTTAGATTTCGCTTGAGGAGAGCAAGAACCCCACAGACATAAGAATTTTATGTTTTGTACTAGTATATCAGTAGATAATCGATTAAAGTATATGTATTTCTCAAACTCTTGGGTGGAGCAATTACCCCGTTCTGCCCCCTAAATGACGCCCCTGCTCGAGGCATATCTCCGATTAGTGTTGACATGAGACGAGACGAGAAAGTAGGTTTCGAAATTTTATCTACAAATTCGGTTTCTAAGTGCCTTGTACTACTATTCGTAATTACTTTCATTGATTCAACTCATTTGATTGGTTTCATATGATAAAAAAAAAAGAACAATAAATAAAATACCACAACTACCATTAGTAATCAGAAACGAAAGTAACATAAAAAAACTTGAGCGACCGTGACAGGACTCGAACCTGCAATCTTCGGATCCGAAGTCCGACGCCTTATCCATTAGGCCACACGGTCAACACGTACAAATCTCTCCGGAATGGTAGATGAGGTTGGTTTAGTCGCTCTTCTGTGTGACGTAACAAGTCGCGAAATCAATATTACAATTTGTGATAGTTGTAATTTTCGTTTTCCGCTCTAAAAATTAAGTTATCAATTATAGCAAATAATTTTTATTGTAGTAAGAACCTCACATGTAAGAATACCACAAGTGTGGGTTGCCGGTATCTGCTTTAGTACGCATGCCGCGCCAATAACAGCATTAGATATCTGAATACTCATTTATAACTGTAGTTTTAAATTATCTTTCCCCGAAATAAACCACCAACTACCACTACTGCAAATAGTATAGCTACTGTACTTGTTTAAGTTTGCAACTGTCCCATCTTCTTGTTAGGTGTTAAGCGCCAAAACTTGAAGGTTAAACCGAAGACATTCGCAAAGGGGGTAGGGGCTATACAGTGTAGAATTCAGGCATGTTCAAGGAGGGGAGGGCTGAGCATTCTCTAGAATGTATATGCAAGCACCCCTCTAGATTATCTATACTTATGCATTGAAATATTTGTAGTTTTCTGTTTATTTATTTTATTTTATTTTATTTTATTTTATTTTTTTTTTTTTTTGGAAATAAGTCTTAAAATCATTTTTTTTTTAAAGATTAGTTTCTTCTTTTGCCCAACCTGATTGTTCTAAGTAACAAACCGCGTTCTCGTATAAAGTCGAAGTTAAATAAATAAATACATAAATAAATAACTTGGAAATTAGATACAGACGCACACAACGTTTTATACTGCAGATCCGTAGCCAGAGAGGTGCTAGAATGGGCAATGTCCCCTCTAAAATAGAACGTTGTAGAAAATTTGTAAATTAACTGAAAACTAGATTTTATGTTCTTGAAATTTAATTTACGAAATTAAATTCCATTACTGCAATTTACTCATTTCTACGTAAAATGTTCTTCTTGCTAGATGCACAAATTTTTTGCCATTGGCCTTTTCTATTTCAAGAATTTCAAGCACATTTACCAGAGGCGTCATGGGCGTCTCTGGCGGGGGGGACGGGGGGGACGCGTCCCCCCCAATATTTTGAGTGACATAATCTAAAATTCCGCTGAGATACTAGCAGTTAGATCATTTCCTTTGATGTCCCCCCCAAATTTTACATGCCAGAGACGCCAATGAGAGGCGTCATTCAATTGTCCCCCTGAATTTAGTTTCTAGGCACCCAGTACTTTAATGAAAAAAGGATTTAAGCTATTATTTATATATTTTTGAAAGTTTATACTGAACTCATGATATACCTATCATAGTCTGGGGTTCTGGCTGCCCCCTCCCAGTTTTTATCTTCTAGGTCCGCCACCGTATGTATATACATTTTAATCCATAGATAATAATATACCAATGAAAAACCTGAAAATCTACTGACATCTAGCCCCCCCTTCCGAAACAAAATCTGAAATGAGGCTGCTGCCAAGTACTTTATTTGTACACCATAACAAGCATTCAAAACTAGGGCCAACCTACCAGAGGCGGATCCAGGGGGGGAGATCGGGGCAATTGCCCCTCCCCCCAGAAGATGAAACTTTCTTATTTTATATATATAAATAAAACCCATCCCAAAGTTTAGAGCCCTTAAAAGTTGTAGTATGACAACCCACCGCCTCCCCAGAAGTCGGTCCTGGATCCGCCCCTGCAACCTACTTTTCAAAGAATACCTGCATTACAGTGGCGTATTTACGATTTTGTTTCAGGGGGTGCTTTGCTAACTTTCGGGAGGAGCTTTGCCTGAAAATGTGAAAATCCAGCAAGATATTTCATATACTTTACTATAGTAAGTAAGATTTCGGGGGAGCTTCAGCCCGGAAACCTCCCCTAAATACGCCACTCCTCCATCAAGTTCCACAACATTAGCTGCGAACATAAATAAGTTAGTCTTATTAATTTTGACAAGTGGTAAATTGAATGCAAGCAATGAATAAAACGTAAAATTTTAAAAATGTTTTTGTACTTATCGCCTAAAGTTGCTGAGATTGTTCACATTTATAAGGGAAGGAATATTTCAATTTTAATGATAATTAACAAACAAAATACATTACAATGCGACTTCTATTAATTATGGAAAACTCGGTTTCAATTATATTAAGAGCTATATAGTATTACTTTCTCAGTTTTTTTCTTATTAATAAATACTCATACACAAACAGGCCCGTATCCACTGGGGTCTAGGGGAGCCGAGACCCCTAAATTTTTATTGCCCCCCTAGACATTTCATGATAGGCTTGCAAATGAAGTATAATATGGTGATGAACTATACCTGTACTATGGTGATTAACTATACTATGGTTGGATCTGCCCCCCCCCCCCTAACTACTACCGAGGCCCATCTACATTTTTGGGCTGGCTACTGTCCTGTACACAAGAGGTTAGTTCCCAGTATTTTTATCATTACTGGACATTAATTAAATGAAACCTACAGAAAATGAGACAAAACTGATGAAAAAAAGAAGCTACGAAGCTTTTGTTTAGTGTAAATGCAATGTGAATGTAACAGCTAAACTTACTTTTTAATATAATTTGTATGATTATGACCAATCTTAATAATATTTGCCAAAGGAGCTACGACTTTGTTACAGCATTCCATAAATAATAAATTCATAAACAGGCCCATCGAGAGCCAACTCGGGCTTTAGGGTTGAGTTATCATCGGGCCCAGTATAAAAACTGACAAATTACGATATCTCATACATTTACTAGTTACTTTATACTAATTACATTCAATAATATACTAATTACATTACTAGAGTTACACTTCGTAGTTCACAAAACAGCCTTTCTTGCCTTCCTGCTAACAAATGTATCTACGATATCACTAAATTTTAACTTGCGGGCTAAAGTAGACTCAATTATAAGAGTTCGCAAATCGAATACTCTTTGTTGAGACATCGGGATGACCGAAGGACATTTTTTTGCTCTTGCGAGTTCATTAAACAATCTTTCAGCCTCCGCCACGGACACTGGTAGAGTACAAAAAATACGAAGAGCAATAGTAACATTCGGTAAAATGTTGACTGGTTTTTGGTCAAGAGCTGTACGTTCGTACTTTTCCCTCAAGTTCATCATAGCTCAATGTTAGATACTTCCATAAGAAATCGAATTTCGTGTTTAGATCATGTATTGCCTTATAGCGGACGACACTAACTAATCTTGTGAGTAACGCTTGATTATTGAATCCTCTTGAATACTGCCCATAAAGTTTAAATGATATTAAGAATAATAATAACATCACCTGGGAGGTGGTATCTCAGGGAGAAAGCTTGTGTAATGAAATTTGCCATTTACGAATGGTATGTACAGATTTTCTTTCTTCTTTTCTTTCTTCTGACCTTAAGACTCCTAACTCTATAATACGTAAACAAACTAAAAAGTCCAAAAATGAAAAAATCGATAGATTTGATTAACCTGAATAAAATTATATGGATGAGTATGAATCCTCATGAGTAGTTTTCGAGAAAATCTACAAAAAACGAGTTTTTGTAAACTCCAAAAATGTATGGTGTTCGATAATCACTCTCCTATTACGATGAAACTAATCCTGATGTGTATACCAATCAAGATTTTTTATTATGACGTGAGCAAGACAACAGTATGGTTAATGAGATAACTGTCTTTAATTATATGATCAACTTTTAAACTTTATTTTTTGTTATATATAATGTTGTCCAACGATAAGACATATATATCAATCGATAAATAACATCAAGATGAATAAAATGGCATGCATAAAGGTGAATTATCATGCGTAATTTTTGAGAAAATCGCGAGAAACCGATCTTTATGGATTTTAAAATGTATGTCCGTTCAAAATCTGATGCATTTAATAGTTTATATTCTATTTTGCTGCAATGTTGGTGCTCGTGCAGTTTTGAAGCAACACATTTTGGAATGTTTACAGGTAAAATTCAATACTTAGCATGAAAAGTCACATTTATAAGGAACAAATTTCTGCAGACGACAGAATTAAATACAGAGTAATACAGCTGTAATTTAGATTAACAAGTGTAGGGTTACTAGTATAAAATCATTACAAGTGCTTTACGACGGATAAAATAAGTGAGTTCATATGAAAGATGACTGTATTAGATGTTATTTTCTACCAACGGTATATTTCTGCACAGTATACAAAACCTGTACTCTATGTTTACAAGTGGAGCGTTATTAGTATGAAACCATGACAAGTGCTATTGAAACTTGTATCATTGCAAAAAAAAAAAAAAAAATTCTTTTCACTCGCACCGGTTACGCCCATACACACAATCGCCCATACGCCCGCTGACACTCCTACGCTACCGCGACAGCCCACTAACTTCGCCCTTCTCTGACTCGGTTAGATAGCATTCGTACTTTTTAATGGAGACCTAGCACAGGTTGATTTGTGTTTTTTTGCACTGTCATTTTTATGCCATATACCTGGAAGCCGTATATATACGCAAACCGTAAAAGAATTTTAAATTTTCAACTTATTACTTCTGATGGCCCCCTTGAATTTTATCTATGGCAAATGAGGTAGTTTTATGTCGCCCAGTGCAAACCTTTTAGAGGACAATAACAAGGAAATTTGTGAAAGAATTATAATGTTTCAACAATTCTTTCTAGTGGTGTACCAAAAGTAAATCAGAACGAGAAAATTTCCTTATTATTATATTTATGCACTGTTTCAGAGTACCAGATTCTTTCTGTTTTCTCCTAACAATGAAATAAATACCACTTGAATACAAGTATAAAATGAGACACAATTAATAAGATTGTAAGGAAAATATTTAATTCAACAGAAATTATCTTATGTTGGTCTCTTGGAAGTGATAAAAAAAATATTCTACAATAATATCAGCGAAAGAAAAAAATGTCCAAAGATCACACATGTACCAAGATATATGTATCAAAATAGAAGAAAATGGTATGTGTCAGTATAAAAAATCATTCGTAGTTGTCGATAAGAATTGAGAAAAGTAAATTATTTTGTAAAACCTAAAACTTGATGCTGAACGAAAACAACACCGCCCATCAAAGTGAGACTGAAGATTAAGTATACCCTCATATGAAGGTCTTCATTATCACATTAATAGAACTCGGAAGTTGAAGATCTAAAAATTGCCTAAAAAGGACCTATGGAAAGACCTAAAAATATATATTTTTTTTTTAAAAAAAAGGACCTAAAAACTGTAAAAAAAAAAAAAGGACATAAAAATCAGACCCAATTTAATTAGAATTACGTATTTAATGAATATAATGCTCAAGAAATACAAGTTTCTGGTAGTATAGGGTCTACAATATACAGTTGAAAGACACTTTATCAATAAAATGATTTGCTTTGTCGTTTAATTTGCAGTATTGATTCTGTTATCCAAGTTAAATCCTATATTCTGAACACTTTTCGAGGACAACTAGAAGCCGGACACTTTTGGAGAAGTCCAGGACACGAAATTGGCCCGTAACACTCTGAAATTATAACTGATCTGTGTCAGTTCGCACGTAATAAAAAATATTTCAATATTTTATGCTTTAAATTGTAGGTAAAGAACAAAATTACTTCCCCGCCAGATATGAATTCGGCAGCCTTGAGCAGCAAGACGTTCTAAAATAAATTTTTATTAGGCCTTTTCTAGGAGTGGCTCAAGGGAAAATTTTCACCTGGGCAAGAGATTTGTTGCTCCTTTCCCAGTCCTAACCTATGGTTTACATTTTATTACAGTGATTTTAATAATTTAGAAGCTATTTTTCAGAAGGAGGTAGGGCGTGTTCTAATCCGATTCTGAGTTGCAACACAGACTCAAGCAGCCAGTGACGTATTCAAAAATTTTGTTTTGGGGAGGATATGCACTACACAGGTCACAAAATCTCCATTTGCAGATGCGAGAAAATGATAAAAAAAAAAAAAAAGTAATTCGAGAGGGTTTTCAGACCAATAGTCCTCCTAAATACACCACTCCAAACAGCCGTTATGGTCTGCGCGAAGTTGAGTTTTAAACATACAACACATGCCATAGTGCGACGAAATTCCCTTTTTTCCGTGGTGGAAAAAGATGAGCAATTGTTCAGAAAAAAGTACAAAACTTTTTAATTTTTTGTTCCTTTCCCCCTGACGACGGCGTCCCAGGCAACCGCCCACCCTTTGGGCTGCCCTGGCCTTTCCGTACAAGACATTATCCGCCTTATGCAGAGTCGTTTAGACGCATGATTAGAGTCATACTAAAGGTCTAACTACAGCAGGAAACATATGTTAGTCGAACTCTTTAGTATGGCACTAACCACGACTCTGCATAAAGCCCTATATGTATAGATTAAGACAATTTGAAGAAATCTGTAGTTGTTTAAATATGCAAATCTAGTCGTTGAAGAATGTCTAATCTTCTGAATTTTCTTTACTAAAGAAAATGGGCCTTATGCAGAGTCGTTTGGAGGATGATTAGTGCCATACTAAAGAGTTCGACTAACATAAATTTTCTGCAGTAGTCAGGTCTTTAGTATGATGCTAATCATACGTCAAAAGGACTCTGCATAGGGCGGAATATGTTTAAGAGTTGGTGGTGATTCGAGTTAATGACCACTAAATTAATTGTCGAAAGATGAAGTGCAAAAAAAAAAAAACGTTAAGACCTATAAAAAGCTTTTTAAAAAGACAAATAAACAAAACACGCCGAAAAAGGCAAAAACGGACAAATAAAATCCACCATTTTCTGGCCTACAATGACCCAAAATGAGCATATATTATGTTAAGCCTCGTCTTCGGGAACTCGTAAAAAAGAGGATTTTTCCTCAACTTCCGGGCCCTAGACATTAACGAGACAACAGTACGTAGCGTGTGGTTAACAAGATACGACACAAAAATTACGATTAACTATTAACACCTTGACTGCCACCATTTCTATTAACCGTTATCACCTGTGTACCACGGACAACAGACCGTCAGTAATACTTTGTTTTTACCTTTGTTTTAGCCACACAAATGTCTAATTTTCTTTGTGTGTGGATTTGCATATACACGACGTGAACATTAAAATTTGACTTCTATGCCATATATATTTAATTGCATACATACCTATAGAACGAACGCGACAGAAGTGCAATATATTGTTTTTATACCGAAAATCATACACGTGGCGCTGCAAGGGAGAGCCGTGTGCATGGAATTCCCTACATTAACGTGTCGACATCAACGGTAGTTAACGTGTTAAACTTTATTTTGTATTTGACTGAAATGCAGTTCAAAAGTAAGATATACATGATTTGATAGATCACATCGATCTTAACAAAATAATACACCTAAAGATTAAATATGATGCGTGGTTTCCAAGAAAAACGAACTTTTGTGCCACTAATATATATATATATATATATATATATATATATATATATATATATATATATATATATATATATATATATATATATATATATATATATATTCTTCACTTCCAATGATAATTAACAGTTCTGCTGGAACAGATTGTTAATAGCTATTTTTATCCACTGTAAATACGTATAAAAATAAACTGTTGCATATCAAATCATATCTTTCCTAACAGTGATTCGGGAATTCCTAGTAATGATACATATAATCCTAATAGCTACAAAACATATTACTTTAATATCTTGCAATACTTGGTTATGTTGATCCGATTTCCACCAGTGTCCATGAATCTTTTCTAAAAGCAGACACTATGGATAAAAATTTACAGAGAAATAAAATTTTCGTTATGTAGATAGTTAGAATTTCATATCTACCACTTCAGTTGGTTTAAAAGTACATAGTATGTATGAAATGCAATATACACGTTATAAAACAACACAAATACATAAACAGTGTATTCACAATAATAAATAATTAGTACCATTCACAGAATAACACAATTGAAATAGAGATAAATATATAGCATGAAATATATAAACTTTAAAAGATATTAGATAAGAAAGAATAACATATCACCAAGGAGGTAGCATATCACAGAGAAAGATTATGTAACTTAACGGACTATTACACATGGAATAGTCAAATTTTCTTTGTTCTCATAATCAATTACAACATTACTATTAATACGATTTTGTGTTAGAGTAAGAAAGTAGATACTTTACAGTGTATTTTTCTCCAATTACGTATTAAGTTTCTGAGTTGTACTGCAGAAATATGATTTGAGTTTTTTTTTAGATCTAATTCATGAGATAAGGTAATGATCAAATGACCTCCTAAGAAGCAAATATATTTTTTGAATAATAACAAAGTGTAGTTTAAGACTTCTAACTATTTGGTATGTTTAAAATCAGAAGAAAATCCCGTATTCATGAAACCATCGCAGAGTAAGTATTGGAAATTCAACAATACTATGAGCATTTAACGAAATAAACGTCCAAAGATGAAATATAAACCCTCGATAGATTTCTTTCACTGAAGAAAGTGATATGATTACTCTAAATCCTTATGCCTAGTTTTCTAGAAAATCGATAAAAAAAACAGTTACTGTATGCTGTACGATTATCAAGCCAATTGTCAAATTGAAACTGATCTTGAAATATACACTAACCAAGAATTTCTTTACGGCACTAGCAAAAGGACAGTATATAATATGATTAATGAGATGTAGCCCGAAGTCATTATACCGTATACTCTTAACCTTAATTTATGTTTAATTATGATATTGTGTGAAGATAAGACATATGTTAGTCGATAAATCACATTGATACACATACTACTTGTGAACTTGTAGTGATATATGACTTGTAAACTTTAGTGCGATTTTGTTCGTATGACACACTCTAAAAACGATATAGTTTGAACAACCAGAAGTATGATTGATGTAATAATATGGCTCCATCAATACTTATAGCTGGAAGCTCAATATGATATGGTTAAAAATACAGCTGAATCAGCAAAATGTATTGCTGTCGCAGTAAGTTTTATAATGAAACCAATTATATCAATTATAGTAGTTGTAATTATATGGATTTAGGATTTAGATTTCTGGGCTTTCGGCATCTAAGGCCATTCAGCCCTTCACGATTTGAGGGATGACGTCCCTCGGCGAGCACACAATCCGGGGAAAGAGAAGAAAGAAAGGCTTGGGGAAGGAAGAAAGCGGCCTGGGACTGATAAGTTAGGCACCACCCCGGCATTTGCCTAGTGTGAATGAGGAAAACCTCATTCAGGGTGTTACACTTTTTCGACCGAGTGACCCCACTGGGAATCGAAACCGGAACCGCTCGCACCGAAGACGAGAGCGCTAGCAACTAGCTACACGGGGCCACTACTTGTAATTATAAAATATTGTAATGGTCTTGGTATTTCCAATTATGTGGTAGTTCTACAGACCATCACAATATTTTATAATTACAAGTATAATAATTGACATAATTGTTACGATCATAAGCGACAGCAATACAATTTGTTGATCCAGCTGTATTTTTAACCATATCATATTGAGCTCCCAGCTATAAGTATTATTGAAGCCATATTATTGCATCAATCATACTTCTGGTTGTTCCAACTATACCGTTTATAGAGTGCAACATCCACGAATATGACAACTTACTTATATCAACTATAAAGAAAAGGCTTAAATATTCTAATAACTTTAATTATACAATGCCCATTATACAATAGTGAGTGACATTAGCGACTAGAATGAATGAATGCGCATTCAATGTATGTACCTGATAAAGGTAAATAAACAATACATCATGCTGTATGTAGAAAAAACTTTAGAAAATTAAAAGCAAGAGAAGATTAAGATTAATTTTAATTAAAATGAAGACATTAGTGTTTTCTGAACTTATAATTCACATATCATATAACCGATAGAAGTTGGTTGAAGTACAATGAGTTAGAGATATTGGCGAACTAAATACGTGGATGCATGCAGATGTTGATTAAAACTGAATTTTATTATATATAGGATTTCTTTTTTTCTATTTTCCAGATATCATATTGTCACGTTATTCTAAATGTGGATATCTTCACACAAATACTAGAAGTATTGAATTTTCAAATACTATTTACCAATTCTTTAATGTTCCTGTCCATAATTATATTCAACTATCGAAAGATATTATTCTCTTTAAAGATTGATTTAGTAAATATAAAATTTGTAATATGAATAAACATTTCGTTTATTAATTCATCCAGATTTTGTTCTTATAAAACAAAATGATATGTTAAAAGTATTTGAATTTATATACTATTTATTTATAGAAGGTTTCTTTTATGTGGCGAAGTTAAGGCTGCAAACATTCAAACATTCAACCACGTGCTTACATTTTTTATGAAATACTTTAAAACACAAATAACACAATTACCAGAGAAAAGAATTTTAACCCACACGTTCTTTAATACATATAATATGATACTAAGTGAGAAAAATGGCTAAATGCTACAAATAATATACTTACGTAGAGAGGATAGATCTAAAATAAAAATTATATATGTAAAACATTAAAATGAGTATTATATATCGCTAAAAATGAACAGATAAACATTATAATCAGATATTTTTTTTAAAAAAAACTAAGGCGTACATTACAAAGTATCAACAAGAATAGATTGTTAGTTGGGATCCTTTTACTAGAATATTTATAGAAATATAATGATATGTATAGATAGTATGTAACCTTAAGAATTGAGACATCTTGAAGGTTTTAGGAAAGTTGTTAAATTATGCCAAGTGTCCATAAAGGTACTTTTGTGTCAAGACTTCCTGCAACAGAAAGAACTATTGAGACTGACAATATCAACAACTTGAGTTCGCAGTCAGATGCGCGAAGAATGTTAAACAAATGCAGATTGAATGACACCGCTGGACTTGTTTACGTTTTATTGTTTACTACAACGATCACACAAATGACGTAAGCTCATCCGTTATCTTTATATCGTATATAGGGGATATTTGTTTCATGCCTACGCTGAAGACTGAATAGCCTAGTGGTTAGCGTTCTTGCCTACTATTCTAAGTACTCAGGAAGTGAAGCGGGTTCGAATCTTGTTCAGGCCGACCACTCTGACTGAGGCTCCGCGGTTTTATCTGTAGCTCTCCCTTACACAAAGGAGACTATAGATTACACAGAGGACCCTCAGTCAGAATGGTCGGCCTAAACCCCGTCCACTTCTGGAGTACTGGATTAGTGGCAGTGACGCTTACTAGTGGGCTATTCAGTCTTGCTGCCGGGAACCAGAATACAAATAATGGGGATCACTGATCCACAGCATTTTTGCAACAAACATCGTCGAAGCTGAAACCTAAAACATCAATGAATTAAAGTGTCAATACTTAATATCATGTATGATTTTAACTGAATTACCAATTAAATTATTATAATAAACATTTGATCTTTAAAAATAATGTAAATATATTCTTGTTATAATTGTTAGAGTTCAACAGGTTTGTGTGACAGATTTGTTCCTTTCTAAGTTACAAGATTCTGTTCGTTATATATAGTATGTTATACATTTCTTTATGATTAAAAGTATTTCCTGTGTATACCGTTGATAACGTATGGAATATGTTTTTAGTAAGGAGAATGAAAGGAATCATATTATATATATTGGATATTACTCGTATATGAAATAATACTTGAATATTGATTTTCTACAATTATTAACGCATGTTAAAATAAATACTACACACAAATATTTTTAAGATAATTAAATATTTAAAGCAATAAATCGGATTATCAAATTGAGCAAAATATAATCCATTATAAAACAATAAATATCAAGTTTCACCGACTTTTTGTAGAATTTAAATTTTAATTTAGAACCAATAAATGCTGCTCATACGACACCAATGATTACTATAGAAGTTCACTCTTTCAACCAAGGCTTTCAAGATTTAAATACGAAGTAGAAATCGACTTGCATTTCAATTTTAAACAGAAACGTCTTATAAGGTTTCATTACATGTATATCAATTAAACAATAAATAATGTAGTATGAATAGTAAATTGTTTAGACGTGTCCTGAAAGCAACACTTGTATAAAATTATGGGGACGAGCATTCAATTTCCTTCACTAAATGTATAAGTTAGCAATTATGTACAATATATAATATATACAAAATTGTATATATTATCATAGAGAATATATATACGTATGTGCGTGTGAGAGGTATGTGTCAATAGTTTCATATGCATCATAATAACTGTATGAAATATTCAATTGTCAAATTCAAATATTGATAGTATGCAGTTTTGAATTTGTGTGTGCACTTTATTTTCCTTACATTTCTCTTGAAGAATAATTGAAAATGTTAACAACCGAATCAAGGGAAAATAAAGACAAATGAGTAAGCGTTGTTGATACTATGCTTTTGTTTCTCAAAATTATTAGAGGAATACATTCGTATAATAATTGTATTCTTTCAAGTTCTTTAAGTTTTATAGTACCATGATTTTAATCAATATTTAGTACAACAATCGTTTACACAACGATCAATTAAAATAAAGAACTCATAAACTCATGTGTTAGTCTCCGTAGTAGCCGTGAATAGATCAGATCCCATTTTATGCACACTTCGTGATTCTTAGTTTCCAAGACATTGTTATCAGTATTTGCTATTTCGTATAATCAACTAAAACAATTATTTAAAGAATATTTAATTTAACTATTTTATTAACATATTACTACTGGCTGAGTAAATGTTTATGAGCTACTTCTATCTTAACCATTTCACTTGCCAACATGATTTCCATTTACTAAACCATATGTAAAGCTTCAACATATATCAAATTAATTATACGCATATGTAAATTCGACTTTACTGTATTAAAATAACATGTTATTTTTTGTCATTTCTGAATATTTTAATCTCTGTGAAGGTGTATGTATAAATTAGCTTCTTTTGCCTATTACATGAATTTAAATTTTTGGTGACTGATGGTTATCAAATTAAAGAAAAATCATATTGTTTTGCAAACGTTGTCTAAAATCATTCACAGATCAAGATCTAAGAATGTTTGTTCTTAATTGTTAGAAAATACATGACCGAAAATCACTGTTAAAAATTCTAGATGTAACGAAGAAAAACTGATACTTGAATTACTAATGTTGGGTATTATCGGATTTTTATTTACAGCACTGTAGAATCTGAGGTCTTAGATAATATGTAAGTTCATGCAAATTTGACTATTGTAAATTTTGTATATAATAGTACAGTTTCATGTTTATTGCTTTCCAAGCTACATTATATTTTATTTGAATCATTAAATAAATTATTACAATAAAATCTTCGTTACTTTTAAAAATAATATGAATTCATTCTTATTATAATTGTAAGAATTCAGTCACTTTCGTTGGAGTTTGGTCTATTCTGTCTGATATATAATGTTTATTTTAAAATGTTTGTTTTATTTTTTCTTTGGTTGTATTTACAATATATGCCTTAATATTGCATAGACTATATCTTAACTAAGGGCTAGTGAACAAAGTATATATTTTTAATTCATAATATCTCTTACGGTATGCATTAAAGGCGCGTACCTCAATCCTACTCGGGTACATATATTATACTTAGTTGGAATAAAGTTTAGTGTCCCGCTCAACATCAAGATTATAGGAGACGTGGATCTACAGTCTAATGTGGGATCTGAAACACATAATTATACACCGGATATCGAATCTGGATCTCTTGCAACGAAGACATGTATAAATTTAGTAATAGCAGACGAATAGTTGTGAATTGGTAAACATTCAAAAGCTCAAATATTTGTCCTAATAAATAAAATTCGTACTAACAAATCAATCTATAAAAGATAACATTTAATTGTCTATAGTCTGCA
Organism: Thermobia domestica; assembly: GCF_964235325.1. Lineage (NCBI taxonomy): Eukaryota > Metazoa > Arthropoda > Insecta > Zygentoma > Lepismatidae > Thermobia > Thermobia domestica. The sequence continues at coordinate 278,096,952 of NC_137457.1, read as the reverse complement.
TTCACCATACAGTTAGTTGTCTACCGATTTATTAATAAATATTTTTATTTATGTATTTATTTTTCTTACTTTCTGTCTTGTATATTTAGCATAATACAATTTATAGCAGAGGTGAGATAAGATGGTGATAGATAAGTAAGAATTATATTATGCTATGTATTTTTTAGATTTATAATTGAAATGAACTGGTTTAACAATATGATTCTTACAAGATTTTTAAGTTTTATAGTGTTACAATTTTTATTCAATACTACTACAAAGGATATTTTATACAAGAAGTAACTGAAAATAAGGAACTCATAAGATAATATCTGTACCAATCATATATATATATATATATATATATATATATATATATATATATATATATATATATATATATATATATATATATATATTAAAGATTAATACAAAATTTATACAATTTCACATATATTAACAATATCATCAAGTGAAGAAGTTTGTAATGCAGACATTCTCATATACACTAATAGATGGTAGCATCATTTCTACGTTTGACAGGTTAAATGCTAATTACAAAGTTCAGTCATTTGCCATCTATTGGTGACAGCTACAGATAACTAAGTTTGTACTTTATAGAATTCGGGAAAGTAGTTTGCAAATATGCTACAAGGTGGAAGCACATATTACCATCCCTTCTGCTTTGAGGATGAATATTCATACAATGACTCGCCACTTGCAGACTTTCCATTTACTTAGTTTCAACTCATGCCGAGAGATAGCACTAGTTGTATCTATCATACGCATTCGCCGGTCAGCTTGACTATACAATTTATTTACGGACTCACGTATTATCTATTATTTGTTGAATCTAAATGTCAGCAGAAAACGTTATTCTTTTACCTACCCTGTAAAACATATTTGTTGTATAATTTAATATTGGTTCATTTTCTAGTTTTTGGAGCTCTATTCTTATTTAATTTTATATTACTTTACATCAAGGTATCTTTTTAATTCACTTAAACATTTAATAAAGAAGTTAAAATAGAAAGTAGTCTCAAATTAATCTTTGTGTGCGGCCTTTGTGATCAAAACACATGGATTAAATGATGTAATCTTATAACATCCAAAAAATTGAACAATAATTGCATACCACTGATTTTGCAAGTTACAGTGTGCAGGAACATCATAAGTGATTAAGAAAACAGAGCCATATTACATATGATTCAGAAATATCAGATATCTAAAAGTGAAATGTTATTGTGTACAGTTATATTTTAACTTCTCTGTTACTTTTTAAAACACTGAATATATTGTGATAGTTCAAAATTCACGATAAGCCTGCTGAGCTTTCATTGCTTGTTTCGTAAAGAACCCTGAGCTTCTTCCAGAACTACCTGAAATCATAAATGTTTGTGAATAACCATTATATTGTTTCATAGATTGTTTAAGAAAGTTTGAGTTATTTAGAATTACTACACTTAGATGCTAAAAATGACAATATATTACAATTCATTAGTACTTTATATCGCAAGTGGGTATCGAAGTTACTTTTTGAAGATAATACAAAATACAACTTCAGTTACAATAAATGAAAAATTGTATTTGAATTTTTTAAAGATTATATACCTTAAAATCTTTTTTCCCGTATACGACATTTCGCACAGCTTATATAACAGGTTTCGAAAGGAAACGGAGGGGAGAACTGGTACTACTGCTCCTAAACTACTGTTCATAACTTTGAATGAGTGAAAACTGTTAACTCTAAAATAGTATTGCGCTGTAAAATCTGACGAATGAACATTTTATATTATTGCATTATTACATAAATTTACTTTGAAGTGTAAAATATCTATGAAAATATATCTGTTTAGTGGTTTAATATCCTATTTTAGCATCAAAGTTGTGTGATATATAAATAAACAGTATATTATGAAATTCACGCTACATATAATCTACTCCTATTGAGAAATAAATATTTATTCCTTGTATGTAATTTCCCTATTCTATATTATCAAGAGTAGTAGCTATAGCATTCAAGTTGCGGTCAATATTTTGCGGAACACTCTTCTTATGTCCTCTTTCCGTGCGTTGTCCATGCAGAAATTATGAGAAATGAATGAAAGATATGTAAAGACACATTCCCGTGTTTGAAACGTAATGTGGAGAAATATTATAAGTATATTATTAAATGAGGCTTCAAACATACACATTTTATGTTTATTCAGTGGTTTGAAATAAATACTTAGAATATATTGTAAAATATGATTATGAAAATTCTATTTTATTAGGGTGTGAAATGTACTGTTCCCTTTAGATAGAGGAAAAGCATAAACTTTAATGAACATACTTGTATATCGATGAAAGTTATCAAGAAATATAGAGAAGAGCAAGATTATAAGGATTTCAATAATATCTACGTTATTTCTTTAGTTTACAGGAAGAAACATAAGTGAACAATCGTTGTGTGTGTGTGTTTCCTAGGGATTGTAACGTTTCCTCACTTTTGTCGTTCCTTCATTATCATTCATCTCATCATTATCGTCTTCCTTACTCTCGGTGTATACGATAAACTCCAAAAGCAGAAATAACATGATACCAAATCTTAGTTTGATATATCATATAACAGACACATAACTGGTTCAACTTCATTTATAAGAGTAAATACAAATTATTTATAGTATTGTATCCTTTACAGTAATTACAATTTTATTTATTTTAGAGATAATTATAACTTTAAATAGAGATAAATGGCTATTAATCAGTTGGATAATAATCATATATTTGGATGTTAATAATTTTTTTCTAGTCACATACAGAGAATCACTATGGCATCCGTCTGTAAACCTCACTATCTGTGAACGTTTATCAATAAGAAAAGGGTTGAATTACTTGGAGTGAAATTGACAGGAAGCTGATTGCTGCTCTATTTAGCTAATTGTTGGTTTATTAACTGAGACTCGAATTAGTCAAAAACAACGTTCTTGGAAATGTGAAAAGGTAAGAAGTAATAGGTGATCAAAGATTATTCTTCAAATAAATATGTTCGAATGAATCTCAATAAATACCAGTATGTTATGATTTCATTAGTGTACTGACTGGAACAGCACAGCGACGAATCGTTAACAATACTAAAATGTATTGTGCTTTGTTGTATCATGATATTCGGATATACGTATTGTTGTGTTAATAGGAGTAGTTTTAATAAATTTGTGTTAAAAATAGTTGAAAACAAACCAGATATTTATGGATATTATTTGCAGAGTATGAATATTGACTCTGACAAAATTTGGCAACTATTTAGTAATTTTCTTTGGAAAGAAAGCGTTGTTTATATTTATTTGAATATTAGTATATGCTTTAACTTATGTGACTATTTTGTGTACATATTTGTCTTAAAATTTTGTTATTATCCTATTTTGTAAAAGAGTATTTTTTATTCATTTGTTAATATTGTTTATAGATTTCGTTCGCATGCATTTGTATATATTTATCTTTTCATCTGTAAGCCTATCTTCTGTATTTATCTTTTTCTACTCATATATTTTATTTTGCACATCAGCTCGTACAACTTTAAATGTTATTCACTTAACATTAGCCTTTCAATGGGTTAACAATTTACAATTAAGCATTTTAGTTTGAAGAGTTAACATTTCTTACTTAATACTGTAAATAATGTTACTAATGAGACAACATTTATAGAAATTCAGTGAGATAATTCGGGCGAAAAACATTAGTGTATAATAAAAGGTATATCACTAATATAAAAAACTACTGTCACTAAGATTATAGAAGTATAAGCACTTTTGCGTATGAAAGAAACGAATACTGATACAATCGATAGGCGATTGATCAAAATGTCAAAATTTAATACTGTACTATATGGTAGGTCCCGGTCTGACCGACTTATGCCCGCAACAGTAATAATTTAACATCTTGTTCTATGATCAGTATGGTAAGCTGATTTAGTATTACTATTATTACTATATGATAGTAATGCTATTTCTAAAACTATTATTATTATTGTTTTTACCGCCAAGTAAAATACATATTTCTTTTGACCATTAAAATATAGCAGTGTCTACTGTGTGAGTACAAAAATATAAAAATATTAAGTAAGGGCTTCAGTACGCATCAATTACTGTCAACGCAACGCAAAATTTGCATTTTTTCATGAATTAAAGGGCGTCTTACAGAAACGAATTTCCCCTGCACATTGGCAAATAATATATCGTTTGATGAGATGTTGTACAAAATTAATGTCACATCTCAACTACAGCATGTCCTAATCATCTCTTTAAAAGCTGGAAAGAAAACAACATACATTAGATTCTCATAAATAGTACTAGAGATTATTTTCGTAAGTGCTAAATTTATAGATGACGAGGCAACTTTATCAACTGATTTATGCGAACCAGATGAATGATACCATTATATATTAAAAGAAGTAAATGGAAAAACAAAATTTATATTGAGGTTATCTGTGTTGCCTACGTACACCTTGGGTATAATTCAATAGTGATGTCTTCTAACACATATTATAATACATAAGAAAGTATGCTGTTTAGACAGTTTACAACAATAAATAATGTTGTTCTTTTAATGTGTGTCTATAGCATGTTTTAATAGTATACCAATCCTACACTATGCACGTATCATGTAAATTTAAGTCACTAGCTTTGTTAAAGATTAAATATATAAATTTTAAAACTAGTAATCTATTTGCGTGTCCATATGGACACGCTGGAAGTTATGGGTTAATATATATATACTTATTTGGTCAAAAAATTAATAATAAAATTAAGTAATAAACCAAATACAGCACAGTTTCGAAATATCCAAGTTGATTATATAAGCACCATTTTACAACGCGAAATTGTAAATATTTATTATATTTAAGAGAATCTATAGTGAAATTTATACCACGTATTAGGATTTTTAGCAAATTTGGAGTGTTTTAATAAACTATTTTTGTTAAAGCAATTACAAAATTTATTAAGTGTTTTCATTTTTTAAATACCATTGATACAGAGAATGTGAATTAGCAATTTAACTTATTGATATTGAATCTCTTTATAGAATTTTATGTTGTTGAAAAGTAAGAAGCGTAGTGGGAGTTTAACAACGTTCGGCATAATGTAAATACAATAAAATGGTCCTAAAATTGACTCTTGTGGTATTTCTAAATCTATTTTATCAAAATAATAGCATGCGATTATATATCACACATGATCTTATGGGATGCCACCACTTCAATATTTTTCCCAGTTCAGTTAAACTATACATTGCTATTTTGTATAATTAATCATTCTTCTGGCTTTGAAAAATGTTACCATTAAAATATAATAATTTCAGAAAGTTGTTTTAATTCTGAAAGGTGCTGCTGCGCATAAAGATTTTTCTGTGTAGTTTCGGATTACATGTTGTTAAGCTATGATGTGATATATATATATATATATATGTGTGTGTGTGTGTGTGTGTTTTCATCATGACATGACATAAACACTAAAAATGTCAACATGCAATTAAAGCTGGTTTCAACATTCTAATTGCTCTATTCAAAGATACTTTTGACCGATGTTTTCCTAGGAGCACGTCGGTAGTGTAAATGGTAAACACGTGCAGGTATGAAAACTCTTTTCTTTTTAAAGTAGTCTGTTTACTATGATATGTAAGAGGATGAGATTTTTAACATAAGAAGATAATATTATATAGTATTTAAGATATTATTTTCTTGTAGGATAACTAGATTATGTTGCATAATTTTAAATATCTTTACAAAAATAAACTATTCAGTATAAACAAATTATTTATATATGTTGTAAATCTCCACTAAAAATGACAAGGCCAATACCAAGGAGATTATCAATAATTTAACTTTATCTTCCTAAATGTTAAAGTGTTTCGAATAAGCTTATACGTCATTTCCTAAAATCTTGTTTCCACCGTGGATTACAAACATATTGCAGAATTAAGACCAACAACTATACAAAATGTTAGAGTTTCATTGGTAGCTTTTAAGTATTATTTCCATCAGACAGCAAATGAAGCGTCACGACGGTAAGGCGCTGCAGACGTCATTTAAACATACTGCTAATACGCCAGATTGTCCGTCGCGAAGCCCAAGACGGCGTGGTCTACTGGTTAGCGTACGTTCCTGCAAGTGTGGCACTCGGGAAGTCGAGTAGGTTCGAGTCCCGCTTCGGCCAATTAAATGCAAGAAAAAATTTCCAGAACAAGATCACTGGAAAGCATTGGCCAAAGTGGTGATTCGAACTCACTCGACCTCTCCAGCACCGCACATGTACGGAACAATGTTAACACAGTGGACCAAACCGTCTTGCTCCCGTAGATTATAAAGTTTTTCTGTCAATAATTCAAATATTGCTTCACTGTGATCTGTCTTGATTTCATAATAATTATTGTGTAGAAATGGCATATTGTGATTATTCCTAAAAATCGGCGTACATGATACATTGAACAATAATGTCGTTTGTATTACTTTGTTTAGTGATCCATCTTTGATCGAAGTTTCTTTGTCGAGACATTTTTTGTTATGTTTTCAACGATGTTGATGCCATCACATTGATTTAAATGAAGAATTATTTTTCTGTTTCCTTTGAAATGAACTAGGACACTTTAATGTTGTGATTTCTTGTACTATAAGTATAGTTAAATCTGTTGATTTTTTTCTTAATCAATTTACGTTATATAATGCAAATGTAATACTATTTATATTAAATTTGATTATTAAATATTAAATTCACATTATATGAAATTAATTTTTACAAACTATGAAATATTGAAATAGATTTTAAGAACAAGTCGGTAAAATCAAACATTTAAAACTTCATTTCAATTCTAAGAAAATAGAAATATGAATCGTATATAAATTAGTGAACTAAGAAAACACAGATAACGCAGTTATTCAATACCGTTATATTATCGGTATTTTATGGATATTATAACTTTCTAAAATCATCTCTGGGCATTATCGAGTGAAATGAGTCTTTAATATTACTCTTGTTATGCTTTGTTTTCTCGAAAGAGGTTTGAAAGGTAAAATTTACAGGGGCATCTTAGTCATACCTTACTCTTTCACAGTGTTACGAGAGACACTGCTTTCCTGCCGACCATAAAACTCTTGGATGAGTAACTTGAAAATTGTTTGTCTTCGTATCAGAGATTAAGTTCTTATAAGATGTTCACATTAAAAACTCACTGCCGTTTTTGTCTATATTGTTGTGATGTGCTGCTTATGTTAAGCTTTAGGAAAGTACTTTATACACTGCAAAAATTGGATCGTGTTCAATTAGCTCAATTTTTCTGTCACTATTTCAATACCTAGGCCAACATCTTTGCTATGAGCAAAGGTTTACGCGATATATTTGACATTTAAGATCTAAACAAAATAATGAACAAAGTATATTTCCTGTAATCCTTCACGAAAATGGTTTTGTGAGCGTATGAATTTTCTGACAACATTAGAAACCATTGAGCATAGAAACATGGCAAGACGTAAAAGATTACAGGAAATGTAATACATTGTTCATTACTTGATATAAATGTCATATATGCCGCATAAAGTTTTCACATAGGAAAAAGTAACAACTAATAGAATCCTCGCTATCAGTTACTAGACATTTATGACCCTAGGAAAGTGATGACTTTGGTGTTGAAATAATACGGTTACAGTCGTAGACAAATTAAGATATTTTAGCACCATCATTTTTATGAGTGTAGGTTCGTTGATTTTCTTTAGTCTGAAAATTTTGCTGATCTCATGAATTCATACTCTTATACCAAGTATAGTGGAATTACAAACTAAACCAACTTTCCTCATCTGCAGTAAACCAGATAAAAAAACTGGAATATCAATCAATCAAACGTTGCCACAATTACAAGGAATTAACATCTCCCTATTGTTACAAGATACACCAAAAAGACTATCTTACACTTGCATTCAATCATGTTATTCTTGTTGACCTTAAACCTTAAAACCTTTCAGTGGCGTAGCAGCTGCCCCCGCAACCCCCGCAGGGCGGGGGGGCCCCGACGTATAGGGGGCCCCGAAGACTTGCGATGAATAAAGATTTAAAGAAGTAGAACTTCAATCTTACTTCTATCGGCTTTACAACTAGGGCCCCTTCTCTATACTTTGCGGGGGGGCCCGCAAAAGTATGCTACGCCACTGAAACCCTTACTCTTGAGATCTTTATCTAGTTTATTTATAAATCTTTTCGTCACCAGCAACCTTTAACACATTTGCGCACAATGCTGCTGCATCTTTCGCATGGGCCTTCCACCAGTTCCGCTAAACAAAAGTGATAGGTGGTTTAAGTATTTCCTAGAACCGACTATCTTATCTGGATCTACCGTCATAGGAAGGCAAAAAATAATAAAGAAAATATTCCTATCTATCATTTATCTTCAATTTAACATAACTATCGGTTATATGAATCCCAACATGTTTTATGTATTGAAAAGTCTACAGGTGCCAATCTTCTTTAAATAACTCATATATATATATATATATATATATATATATATATATATATATATATATATATATATAATGGATTTCCCAAAAGTAATGCTAAAAAATGAAACCACAGATTCCTGGCACCACAACAGTAAAAAGTTTATATGACCTATAGTCCGGAAGTGGACAGGGCCGGAGCTAGACAGCTTCGAATGTATGGGGAAAGAAACCTCGCACTTAGGGGAAGGAACTTGTCGACTTTCAAAACCGCATTGAAGGTATTGAAGATGCGTGTGAACAGTTACGGAACACACTAATGTTGATGGAGTGCATTCGAAACTCACGATTAGCACGTTGCTTAGACGTGGGAGTACAGCACTCTGAACATCTTCTGTAGGTACGTACGTTTATTGTTATGACGTATGACCTAGTAGTTTGTAGGCTACTATGTGTAAGATGCTACGTTACAAATAAAATATGCCATTGTGTATTCTGCCTGTTATTTCATTACATTACACGACTAGTTATATACTAGTTCTTATTTCTACCCTTTATCTGCAAGTTTCTATCTGGCATACCACTTTCCATTGCCCTCTGATATTATGCAACCACGCTAAGTGTCTTTGCTTTGACTCCCATGTGTGCGTACAATCGTGCCACGGATAACAACTTTTTCTGTATAGTTTCCATCTTTACTCCACCCTTTCAATACCCCTGTCGTACAGACATTCAGTGAGTCCCTAAATGACGTACAGAGAATCTCTGGTGCAGTTATGTAACATGCGTTTAACATGTCAAGTCAAGATGATCTTTATGTATTTATGAACCCTCTTCCTAGCTCCTATCATTATTCTGCTGGCAGATGTGAAGTTCCTTTCCCCCCACATTCGAAGCTTAGCTCCGTCCCTGTTCACTTCTGGACTATAGGTCATATAACTTTTTTATTGTTGTGGTGCCAGGAATCAGTGGTTTCATTGTTTACCATTACTTTTGAGACACCCTATAAAACTTAACGTGAGATCCGAGCCACATGAAAACCTGGAGACAATCCTATAGTAGATAAGTTAGCGTGGTAAGTCTTTTATATATAGTGGTTGTATTTCTAAAAATAAAGGTGCCAATACGCTGGACCTCAGCTTCATAATGGTTAAAAGTTGCATAACTTTCAGTGTATTATTATTTTTAGATTAATTATTATTATTATTATTATTATTATTATTATTATTATTATTATTATTATTATTATTATTATTATTATTATTATTATTATTAACAATAATAATTATAATGTCCATAATGCAGTCTTGTAACTAAAAACTCTTACGTACATATATATAAAGATGGTTTTAAAATGTCTCTTATATCTTAATTTTCTAATACAATAATCGTAATGAATCAGTATTTCTTAGTGATTTGTTTCTTGTTTTTTTTCTCTCTCTTTTTGTAAACAGACGAAGGTAAGCTGCTACTGTTTGTACCACAAATACTGAATTTCAGTAACAACACACGTACAGTACATTATTTATATAATGTTCTTGAGAATACTAATAATGCTACCAAAATGTTCTGCAAACCTGTTCTAAATTTAGGGATAAACTTTACGGGGAAAGGTCTAGGGGATATTTCGCTTAATCTTCTTTCTAAACAATTAATTGGATACATTAAAATGGGAACTGAGCAAAGGTTCCTCTGCGGAAAAAGTACAAAGGTGAAGTCTCAACAGAATTTTTATACTGGCTTTCAGTTTAGTCGAACTTTAGTAACATACAAATTTGTTGGGATTATTTCGTTATGGCGATCAGTCTTTTTTTAAAAAAATAATCTGATTGGTTCAGAACCTTTATGGTTTATATCAGGGTTTCTCAACCTGGGAGTCGTGACCCCTAGTTGGGTCGCGGGAGGGTTTCATGGAAGCCGCAAAGATAAGCGGAAGAGATAAATATAATTAGAACAGGGATGCAAATAACCACTCGCCCGGGGCGAATGGGTTATCGGTGCGGGCGAGTTTTTATATCATTATTAAAATATGGAAGAAAAGTAAATGATTTATATTGTGGGATGTGGGTTAGTAGCTTTTTTTTTCTTGGGCTAGCAAAATTTTGTTGCTTATTCGCATCCCTGATTTAGAATCTAATACTGGAAAATATTTTTAAATATTTTGTTCTAATAGGCATTTTTTTTTTTTATTTTTGTACGCACTGTTACGAAAAGCAAAAATAGGTCTAATACTAATCATTTTCAACAGGTGCAGAATTGTTTAAAAATCAAACCAAAAATTATAAGAGGGTCGCTGCCAATAGGATGTCATAAAATGCGGTCGTGAAAGAAATTAAGTTGAGGACCACTGGCTTATATTATCGAACGAAAAAGGAATTTAAAAAACTGAGGCGCGAGGACGCGCCAGCGAGCAAAGGACAAAAGGGTCCAAATATTTATATTCACTGAATTTACTGACTTACAAGAAGTAACAAAAAAATTCGCAACTCTTTCTCTAGAGAGAAAGAAAAGGAAAACAATAAAAACTGATTTTCAATAAAAACTATATATTTATAAATTGGTATTTTCGAAGTTTCTGGTTAACTCCTTTTTAAGACAGAAGAAGAAATATTCCGTTCTAATTAAAAAGATGCCTGTACGTCGTACCGTTGCGTACCACCAGAAATTAGAGACCTGCACGGGCCGGGCCTGGCCCGAAGCCCGGCCCGGCCCGCGGGCCGACTATGCTATTTCTTTGGGCCGGGCCGGGCTTGGGCTGGCCGACACTGATTTCTCTTCAGGTCGGGCCGGGCTGGGGCCGATTAATTGCAATTGTTTAATAATTATTGACTTTCGTTAAACGATAATTGGAATAAAGCCAAACGTTGAAGAAGTGTGTCCGTGAAAAATGTTACAAAGGATGTAATAGCTATTTACAGTTTGAGTTGGTTAGCGGCTCCACTTTCACTATAGAGGATTGCAGGCATTATGCGGTAAATTGAGCTCTGACATTGACCTTCACTGAACTCAAAATATAACAAGAAGGGGTGGGAATGTTTTGCCTGTCGCTAGACAATATTGCCATCTTCACTTTATGCTAAAAATCAATTAAGTTAGTTTTTTGTTACAGGGAATGGAGTTTTTGTTCTCTCGATAACAGGCAAAGTTCTAGGAGGCAATGGTACCATTCGGGAGGCAAGCGTCAGGTTGTGAACCAGAGTTTAGAAAATGTTTCTGAGGGTTAGGTCATATTTAGAACTAAATTTTGAGAAAGTTTGTGGCTCGAGCTAATTTTTTTTAAAAAAAAAATTATCGAGCCTGAGTCGGGCCAAAAACTTAAAATTTATCGGGCCCAGGCCGGGCTTGGGCCAATAATTTTAAAAAACTTATCGGGCCGGGTCGGGCCGAAAATCTTCAAAACTTTTCGGGCCCGGGCTGGGCCGGGCCTAGGTACGTTCGGGCCGGATTGGGCTCGGGCCGAAAAATTCGGCCCGTGCAGGTCTCTACCAGAAATAAAAGACTATATATACAGAAAAAATAATAACAATACACTAAAAGTTATGAAACTTTTAACCATTATGAACCTGAGGCCCAGCGATATCGGCACCTTTATTTTTGTGTGCCGAATTGATATGAAAATGTGGTATCAATTTTCTAATGTAAGAACAATTCAAGGAGGAATATCACAATGATCTTCTCTGCGACTTCTGTTATTTTCAATATTTATGAAGGATTTGCGGGAATTAATAATTTATACTGATATTCTCATGTTATGTTAACTTAAAACTTACAAGGTTATCACAACGTAGATAATAACGTAGAACTAATAATGACGTTAGATAATCTTCAAAGTTCCTTAGTTCTAGTAACCAATTAGGCTAACAAAAAATGTCTGTCAATATAAATAAAATAAAAGTAATGTCATACAAGGGAAAAACAATGAAATGGCGACTACATATGTAAGCAGTGTAAATCTAATAAAAGTTTAAAATATAACAGACTTAGGAATAACATTTGACGAAAAACACTTGTTTGATGAACACATAAAGTTAACATGGTATGAAGAATATAATATGGTATGAAGAATATAATATGGTATGAAGAATATGGTATGGTATGGAGAATATAGTATGGAATGAAGAATATAATATGATATGAAGAATATGGTATGAAGAATATAATATGGCATGAAGATTTTAGGATAGGACATCGTAGTCTAGTAGTTAAAGCGTTGGACTCACGTCTATGTGGTTCCGGGTTCGATTCACGGCCGGTGCTTCCCAGTGTCGTGAGGCAAACTGGGGAGTCACGTGAAAGACGTGACGACCACTACGTCTAGAAAGCTTGTGATATGCCAGTTAGTGACAGTGCGACGTAGCACGCTGACCACGTGCTCGTATCTAGTTTGGACGTAGTTAGGCCGGTCGCTGACAGGTGGCGTTGGAGCGCCTCAGGTCCTTAAGATGGGTTTTTACGCCAAGTGGTTTCGTGGTATGAAGCTTTTATTATATCGTTTAACTCAATATAAGAATTTAAGCATATTGATACGACACACGTATATTTCCTTGTAGAAGAATTTACGAGTTATATCAAAGTATACTACAGATATATACCTAAGTTATAACATGCTACTCGCAAACAAACAGGATCGTAGTTAAAAATATAACCTAAGTTTTATTTTCAACTATAACCCAAGGTCTCCAGAATAAGAGACCAGAAGGAGTAAATCAGTATTCGAATCTAAGACTGTTGAAGTGTATCTATAATATTGAAATATAGTTCAGGGGTGTACACAGATATTTCTTTAATGGAGAATCCATTATTTAGAAAGTGCATGAACAATTTTATCACAGCATATATATATATATATATATATATATATATATATATATATATATATATATATATATATATATATATATATATATATATATATATATATAACAGTGCACAAATATAAAAATGCATATGTAACACTCAACCCTTAAACAGCCAACAGACTAGAATAACATATTGCGATTTTTTTTAACATATCAAATAATGATATTTCATTTCGCATATCAGAATTTCAACTTGTATTCGCCACTAAATATGGTCTCTGAATTTTTGGAACAATGATATTAAGTCAAAAGCCTGAAGAAATTCCTTTAAGAGAACAGTCTACCACTTTCTTGTAGTAGAAAAAATAATTGTAATATTGTTAAGATCTAGAATTACATAGTCATGAAAAGTACTATTATCACAAATAAATTATCATAGTAATCAATTATTATTACACAAAAATATAAAGTTGTTCACAGATAAGGTCGTCCCTGTCATGCGACCATGAATAGAAATTTACTATCGTGTAGAGATAAAACCATTTTAGTTACAGAGAATTAGAGGTGAGGTAATGGGACTAGAAATTAGGAACTGGAGATTCACAGTAGATATAAAAGTAGAAGTCTTATCCAAGAATATCGGAGGTGGCGCCATCTATCTCAAATATTCGATATATTAGCAACTCTGATAAACAAATTCAATAGGAGATTCATAATGTCACAACCGGATACAAAAGAAATTCTTAAAATTGTTACGTTTTAAAATTGAGTACAATTTTTACCGCTTTTACTTTGTACAAACAACGGGTAGTAGACACATGTTAAATGACTAAACCCTACTTTAAAAGAAAATGCGTGGAAACACACTAGTTCAAAATATTTTACTAAAGGTTTCCGGTTTGGAAATAAAATAAATTATGTATGCTAACAATTTTAATAGGTTTAATTTAGGTAAAAAATAAAATAAAATAATTCATTAATAGCAAATACTTTAACAATATACTGTAATGTTAGGGTTAGTACAAAGTATTATACCTAGGTAGTAACAAAACTCAAATACTATATGTCTGACAAATTTGAAATGGGGATGAGCAAAAGCCAGTTTTTATTAAAATCAGTAAGTAGACATTTCAGTTTTCTTCACAAACTGGTTTTTCCACCAGAATCGTTTTCTTCAAAACAGCTTTGGATTTTTATTGAGGTCAGCGTGATTTTCACCGATTCACCGAAGGCAGTATCTGTTGGTGCTCTTGTGATAAGAGCTACTCATTTCCAAACAAGTTAAAGAAGAAAAAAGGTTTTAATAGAAACCTAAACTGGTTTTGAATAAAACTGGTTTTCTTTGAAAGTTTCCGAAAACCCGGTTTTTGTGCCCACTACTACTTAGAAATTGTAAGGAAAGAAGTCAGAATTTTCTTATTTGTATTCCCAATGTTCTCGAACCCCTAGATAATTCTTTAATTTCATACAGTGGTGTGCTTGATTGATCGCTATTACTAGTACCGCAAATACATTATTATTATTATTATTATTATTATTATTATTATTATTATTATTATTATTATTATTATTATTATTATTATTATTATTATTACTGTAGTTCTTGCGCCCGAGCCTTCGGCCCGCTGTACAATATAGATTAAAATTACTGAAAATTCTGATTGTTTATGTTTAACAAACTTATTTGTTTATTGAGTTTGCCCACAAATCAACATGCGGTTCCATCAATATTAATGCTCTAATGTAAATAGGATACTTGTTAGACTTTCAAACTATGCTTTGCATAAGTGTCTGAAGGCTTGTAAAACGTCTTTGTTCGTCCGTCTGTCTGTACAGGCATCAGAGCAAAAACGGTCAGAGATATCGAGAAGCGGCTTTTTGCCATCGATTCAGTGTCGCAAGATCAGGTTCCACCTTCTCCGGTTGCTCTATATTCAAACCGGAAGTAGTTCAAATCAATCATTTCTGATTTCAACATTTAATCGTCATAGAACGAAAACGGTAATAGATAGTGAAAAGCATTTTTCTTTTTTTGCAAACGATTCACCATCTCAAGACATGTCATTACTATCCACAACATTCTACTGAAACCGGAAGTGGTTTAAATTTACTAATACTTCCGGTTTCAATACTGATTTCTGTGTAGCAAAAACGGTAAATGTTATCAAGATGCGGTTTCAATGTCTCAAGACTATCCATAATGCTGTACCAAAACCGGAAAGATTTCAAATGTAATATTATTTCCGGTTTCAACGTTTATCTCCATAGAACGAAAATGATAACAAATGGCAGGAAGCGTTTTACTTATTCATTCATTCATTTATTATTTCTTTCTTGCAATCGATTCAGCGTTCCAAGCATAGGTTTCATCTTCTCTGTTAGCCGTCTGTTCAAACCGGAAGTGCTTGAAATAAAGGATTTTTAGTATCAATCTGTATCTCCATAGAATAAAAGCAGTAAGAGATGGCGTGTAATGGCTTTTAGATATGGACTCAGCGTCCGAGGAACAGGTTCTATCTTTGATCTTATTACTCCTTTGCAACCAATACTTATAGATGCACTACTTCAAATTTGAGTATTAAATTTACATGCAGTTTGAAAGTCTTATTTTCACACTGTGAAACGATACTTGATTGTTCTATTTTGAAATATTTTAATTAGAACAATGCACTTTTTAAATTGCAATTAAATCGTCACAATAATTTTAAATCGGCAATATTGCCTCCACGCTAACGACATTTCTTGGCGTAAGACAAGCAGGCGGTGATAGTTACAAGCGTAATTGTTTACTATTAAGAATTAGCGTCACGTGCAGACATGTTTGTCTTTTATAAATAGGATTGTCATTATTATTATTATTATTATGTTTGTAGCGCACAAATTAAATATTCAAACGCTATTTTTCATCAATGTAGGCGTAAGATTAGTCACATGAGAAAATCCTGCTTCAATAATTCCTCAGCAATTCCATGTATCTAATGCATTTTCACAAATGCATTATAAATAGTTATAACAAATATTCGAAGTGCAAAAGATTATATGTTACCTGTATGCTCATACTGTAACTAACATGTTGAATATAAAGAGAATGGCAGGTTAGATGATCTATTAATTCAGGGGTATAGAAGCAAAACCTGTTAAGTCCATTTTTCAATTTTGTCAGGGGAAAAAACAAGTGGGACACCCTTAGTTTCAGTATTGTTGAACATTTTTTTGTTTAGTGGTAGATTTCACACATCTGCATTAAGTAGTACTATGAACGGTCCCGGGTTCGATTCCCGGTGGGGACACTCGGTCGAAAAAGTGTGATACGCTTTCTCAGGCCAGCCACCCTGAATGGGGTTTTCCTCATTCACACAAGGCAAATGCCGGGGTGGTACCTAACTTATCGGTCCCAGGCCGCTTTCTTCCTTCCCCCACCCTTTCTTCCTTCCCTTTCCCCGGATTGTGTGCTCGCCGAGGGACGTCATCCCTCAAACATAACGGGCTAAATGGCCTTAGATGCCGAAAGCCCAGATATCTAAATCTAAATCCCACTTTTGATCAGTTTTGTATAGCTTTCCCAAAATAAATACATTTTTGTTGGACTTAACGTGTTTTGATTCCAAATTTTCAATTTGTTTGCAATTTTCATCATGTTTCGCAATGTGATGACACTTTTGCATGGAAAATAAGAAAACAAAATACTCCAGGATATAGAGAACGTTTCATACTCACTTATAGGTTACGAAACAA
Organism: Thermobia domestica; assembly: GCF_964235325.1. Lineage (NCBI taxonomy): Eukaryota > Metazoa > Arthropoda > Insecta > Zygentoma > Lepismatidae > Thermobia > Thermobia domestica. The sequence continues at coordinate 278,079,978 of NC_137457.1, read as the reverse complement.
GAAAATGAATACGTTTGTGAACTCGTATTTGTTAGAAAAATGAAAGTCTCTAGCCTAACCGGCATAAGCGTGGGACGTAAAAATCAAGGATGTTATAAAATAGAGGATCTGCCCATACAACAAAATCGTGAAGCCATACGTCACAGCTTGGCCACACCTACTCTGCCCACTCCGAGCCACTAAGATCGCAATGTTTCGAGCCAACAATCATGGCGGAAACGAGAGTAGCCAATCAGACACTCAGAGCTTAGATGATGCTCGGTTGTTTTCTGGCTTCATTGAGTTCATATGATGAAGATACGTATAGGCAGATCCTCTATTTTATAACATCCTTGGTAAAAATCAAAAATCAAAGAAAGTCGCTTTCAAAAAAACGTCTTTATCTTCCAAGGCTTCGGTACAATTATTCATCATCTTCTTTCCTTCCTGGTCCACGAGGTACGTTTTCATAAAAGGATAAATCATTGTCATTTTGTCAGTTTTCTCCAAAAGGCTTCTTTAGCAGCATATCAACATCATCTAGCTTCTTTCTGTTTACTGGCACTCTTTTTTTTTATGTCCTTTGGAACAATAGCGGGAGCTTGATACCCTTTCTTCACTACTGATTTGAAAACTCGTTCTCGCTGTTGTAATGAACTTCTGCTGCAATCTGAAATTGCTTATTCACTTTTTTCTTTATTGTGATTCGTTTGGAACTTGAAATCTTGAAGCGAACATTTCCTGTACCCTTCATTGTTTTCTGTACAGCGGTTTTCCAATCTTGGACAAGGACATCTTTTCCAAGACTCTTTACAGTGAAGTACTTCTCAAGTATACGTAGATAATCATCAGAACGAATGATTTCTTGCATTTTACGCACATCAGTCTCAAAATTTCGAAACACTCTGTCTGGAGGAATGTATGAGTGTCCAGCAACTGGAAAATATATTTCCACAGTTCAGTTGACATACTTTCTAGAGCATCGGTAGCAATTAACTTCATCGTATTATTGTTAGGTTCTTATTTTGTCCTCTGCATCTGTCGCAAATGCCGGCACTATCTTCGATACCCTCTGGATTATTAACTAGGTGATTCAACCGTAGAAGACTGATGAAGCAATCTCATTAGACCCATTACCATATTCACACACAGATTGGCTTATAGTACCTGTTCCAACATGCACCGAGTCAGGCACAGTGAACACTAAAAATAGACACAAGTGCATTCACAAGCAAAACATGCTCAATCCATTCATTGTGATTGGTTGGTGGATGTAGTATTCTTTGCTTTAAAATAAGAGACCTTTACACATGGATATAGCAGATTTTGCTTCAAAAGATCAACTTCAGCATTGAATTTCAATGGAAAATATTAAGATTTGGTAATCAACGTGTTGGGATTTGGTTCATTTCCGAACGAGCAATAAATTGCAATGAAAAACTCAATTTGTCGAAATTTGGATTTAGCAAATTTTGCTTCTATACCCCTGAATTATGTCATGCTAGAATTATGATATTGGAGTGATATTAACTTCCTCTGTCATAACTTACATAAATTATTTTGAATATGACACTTACCAATGAAATTTAAATTGTCTATCATACTTCTCATTTCTGAGTTAATTCGATGATGTCAAATTATCAAGTGAATAGATGCAGAATGTATAAGTTGCCAACATACAGGAGGTTCGGTGTTGCTAGCTACTATCTTGGATTTCACTATCGAAATTGTTAGTCTCAAAATCCTTGTCAGCATTCCAGTTGATGACAAATTTGATCATTAAATAATGCTCAAAGGCAGGTAGGATCTTAGCTATTTCGTACAATGCTCATGCAGAAACTTTTATTTATTTATTTATTTATTTTTAACTGTTGAGCTGGATATAATGAGTAAAGGTAACCCAGAATATTCTCTAAGCTTTCCCAATTTAAAAACGCCATTGTATTATTATTATTATTATTATTATTATTATTATTATTATTATTATTATTATTATTATTATTATTATAGTAAAAATTTCTCCACCAAAGAAATCATCTTTGAACTTTCAGAATTCAGGGAACCCTTGGTTACGAAATTAATCTATTCTATAACGTTGTTCGTGAACTGAAATTATTTTTCACACTGAAATTCATGCAAGGTATTTTTCTGTATATATTTTTATTTTTTTTTTAAATGAAGAATCTAGAATGAAAATAAACTTATTATTTTTAAACACAAATGAGTAACACTAAATTAAATAGGGCTAAAATAAAACGAAAAGTGCAGAACAGACATAATCTTTGTTGAACACAAGAGTCTGACAAATAGTGTTTACGACAAATGCATGAAATCAGTATTGAACGCATAGGATTGTAGATATCCAGGCGTGTGTTTGTGTTCTACCCCGAAATATCGTTCGTGAATCGAGAGAAAATTGCTCACTGAACTTGCTCGTGAACCGTTGGTTCACTATACACTTACTTGCAGACATTATCTCTGTACTGCTGAAACATCGGAACATTTTTATAGCGTTATTTCATTCGTAATTATATGAAAAAATGTGTTTCTAAACATTTTATTTCTTGTGCAAAATGCCAGTAGTATAAAGATACATGTGTTCGTTAAAAAAGCATTTACGACATTTTAATTTACGTCTAACTACTCTCTTTTGTTTTTCGTAATTGTAGCAAATAATGACATCTTTCCTTAACTTTTTACAGTTTTGAAATTTTGTTTCATATAATAGTAATGAAAAAAGTAATAAAAAACATGATTGTTAAAATGTATAGCACAGACCAAGTTTTATTATTGCAATGTCGTTAGTATTGGCTATCTATAATCTTTAAACGACATAGCCTCTGACGTCATGTAGCTGTAAGTTCGCAAATGACTTTCTCGATGACAGTATTCCACGTCCTGTTTTTTAAGATTACTGAATGATTTTGTCGTTAAATGACATCAATTCTGAACGTTATATGTACAGGGTAACGTAAATCACATTCCATATTATTAATACAACCTGGAAGTTTAGTCATTTATTTAGTGTTAAATAAGCAGGCAAAGTGCCATTTAAAGTATGGCAAATATGCACTAAAAGCAGGGCCGTGCCGTGAAAAATCAGCGCCCGGGGCGAGAGTATACGACGGCGCCCCCATACATATATTCCAAGCATTTTTTCCTATCTTTTTTCCTTTTTTCTCCCAAATTTTTCGCCTCCTTTACTTCGGCGCCCGGGGCCCGTTGCCCCGTTCCTCCCCACGGCACGGCCCTGACTAAAAGGCAAAATAAAAGTATCAGCTACTTTCTACTTTCAGTAACTGAGGTGTACATAAATGAAACTATTGTAGATGGATTCATTCTAAGAACATGCTTTTCACCATTAAGAACATCAAGAATTAAAAAAAAAAAAAAGTCCTCGTGAGCAGTCAAAACACGTTTGCACTTCTCTTTTTACTAGGAACTTATATTAGCTGGTCAACTGCTTCCTGAAAGATCTGTAAGGATGTAGCAAAAGATTCGCCTCTTTTCTCTGATTTCGTAGTCGTCTCTGGCAATTTAGAACTTACCATAACACACTGGAATGAATACAAGATCACTACTGAGATCTGAAAAGTATAAAAATTCTTTCACCTCAGAAACTGAAGCTGCATTGTCTTTTAATAAATGTTCCATCACAACACAGTTTCATGGTTATTTGCACAGTACACAGGAGTTGAAATCCAGGTCCCCCATTTTGGGACAATCTGCTGTCGGGGTACAGAAATGTCGGGTGCTACTTTCTTAAAAATTGGATATTGAGAAGGAAACTTCAAAAATAATTTTTGGTCCTTGAAATTGGCTTGTTTTAGGGTACAACAGTTTTCTCTCTTCAGCAATTCTATGTGACTCATGAACTAGACGTGTGAGGGGAGTCATTTTCGAGGAATAATACTTTAAACGCCCTCGCAGCCTTCTTCATACATGAAGCTGCATCAGCAATGAAAAGAAGTCATGTTCCTTCTGGCCAGAGGAGAACGAGGGAATTTGTGAATAACTGAGCTATTGATGAACCATTAGCCTTTTCGAGTTTCTCTGATGTCGGAAGAGATGACAAGGATAAGAATGGTTTCACGGATCCAATCTTGGCTAGGTATCTACATCTAGAGACGGTAGTTTCATCTATCGAATCGAAATCATCTTCCCACCAACTTCGTCTTGAAGCTTTACCAGAGTTTGTTCATAGCAAACATTTAAATACATTTTCTTAGCGTAGATTCTGACGGTCTAATTTGTTTCCTATATTTTTCTACATAAATTCTTTTCCAGCTTAAACAGAGGAGTTCTTTCTGTTATAAACACCTTGCATATTTCAAGAGAAAACCGTCATTTCCTACTGGATGAAGAAATAGAGGGCGTTTATTTATTTATTTATTTTTTTCTTCAACATCCGTTAAGTCGCCGGAGGAGATGCAATTCGACTTCTCCAGGTGAAGGACATAATTCATCGTCGAATTATTAAGGATTAAAACGGGAGCTTTAAAGTGATTGCTGTGTGCACAAGAGCTACAGCGAGTTTAAGGAAAGACTTACCGACGTGCATGCCGAGAATAACCAGGACAGGAAATCTGGCGGAAGACGACCTGTGTACTACAAGTAGCCCTCCATCACTCAGTTTGAATTTTAGCAAGGTGACCACGTCCCGTTTTAGCCGGGACAGTCCCTTTTTTCCAACCGTTGTCCCGTTTTTTCTGATTCTCGAACGGGACGCCTAAATGTCCCGTTTTTAAGTAAAAATGACCTAGGTGTCCCGTAATTATTATTCAAAATATAAATCGTCAATGCAAATTCTCCCTTCTGTACTAACACTCGTTGCCAAGGTTCAGCCGTGAAGTTCTGAATTTTCAAATGGAAATTGAGTGTTCGTGGTTCAAGTGAGAATTGAATGGGAATTCAACTAGTTAAAAGAATTGTTGGGTACAACTTGCAATCGGGAACCATTATTTGTTGTGTGGTACACGCGAAGTTAGAAACGGTGTGTTATCACTCTTACTTGTGTATTTTGTAAATTGAGAACACCGCTGAGTCCCAAAATGCAATCTGGAAGTCAGTTCTCCCCCCCCCCTAGCCGATTCGTATGCGTCCCCTTTTCGCAAGTGAAAATTCTGGTCACCTTGATTTTAGGAAATACTTTTCCAGCTTTTTATTTGACAAAAAATTTGATAAGTACTCGACAAATGATTCTTGAAACGATAATGTTATGTAATTATATTAATTATATGGCAATAAGGACAATAGTCCGGTACCTTATGATAACAAAAGCTTGTGGCCAGACTTGTTTAAACTTTTTTTATTTATGCTGTAAAAGATATAATAAGTGAGGAAGCCTTAGTTAATGGAAGAGTATTTTTAATTTCTGTGAAATGGATTATAAGTATCAAGGAAATACAAAGTTTGAAAGGAATAAAAATAGTTTAATTTATTAAAATAATTATCATGGTAAGTTTTGGTAGATAACGAACTGGGACCGCAAAATTTAATTATGTACAGTATTTGTGTGTTACATTATATACATCTTCACTATTAGCAGTGCAAGTGTGATACTATTTTGCATAGGTATTGTACGATTTTGCAAGTGCGCTGTGTCGTGTTTTCAACAAAAGAATATTTAATTTAGGCTTGAAAATTCGTTTCTTCAACAGCAAGACCAGCAGTGTCATTTCAGGTTTATGTTTGGGGGAGGGGGGTAAAATCCTAGATGCCAATAGATTTTCAGGTTTTTATTGATATATTATTATTTTATTGATTCAAATGTAAACAAATGTCAAATTCACGGGGGTAATTGCCTTCCCTTGAGCTCCAAATAACGCCCCTGAGCAGCACACCAGTCAGAAATGTAGAACTGTTGTGCCTAATGCGGAACTTATGGTCATATTATTACTAATTTCAGATTTAGTAAAAGAGTGAAGTTGAGATGAAATATATTCTTGGAATGTGGAATCCATACCGAAAACAATTTATTGTTTCCTAATATTGCTTTCAGTCTATCGAAATTAATATTAGAACTACGGAAAAACTGGGAAAGTACTTCCTAAAATCCAAGGTAACTAGTTGGATAATGGAAAGCGGGTACTTTGTACCCATCGTCCGTTCTCTTTATTCTAATTATTCACTAAGGAATAAACATATAACATTCTTATTAATACATTTTAAAAAAACGCAGTAGGAGTCTTATATATATTTAAGAGCAAAAACTTAAATTTCTAAATATGGACATTTCGTACCCCCTCCCTCTCTTCCTTGGTTCTGATAAGGTTAAGCAGAATGAGTGACACAAATTTAAATGCCCGAAGATATGTCGAGTATGAAAACCGTTCCCTTTTGGATCGCAAGAAATGTGAGTATCTTAATCCTGGATTACTTGTTGTTGTTGTTGTTGTTTCAACGTGGTTACTAAACATTCGTAAATTTTACTACTCAAGCTTTTTTCTTTTGGTATTAGGCCCTATATTATTATTTTTTTAAAAAAATCTGAAAATGTGCTTGTTTATAAACAACAAGATTATATTCTTTAGAATACTTTATTTAAAAAATACAGATAAAATCTAGGTTATGTATATAACTGTATACTTGAATTACAAATATTACGTCAGAAGAAAAGAATTACTTACATATGTGAGCAAATTGTTTTATTACTATTACGACTTCATAATTAAAAAAAAAAAAATAAGTACAAAGTAACTAACAGACCTAACATTGTGCATATAAACTTAATATGAAGTTATTAGGATCGTTGAAAAGTGTCATTCATCTGTTTCTGTTTCACTGCTTGATCCTTCTGTTTCATAATAATCTGCGTCGGCATCCGTATCGTCCGTATCTTCTACATAATCTTCTCCCTTATCACATTTTCCTTTAAGTAATGTTCTATCATCAGCATCACTATCGTCATCGTCAGAAGTTGAATTATTCAAAGCTCATTTTATTCCTTCAGTTTCACGTTCTACCTCAGCCATATTTTCCCCTACAACATGGACATGCAATAATTAAAGTATTATGAAACCATAAAATCTCTCGCTGAGGTTATAAATTATAAATCAGTTGAGGATGCTCCAAGAGCATTGCCAGAACGAACTTAAAAAGAATGAAGAGATGGAGCGGGAAGGATAACTGTGATTGTTCCTACATGTAATTAAGTAAATATTTTTTATCCGCGGCTTCTTCTCTTCCTGGCAAAAAAATTTGAAAAATATCATCTCTCTATGACTTACGGTTCCCGACATATGGCTCCTTAAATCTCCGGAAATCGGAACTATTTTTTGGCCAATATCTGGGGAACGTTAAGTTATAAAGAGATTATATTGGTGTTGATCAATACCTAAGAGGATCGTAAATATTTTGGTACCAAATAGTAACTGGTGACCACCAGTTAATATTGGTACCAAATTTTTAACCAACTTCTTAGGTATCGATCAACATCAATATCATCTCTCCATAACTTATGGTTCCAGAGATATGGCTCCTTAAATCTCCCAAAATCGGCCATTTTTTGGCCAATATCTCGGGAATTGTAAGAGTGACACGAAAAATTCCATCATTTTCTCAGCTAGTTTTTGATACTCTATCGAATGGAGGGCCCAAAATTGACAAAATCTCAAATAACAAACAGACATAGAGAATTCAATAACGAACTTCGTACAGTAACAGTTTGTTGAAAATAGCCAAAGTAAACTTCTAAAGAATCGCTCAAGAATGTAACGTAGTTACAAAACCTTCGTAAAAATTACGAATAGACGTTCAGCACAAGTGTAACAGAAGCGACAGACAAAACTCTTAAACTAGAACTGGTCTCTGCAATAGGAGTTACGAAGGTACTGTTGAGAGGAGCCCGTGGATGCATATTTTGATAGATACGATAATGTGTTGGTCATGCTGTTTCGTAAAATTTACGACGGATTTGTAATTAAGGGTTAAGTAAGAAGCTTTCTGAAAGTAGTAAATAATACAACTTCTAGGTTCAATATTGGTTGCTACATACTAATAATTGTAGGAGATAACGAGGAGCCTTTTGATGTGTATGTGGTATTCGATGAAAAATATCTCATATTATCCCTCTTTTTAGCGAGAAATGACAGTTCTATTACTTCTGGTTTCAATATCGAATTCGCATAATTTGGGATTCACAATGTAAAGCGAGACTCATTTGTTTTAAGCTTCCTTTTTCTGTTTTATTTTTAGATTAAAAAAGACATTTATTTAATGAATTATGATACTGTATGAATGTTGTATGAACACTGGCAGGCACATGAAAAAGCAATGCCATCTGTATGAAAATATCATAATTATGGATTATATTAAAATATGGATTGTTTTATAAAATTCTGTATTTATCCACCATAGTTTTCCTCTTTTTTTTTTCGTTTTCCTCATATTAAAAAAAAAAGTTTTAACATTCCCTGCCTAGCGAGTAGTCGACAATACATACTGCTGCCATCTGTTAGCGAAGCGGCAAACTACGTGAAATTTACATTATCACATACTAGATGGCGTAAAATGTCTTCTAGTAGTAAACTTTCCACGTATTTTAAATATTTTTAAATAAGCTAACCTATCATATGTCTGTAGTAAAATTTGGAGCTCTTTATTTGAATGTTTGTGTCCAGCACTCATTTCGCAAAATTCTCATTCACTTGCACGTAAGGAGCCTACTCTTAAAAATCATAATTCTTAATCACCCATTTTGAAAATAACATATATATAGTCTATTTATCCATATTTTCAATTACTTCTTTTTTTTCATTAAAAACAAAATCATAATCCACCAACTTAGGATCCACTTAATTAAATAAAAAAAAAATAATCACTCAGGATGAAAATTTAAGTAATCTAAAGCAGTGATGGCAAAGTACTGCCCGCAAGCTAGATGTGGCTCACCACATGATTCCTAATCTGACAATCGAAAACAAAAATTAGGGAAAATAAATCTGGATTATTTTCTTTTCCTCCCTTTTGTGTTTAGCTTAGTGACTATAGATTAATTTATTTACCTTTTCAAGAATGCAAATTTCAGTGTTCTTGTTTTTTATTAAATTCCTAATTAGTACCTATTGGACCATCTCATTTTTTTTCTTTTGTCCCCTTTTACGAAAAGTTAGCCCATCACTGAGCTAGGGAATTGTGCCTACCACTATAACTGTACAGCTTAGGCCTATTCATGTAACTCAAAATTCTACCTATCCAATAGGCCTAGGATCAGGAAAGAATAGAAATGCATTTGATCTGAGACAGTTTTTAGACTTTCAAATGTGCTATGCACATAGATGTTTTACTTTTTTAGTTTTTATTCTCATGTACTCTAAATTATTTGTTAACTGTAGTTCATCAACTCATTGAAACAATATTTCATCTGATTTTTTTTTAATACACTTAAAACCCAAAATGAAAATGTTGTAATGAGTGGCTTTATAATTACCTTGTTGCACACCCATGTGAAAAGATCTAGCTACGTCAATACTGAGCATAAGTATGGAAAGCGTTCTAGAACGGTTATATTTGTCCGTCTGTCAACAGATATAATAGCTTAAGCTGTAAGCAACGTTTTTTGATATGGTTTCAGTGTCGAAAGAATGGATTCCATTTTTATCCTTTTACCCCTTATTCAAACTGAAAGTGGCGGAACCATTTCTGGTTTCAACATTGATCACCATAGACTAAAAACGGAAATAGATAGCGATAAGTGGTTTTCCAACATGGTTTCAGTGCCATCTCTACTTTTATTCCTCTACTAAACCCAGCAGTTGTAAATATCTGCTACCACTTCCGGCTTCAATTTCTTCCCCTTGGAACAAAACGGTAGAAGTGGTGAGCCAAGAACCTTACATTTTACATCTCGTTTGCATTTTTCTCTAAATATTGGACTTTTAAAAAAAGGCGGGACAAAATCTCGTTAAAAACGGGATTTCTGGTCACTCTAGTATACGGTAATGAAATATAGGAAAGGCAAATGTGAACGTCGAAGACAAAGAGTTTGAATATTGAATTGAGTGTATTTTGAAAGCAATAACTTTGTATTCGTGAAATACTAAAAATTTCAGTAGTCTCTCCTATTTTCTTCAGTAGCTTCTAGCACTGCTACGTGAGACTTAATTGCGTATCTCCTAAACCTGCCACTATCTGGGAAGAGGACAACGATATTACTTTAGAACGGAGAGTAGTGACACTGAATTATCAAGCACTTGAACACGTGTTCTATTCCAGGCTGCTTTCTACAGAAAATAAATTCCGGATGATACTTTCCCATATTGGATTTTGCCTCCCATTGTAATAGGAAAAAAAAAAAAAAAAAAAGCGGAAGTGCTTTCTAAAATCAGTGCCGGTCTGGCTAGGTTGGCTGCTCGGCGATCGCCGAGGGCCCGAGAGCGTTTGGGAGGGCCCGGACGCATAGAAAAATAAATATTCAAAACTTAACAAAATAACTTAATTATCAGATGTTTAGAATACAAAAACAGAATTAACTACTGATAATTTTAAAACACAACAACATAGTTTAATGTAATGCTTGAAAACCAGTTAAAAAACAACCAGTACCAGATTTACACACATAACAAGCTATAGCTTGAGGTGCCCCTCTTGTAGGGGCCCCCAAAATATTAAAAAAGTAAGTTGGATATAATGACATTTCTTCCTATCTAACTTTTAATTTTCAGTTCACAATTCATACGGTATCTTCTCTAATAACATTACCTAGATATAGTACCGAAAACTATTTATCTGTTATACTATTTCCCTTCGGACTTTATATTTGCCGCACTTTCCTTTGTGACAGTTTTCATAGATTTATTGTTCCTTTCTTTTCGTATTTTTCACAGGTTTTCCTAAAATTCTCTAACATTAACATTGTATTAATTACCGACAAAAACGAGTGAAATAGTTTTCTAAACATTTTTATTTTCTAATTTGAAGATATTTTCCTATGTGTGTTCTCTGAATGTATAACTTCTTTAAAACAGTCATCAAAGCTTATTTTAGGAATGGGGAAATTTATATAGAAGGTGATTTTCCAGAAAAAAGAATTCCCAAGGTGAAGAAAATGCCTTGTGAACAAGTTTCTGACGAGACCAGAAATACAAAGCACTATACTTTAACATTCTCGATTATGCAAGTAAAAGTATAGAAGAACGGTTTGTACCCAACAAGACTCTACTGATTGATTGTTCCTGGTTAGACCCAAAAAGGTACAAGGATATAGTTGCAATGGAGGTAGAAGATTTTCCAGATGATTGCTTGCAAACTGTTTCTCAATTAGCAAACGTGAATAGAAGTGAGTTGTTGTTAGAACTGAAACAGTTTGCAAGCTAGTATCGCAATTTGAGTGCAGATTTTAGTGACAAGTCTGAAGAACCAGAAGAGAAAGAAGTGTGTAAATTTGTGAGAATTACAAGTAATGATGGTGATTCAGATGAAAGTGTGACAAAAAAAAAAAAAAAAAGTCTGAAACCCAATGTGGTACTAAAAGGAAATGTTTCAGATGTCTCTCAGGTGCATTTCCCATTCTCTATGAACTATCGTCACAGTCTGGATTATTTAGTAATTTATATAGGCCTACTGTATTTAAATATATAATGACCATTCCATCCACTCAGATGACTTGTGAACGAGTTTTTACGAAATTGAAAATTGTAAAAAACAGACTCAGATATTCTTTAAGCGAAAACTTACTATTTCCTTTAATGCTGATAGGGACTTATTTATAAATTTGGACAAAAATACAGTCATTGATGAAATTGCGGTGACAAGAGAAGTTTTGAAAAGAAAATTAATGTATTAATATGTTCCTGATACTTTGTAATTCCTGTTTGTGTCTGAGTCATTTTCAATTTTACAATTATGTGCTTTATGATATTGTAATCAGTTATTAGTAGTAATCAATAATTTGCCTGTTTGTATTAATATAAATCTAGAATAAGCTTCACTATGTTAGTGCATACCAATATTTTCGTCCTTTAACAGTTATGTGGTCATATAAATGTAATACACCTTAAATATTTGTCATTAGTTCTCATAGAATAAAAAAAAAATGTTTATAACTATACGGGTTTCGCATAATTTTGCCATATCAACACATTTCTCTTTATTTCACTCATAGCCTCATTACATCATATAATACAATGCTGAACTGACGCCGAAACCTATATAATGATTTATATCTACGTTATATTGCTTAAGTATGTTTTATCTTGTCATTTATCGTAACATAGATAGATTTAAAATACTTCAGGAACTTTTTTTTTTTTCATAAACAAACCTTTAATCATTGTTGTAAGTACCGAAGATACGCTGATATCTTCCTGAAGTTTCTCGATCAGGAGGGCCACAACCAACTTTAGCCGAGGGCCCGTGATTGCTCCAGACGGCACTGGGTAAAATCATCATTCAGAACTTATTTTCTGTAAAAAGCAACCAAGGGTAGAACACATGTACAGATGCTTGATAATTCAGTGTCACTCTGTTTTTCTCTTGTATAGTTCTAAAGTAATATCGTCCTCTTCCGGGTGTCATAAGGTGAGAAGATATACAAAATACACAATGGGCCTTATGAGATGTTGTGACGCGAGATTAGTGCCATACTAAAGCGTTCGACTAACGTATGTTTCCTGCAGTAGTCAGGCTTTTAATATGACGCTAATCATACGTCAAAACGACTCTGCATAAGGCCCAATGAGTTTAGCATAGTGGTTCAAGAAGTTGAAGAAAGTAGCAGAGACCAGGGGAAGGCGTTGTACCTGTGAACACTTTTAGAGTCTTCGAAATTTTGGTGCTAATATTCAGCACTTTTCCCCCAATTTTTGTCGTATATTTGAAGTGTCATCTCTTTGCTATCAGATAGGATGATTTTTAAACGTGTTACATAATTACAGTAACTTTTATAGGATATAATAAGAAAACATCCGTTTTGTTCACAGGTACATTATGGGCATGTACCATTGAACAAACCCTCTTGTACCTTTGAACAAATTGATGATTACAATGTTTCTGAGGCAATAATATTAAAAGAAGCCACAAATATTAATAGTTATAAATTGTAATAAAAGGTTTAGCTATAAACAGTTCCCCAGAATTGAAATTTTATTAATTAAATTAAAAATTGAAGAGAAGTTCTAACAAAAACTTTTGAACAATAAAGTTGAGCATATACAGCTCTTTTAACATAACCTTATATGTTATACAATAAGCGAATATTTAGAAACTACTTAAAATTATAATTAATAACTTTATATCCTAACCTAACCTATATAAAATATATTAATTGTTTTAACTACTTACATCGTGTAGCTTTAAACAGTATTATCTGTCATTCAAAAGTACACGATGCATTAATGTTCATAGGTACAAGAGGGCCACCATTACGAAAAAAAGTTCTTCACTAGCTTAAATATTGAACAGAAGTTAAAACTAAAAATATTACTGTATTCACCAATGATTCTACCCCAAGTCTGGAAAAATAAATATTACAAGTTGCGAAAACCGAAGAGCACAAAACTCAAAAGGTAACTACAAAAAATCTTCGTTTGGGGGTGAAAAAATTAAAAGGAACATTACTCGGCACAACACACAGTAAACAACAGTCAAACGCATTTGTAGTGCTTTTTTTTTTTTTTTTTTCATTTACTCTTTCAAACGAATTTTAATCACTGCACCTAGATAGCTCTGAATTCGAGAAAAGCACAGGTGTTCAAAGGTACAACGCCTTCCCCTACTGATTTTTTTTTTTTTTTTTTTTTTTGTCAGAATACAAGATTAATAATTTCAATATATAAATATGTATCTCATAGCGTCTATAGTAAGTGATTGGTTGCATATTATGCTCATTGTACTTAACATAACTGTAGTGTATTTTAATTTACGTTGTGTTTATAATTATTATTCACGTTTCATTACTCGTACTTATTAATTGCAGTTAATTTATTTGACGGGCATGCTGTTTCCCTTTTCTTTTCTTGCTCATTGGTTATCTTTCATAGTTAGTAAATGTGTATTCAATATTGGAAGACTCAGATAGTATGTGGCAACTGGTACTTTATAGTAAAGGAAAAACGACCCACGACCAATCTACGTTGTTATTAATCCAATCTATTAGCCATTCCACAAATGTTGTAAGATAGTTGTATGACATCTTTGGCATGCTTTCCTTGCGCCCTTCGAATCAAGTTTCAAACTTTGCAGACGTTAGTTACATTTCAAGATAAATTTTTGGATTTTCGAAAGTCATGAAATGAAATCTTTTGAGTTTAAGAGTCTTCATCCCATCGAAATTAAAATACCGCTAATTTTACAGTAATTATGTGATATCTTAAAATAGATAAAAGATAATTGAAATATGGAACAAGAGCGCCCTAGACAATATTATTTTGCGTGAGGTACCGTTATCACAAGTCACCTAGTAGCTTTCCGTTTTCAGCTGTTTAGAAACGCGAAAATAAATGCCGATTTTCAAAATGGCTCGAAATCGAAAGCAGATAAGTGAGTCGTGATAACGGTTTCTCATGTAAAATAATATTGTCTAGGGCGCTCTTGTTCCATATTTCAATTATCTTTTATCTATTTGAAGATACCACGTAATTACTGTAAAATTAGCGGTATTTTAATTTCGCCGGGATGAAGACAACGTCTCACGAATATGCACTGTTGCCTAAGGGAGACGGGTGAATAAGGCAAGGGAATAATGATGGGAGAATTGGTGGTACGAGAATTTTGGAGAAAACGGGAGTACCCCAAAAAAGCCCATGGATACAATATTATCTACCACGAACTTACTTGGCCGATAATTGAACTAGGGACCCTACACATACGAAGTAAGCGCTCTATCATTGAGCCACCGTCCCTGCTTTTCGATATGCAAGTAAAATGTTTCAGTATATAATTTATTTTGAACGTTAATTTATTTTAAAATGTTTCAGTATAGAAAATGATGGTAACGTCAGAAATTCATTACATTATTAATATGTGTATTAGTAGTAGTAGTTGTTGTTGTTATGGTGAAGTAATCAGATGGTGTCCAGACATCCATAGGCATCAGTCAGGTATGTCTAATGATGGAGAATGTTCGACAGCACTGAAGTATGGAATAAACAAGTTAAATCTTCAATGACAATTTTAATTTACTCATTTTCAGTATGTTTTTATGTCTGGATGTTTCACATACAATAGCTCTATCGTCTTCTATGCATCTCGATCATCAGCTTGTACTATCATCTTAATACAGAAGATTTTTACTTCCTCTTTCAACTTTCATCATACATTAAAATACAATAGCTTCTCATTTTCCTAATCATTCTCATTTCCCTTTCAGATCATTCTCAGTTAATTATATATATATATACACACACACACGCAAAGGAAAAAAATCAACATGTCAGTCATATCCTTTATAGTCTAAAGTCAGATGATTAGTAAGAGTGAATAGCTATGGATTATTTGGTGGAATAACGTGAAAGGAAAAACTAGGAAAGCCTTAAAAACGACGAGCACGATGTTGTCCACCTCAAACTCAAATGGTCTGGGATTGAATCTCGCATCAGAAATACGCGTATAATAATAATTAAAGTTGTTTAAAATTTACATTATCATATTACTACAATAAATGATAATAATTGTAACTCATCACGTACTTATTATTTCATAATGAGAGAATCAGTGTTCGGTACAATTTAAAACCATCGACAAATTGATGATAATTTTCTTTAGAAATCCCAAGGGGTAGGGGTCCTTGAACCTACAAGGTAGTTGTTAAAAAAAATCCTACAAAATGCTATCAGTCATTATTTCTAAGGTGTGGTTACTTACAAAATTTACCGTTGTAATATAAAAAATTAGTTCACAAGGTGCTTAGAAAATAGGGAGTGGGTCCGAGGAGAACCACCCCCTCCCTTAGAATAACCTGAAACAATCTTATTTAAATATCATAACAAATATAACTTAAGAACCAGACTATCATCTGAACAGAATACCACAGGTAATTTCCCCTCCAATGTTTCCGAGTTAAATAAAAGTATGTATCTGGCCATACTTCCCTACTAGACAAGTTTTGTACTATTAGCAGCTGAGTCTGCTTTTGAGTCATAGTAGTTAAATAGCTTCCTCTAGAGAAAACGAAATAAATCTTAGGTTTTATTTACGAGAGTACATGTACGCTTACGGATTAAGAAAATTTAAAATAACTCCTTTACCTTTTAATCAGGGCGTACGCAGGGAGTGGGTCCGGACTCGCCGGAAATACCGATTTTTCTGTAAATTTAGTCTAATTTTAGAGATAATTTTACAAATGTTCATATGATTTATCCTCATATTGAATTTAGATCCGTCCCGAAATAAATTCCTGAGTACGTGCCTGCCTTTAATTATATAGAAATATTAAAAAGTCAGAGATCGAGGAGCCCCATGGGGTTCTTAGGGTTAATCCAATTACTCTGTAAGTTGAATATTTGGGTAGGCTTGACACTTTATGAGAAACTAACTTCTATAAGTTTTACTATGTATAAATTATTTTACATAGAAAAGTAAAGATAAACACACAACTTTCGGTTCTGCCACACACACACAAAATGAATAAGGAACTATCGCGTTAAGTTTCATTCAAGATATTGTTCAATTTTATTATGGAATATTACAAACAAACTACTTTCCTTTTTTTCTTGCGAACAGTTTGTGTGAGTAGCTAATGTCTGGCTTAAAACCTCTTAACGTTTGGAGAAAGCCAATTGCGCATAAAAGCGACGTTGTCGAACTTCATTTCCTTTCATGTACAACTGTAATGTGAAACGTTTCTTTCGTGAAACACAGATAGGAGAACGAAGTATACGCTTCCAACTGAGAAGGTAAAAGAATACTGCATTAGATTCACTTGTACATGAAGAAAAAAAAATCTTACAATAATGAACCACTGTATATAGAATTATGCTTTTTTGTCCTAATTTAGAAAAGATTTTCTTCTTTCCCCGAAATATACTAACATTCTATGAACATTTTTGAGTGCAAATAACATTTCTTCCAAGCATCGAGTATTAGACAATCTAGCGTAATTTTCATTAGGTATCACAAATGGTGATTCACTCGATCACAATTTATTCGATTCAAGAGTTTAGTGAATGTCAAGACATTGTGTCCTAATTTGCAGTGGCACTTTATTTCAAATATTATTAGGTTGTTCATTATAAAATTAACCAATAACTGGTTGTCTATATGCAGTGATTATTTTTTTATATATCTGTATCTATATGTATATCTCATTCGGACGTTGTCTATTGCTTGTAAAGCTCAATGACAATAAAATATGCTATTCTATTCAAAAAAGATGGCATGCTTTAAACGTCAAAGAGGTTTGAGCCAAACAGTAACGTGTTATATTTGTTCGTAACAAGAGCGGCCAAATTGAAAACTTTTTGGATCTAAATGTTGGGCCATTTTCTCCTACGTAGTGAACTGTCGTTGGTATAAAATAAAAACACATACCAATAAATTTCACACAAATTTTATTTTTTCTTTTCTAAAAAAAAGGACATCACTCCACAGCAAATTATTCATAAACAACTTTTGTTGTTTGTTTTATTTTATCTACATTATGTTTTAAACCTTTTTTACGTACAAGTTTTTTTTGCTGCAAAATATGAAAGGACAAATATAAGCCACAATTTTAGTTTTAATCGTACATAAACTTTTGCAGGTATTGAAAAAAAAAAAGTAATCTTACAAAATAAATACTTTCTTTTCCTCACAAAATTCTGTGAAAAATACTACGTGCAATTTAAATCAATGTATGGGATAAATTACTATTTCAAAAAGATATAATACGAAATTACAGAAATTAATAATAAACATTACGGTAAACACGAAACTTTAGAACATTTTATTATATAACTTAGTAGTAGTAGTACGCTTGTGAAGACATTACCAAAACTCTGGACAGAAAGCAACTGAAGTTTGCCCCCAATAGATTGTGTAAATGTAAGTAAAATGAAACCAGTTATAATTACAGGATATACGTATATGTAACAGTTTTGTTGTCAAATATTAACAGAATTAGATTATGTAGCTAATTTTCTTCTTCTTCTTGAAGCACCACTGAGGTAAATTTCTTTTACAAACTTTTTTCTTTTTTTAAAATCTATGATATCATTTACACGTGACAAAAGCGTCGCTACAACCACAATCACAGTAAGCCTTCAACTTTTTGTAACAATTACGTTTTTTATAATCATTACTTAGTAGCACATATAGTTACCGTACAGAAAATATGATCGCTTTCTTTTAAACTTGGGAATGTTCCAAATTAGTATTCGGTACTTTCCATGGTCATAAAGAAAACTGACATCATCCTTTCAAAGACGGTAAGTTCTACACTCGTATAGCTCTTGTTCTAAAGAATAATTTATTTTAAATGCAACACGTTGTCATACATTATACCTTTTTTTTATGTTTATTAGATATAAAATATGCATACTCAAGCACAGTCATGCAGTGTTGTTGGCTTGTGTCTGCTATTCATATTTCAAATGCAATAAAACACATCATGCTCAGTTCACCATTTTTATGAACATTATTGGGAGACAGTAGTCTGTACCCCAGCAATTGAAACACATTAATTAGATATTCTAAAACTGAATGCAAAATTAATACAATTAAGAAAGAAGACTACCATTTTTTTCATTTTGTTCCACGCCTGATAACTTGACAACAGATTTATACTGAATGTATATCTTAATAAATATGATAGAAGGCCAATGAACTTTGTCGTAAAATCTATGAACATAAATAAATCTGATACTAGTTCTATGTACTTGCTTCACTGATACGATTCGGATTACTTTTAGAAACAGATGAAATTAGTTTGTTTCATGAACAGGTACTGTTCATAAAAATGGTAACTGATACTGGAAATAGAACTCACAAAATGGCGCAGAATTACATAATACTTTTCAAAGCTTTCACTATGTAAAGGAAACAGGTACACTCCTAAAGACAAATTGGGACACTGTTTTCCTTAAGATACTTTCTTTCATTGTTAATTTGCTAAATTAAATTTCTAAATCAATTTTTAGAATCATTATTATTTTTTGTTTATGTTCATCAACTAAACTCAGGAGCCTTTTACTTTAGATACTAATCTTTGTTTCTTGTTTTCTTAAAAAAAATTCAAATCTCTCCAAACAGAAGAGGACGTAAAAAAAAAAAAAAAAAATCCAGGAAGAAACTTCACATTCATTCATTTTTACACACTTACACTATTTATATACAATAATATTCATCTAAACATGATACGAAGAATGTCCCATACATGCGTACGTAATAAGAGAGAGAAAATGGAGTCCTGGGTACCCATAATTCCAACACCATTTTATGTTAGAAATCATAAATAGCCCGAGTGCCCACGAGAAATACAGATCAAAAAACAGGGTTCACATGTGTGTCTGTGTCAATTACAGCCTCAACTCTTTCAGCAGTCTTACAATGAACACGTGACAACTCACAAGAAAGAAAAAAAAAAAAATACATCAGTCTCATTAAGAAAAAAAAAACTGACTTGCATTCCGATCAAAACAAACAAACAAAAAAAAAATAATATAATTTAATTGCTACAGGAAGAAAACCTTAATAAATAATGCAATTTTTCAAGTAATTACACTACAAATACTAGGTGATTTTTATTGAATTCACTTAAATACTTATAACAGCGTACGGCAGGTTATATTTTTCCTCTTCATTCTCCGGCATTTAATGTGCATTCTCTTTACAAAATCCTTTTATATGCTGATATTAACAGAAGCTCATAGTTATTTTATCCCTGTGAAAAAATATATATATGTAGTCATTTAGTGAGGTCATCACTCCACACTTGCCAACATTGTTTTTTAAGGTTTCTTTTGCTGACTAATTTTTATCAATTCACTGTTCTTTTTGAATCGCACTAGTCTGTAGATTGGCGTCATGAACTGGCACTCAAATTTTTCAAGCTGTTACACAAATTCTCTTCCGATGAGCTGACGATGGTCTTCAACAAAATGGTGGTTTCCTTCTGTGGACGCAAGCCACATTCGCCTTCCCATCGTGCTTTGCCGGAAGCATGAGACTGTAAAAAAGTAACAGACAAAAAAATTAAAATCAATTTTCACGCTCCAAACGGTACACATACTTATGATATACATATATATGAACTTGTAAATTTTGTTGTCCGAGAACAAAAATAAAGAAATATGAAAGCTTTACACTTATGCCCAAGCAAAATTATAATATGTAAAAAGATAACGTTCACTTGTACTCTTATAAGTACAATTAAGTAAAACTTATACTGTTTATTGCATGGTACTGTAAGTTCACATAATCTTTTATTATATAGCTTTATTATATATAATCTTTTGAGATATTATATTATACTTTATTGAAATGTTCCGTCACTTGTACCTTATGTACAGTAAGGTCGAAGGAAGGGAATAAACTGAATTAAATTGAACAGGATGATAAGACTCATTTCCTAACTATGAGATGCCGTTTGGTATTTTATCTTCGATTACAATTTAAAACTTAAGCGCGACACACTACTCAAATACACAAAAACATAAAATTCCTACTTTAACTGCTTTATACAAAAAATTAAATTCAAAATATTTCCGACACTACACTTTCTCCATCACACGACGAAAGAAAAACAGTTTTGTAAATTTTGAAAGTAACAAAGTAACACTCGAAACTTAATATTTATTGTAAGGCGTTCCACGCTTTCCTCCTTTCTGAAGCAGATGGATGCCATATCCAAAATGAAGAACGATGAAAAAACTCTTAGAATAAGAATTTAAAAAAAAAAAAAAAAAAAAAAAACTATGTAATGAGATGTTGTATAGAAGAAAGCTGGTTTAAAGCTAGAACATCGTACCCCTAATTAATTTTTGTCAACATTTTCTAAATGATGTAGTTTAGTATAGCTTTTTTTTTTTTTTTTTTTCGGCCACAAAAAGACACTTTCCTACGGTAGACATTCCAAGGATTTACTTACGACAGAGGTGATAACTGTTAGGTCAGTTTGACACGGAAGCATTTATCGTACAATTTCTTGTAGTAAATATCCTATCACCATCACCCTGCCATGTGATGATGATGCCAGCTTTAGTTTCATGTAACGGGGGGGGGGGAGGAGATTTTTTTTGTATACTAACAATATGTTCTATATTACTTGACCTATCTTACAATATATGTCTGGGAGGGGCTATCTTCTATTGCCACCACTGTTACCATATTATATACATATAAACACCAAATGTTATCTATTTCCATGGCATGGCAGCATATCCTACAACATTTCTCTGAGATGGAACATGTTTCATTTCATAAGATTTTTCGCAGCCATTTTTTGGTTCGACTGCAGTAGTGTGGTGTATGAAGAAAGATGAGATACATTGCGCGAGGAAACCGAATTGAAAGGAAGTGTATATATATATATATATATATATATATATATATATATATATATATATATATATATATATATATAAAAAAGACCAAATCTATGATTACTGTATTCTTGCAACAGCAATAACAGCCTTCGCTACCACACATTTCAGTGAGGGAGCCATGATTGCGCACTTCTCTGATGTTTTCTTTATACGTCACGAGCTGACGCTAATCAAAATGCTACCGTGTGAAAGCTCCATACAATAAATGTTTCCGTGTCCTTACTCTTCTTGTACGCTTAATATTGCATTAAAAGTATTAAATATACAATGTTACAGACGACCAACTCACCAAAGTAAGATCTCGTTTCCACACCGTACTGCACCGTCCATCACAAATAGGGCAAGGACGTTCTAAACTATATCCACCGCACTCACTGCAGTCGAGGGACACGTGGTCCTCATGCCAACTCACACCACATCTATAAGAAGAAAAAAATTACAATTCTAATTAGCAAAAATCAAATTAACATTATCATAATTTAAAAATATAAATACTCGTAAGATTCTTGATTTTATCGTACATTACACAGTAATTTCTGATATTTGGAAAATATCTTCAAATCTAGACGTTTCAGAAAGGAGGTGGGTAAAGATCGGCCTTTTCTCGCCTATAATAGTCATAAAAAAAAAAGTAGTGTTCATAAAAGCAATTATATCGTATGAAGTCCAAGCATTAAATGTTATATCTCTGTAAGATACATATGCAAAATATTGCAGCAAGTTACATAAAGAACCCCACAAATCAAAGCATATCTGTTGATATTCTGATAGTTTAGCCGGTTTTCCGAACTTGTAACAATAATTTTAGTACAAGGAGCTTCATCAACCACACTACATGAATGCTTGTCACTAACCTTCTTAACCGAAGTTGTTACGCCAAAAAAGAGGAAGTATAATGGTTTATGAAACGCCTCATACTAAAATAGTTGTTGCAAATTGAAAAAAAAAAAAAGTCTACACTGGCAGAGTATCAACAACCATGTCTTGTTTCATATACATCTTTTTATTTTTTATGATCATTACATAGATGGGAGAAGACCAATCTTTACCCACCACCTCCTCTTCCTCACTGCTATTATTATTATGTTGTAACTATATCATACGACAATCTTTTGATCGATTTTCCAATGAAAATTTTCGAGACCTTCTTTCATCCTTCGTCGCTCCCAAGTGTGACAAACGATGGAAACAACATTGAACTCACATATTTATGGGTCCATAGTTAGTACTTAATAAAACGGACCCCCTCCCCCCGTCACATGTCTTCAAATCGAAAGTTCTGAGAATGCTCGGATATAATTTTGAAAGTATCACCACAATTAGACTTTATATAGTACTTTCGAAGAGGCTGTAACAGTACGCTAAGTTTTAAGTTCTATGGTTTGTATTAGGAGAAAAGAATAGAAAAGAAAAAAAATCCTCTCAGGAGATTACATTCGAAGGACAAATCTAATCACAAAAGTACAATATAAGTAAAATTCAAGTACTCAAGATAACAGCCCTACAAAGAAACTGTTTTTCATCCATTATATGTAGTGATTATTTCTGGGAGTAGCCTGAGGGGAAATTCAGCCCACAATTCTGAGATTCTCCTCCGGATCGTATCTCCGATCTTGTTCAATTTTGGTTACAACTATTTTCGCATGCAGTACTACTCCCCCCCCCCCCATATTGGAAGTCTCTACCCCATGTTTAAAATATTCTGAAATCAGCCTTGATTACATGAAAGCAATCAATTATTTGTGGTCCCAACTTCTTTTCTGTGGAATGTGGCAAACCTGGTCTAATTTGCTATCTAAAACTTGTAGTAGAATCATGCACTGTTACCTTTCATGACTTTTCTTTCTTTCTTTTTTTTCATGAAGCTGTAAATGTGATATTTACCCTTTCACCAGGCTCTTCACTTCTGAATTCGTAAATATCAAAAGAGGCTCGTGAGGGAAGTTACTAGAAAAATTTAATAAGTGTTATTGCTTGAAACTAAGGAAATAAAGATTATCTCGTGTATTAATTGTTGTATTGTCCAACACTTAATGCATAAAGAATTTTTTTTTAAAAGTTTCAATCGAAAAAAAAAATGTAACTTCCTTCACGACCCGCCTAATGTAAGTACTTAAAAATGGTACTTAAAAAAATCAAAATACAAGAACTTACGTGAAACAAGAATTCAACTGCAGCCTCAACTCTTCTATGGACAACACGGCGTCGGTGTTGAAATAGTTGTGAATGTCCTCCAGGGACAGGGTATGCGTCAAGCTTTCTATGCTTTGACTTCGATTACTGCATCCACTACAAGAAAAACATAAAAAATACACAATCAGCAAAAACTTCAAGAACAGATGTTCACGCAGTGCGCATAGCCTATGTAATACTATTATATAATACATCAAGTTCTCAACACAAATTTAAGGAACCAAATTTCAAAAAATGTCCTTCCCTGTGGCACATAATAGTAGATTTAAGATTTTGGACCCTTTAAGAAATAAATTTCCGCATAGTCTCAGTTTCAGGTTATATTGAGTTTACCTTGTTGCAACCATCCGCAGCAGTCATACCAGTAAATTAGCTTATGGAATTCAGGGATTTACTTACACAGTGTGTATATACAAATATTTGTAAAGTCTGAGAAAGGATTGGTGGATTGATTATAGCAAGGTAACAAATTTGGTTTCAGAAAAAAGAATGCGTATTTAGGAAAGTGATTTATAGTTTTCATTCACTAATGTATGTGTACGATAAGAACTTGTAATTTAGTTAGTTAAAACTACCTATCTTCCAAATATTTTAAAAAACAGTTGGTGCCAGTGGTACAGGTATCTAATTTTCATATAACCAAATTTTAGAGCTAACATCGTATAGCCCTGCAGTTAAGAATCACAAACACAAACTAAAATTCATTCGCAAAGTGAAATGCGTCGAAATAGTTCCAACACTAATCTTTAGTGTAATTTATTTGATGAACTGTCAGCGTACAAATATCTACGTACTTCTCGAATAATAAAATTGTATAAGTAAATGATCTTCTGTGATCGAAATTCCGGAGAATCAAAACGCTTGCAAGGCCTAAATCTTAAAATATGACACAGAAATGAAGAACAAGTTTATTTGTGGCGATGGTGATCGTAGAACCAAATTGCTAAGTAGTTGGATAATGACATCAGTAAACCGATGTAGATTTCGATATAACATAAACTGACATCAGAATGATGACCGTGGTGTGGTACTGCTGGTTTTAGGGATCTAGTTCGTTGAACTATGCCACTCAAAGATTCCAAGACATTTTGCACTCTTCTTCCAACTGGCTATGCGTTTTACGAGAATCGAACCCAGGTCAGAAATGAACGCTAGCTACTCATCGAGGCACAAGGAAACTCATGAAAGATTCGTACAATAGTTTCGTGAACCTCGAACCAATATTCTCATTATAACCTATAATAACGCATATACAGTACACTGAAAACTCATGAACGAACTTTTGTCTTTCCTTTCTCTGAAATCTTATAATTTATTGATTTTCCCTTCTCTGAAATATTGATTTCCCTTCCTCTCAACTTGAAGAAATTAAAACCACAATACTCATACTACAAAATCTGCTGTTCAATGGTGCAACGAAAGAATTTTAGGTAGTACCTCAGCCAGCATTCTTTTCCCACGCGCAATCACTTGCAAATACATTAAGTGAATGACTTTTCATTGCTTGGCGTAACGGTATGTAATTGTACACATTTCTCAACACACGGGCCACAGTTACAGTACAAGTTAAGTAGCCCACGCGTCAACGCAGCTGACCCTTTATGAAAAAGCAAACTCATTCCAACTTAGCCTCCTACACCTATAATGACAAGACCATGACATTTTTACATTAGTACCTTTTTTCTTTTTCTTTATATAGATAAATACACTTACCTATGATGCCTTTCCTTATGAAGCTCCATAGGGTGAACACTAGCAACCGACATTGAGGAAGAAACTGCAAAGAAATAAGAAAAAGAAAATTCAATAAAAATCACATCTTTTCACTTAATATAATTCATTAACATGCTGAAAAAATCAGATATCTTGCGCAAACGATGTCTGTCCGACTTTATGCTTTCCCTATAACTAACTGGTTCATATCATAGTGTATGGCTTCATCAGACACTGAACATATTGTAGACAGTGTCTGATAAAGTCAATACATGTTCAGTTAGTTGGTGAAACTGTCACACAGTTATTATTTTAAAATAAACGTTACTGTGTTCAGTAAGTTGCTTTCCCTATCTTTTATTTGCTTTAGGTTCTGCGAGCTTCATCGGAGGAGAGTATCGTGTTACGAAGATTAAATCGATAACTGCTGATTCACATGCTGCGTTTTTTTTTTTTTTTCCCTCACCAATATTCCACTGGATGTACTTCTAAAAATGCACTGCAAAAGTCCTACAAATAAGACTACAAATATGCATTTTATACTTGATTAACGAAGCTTCTAGCAATTTTGAAGTGTATTTTTAGAATTGCATTTAGCGAAATATTGGTGAAGAAAATACCAAATAACCAACATGTGAAATCAATTCTCTTCATAAGGTGAAAGACCCCCTGACGAAGCTTACAGAACTTAAAAGCAAGTGAAATATAGGGACAGGATTAAATCAACCATTTGCGCAACGTATGCGATTTTTTTTCTTTCTCTTGTTATACATAATGTGCGTGAACAATATGGAAATTAACATACCATGGCACAGTCTGCCATACCTTCTCCAACATCCAAAAAACATATAAATTCACGTTTTTAAAATGAACTGATTTCCTTATATAGGCTTATACCAATTGTCTTTAATATTTTTGTTCCCTTTTATATTGAATGGCTTAGATTTTTATTTAGGTTGAAGTTTTTTTTTTTTCATAGCAAAAAACTATGGGATATTAATATAACTGGCTACACTGAAGCGATATATAACCGTCCATCCGGTCATTGTCGCCAAAATGTTCAAGGTCAGAAAAAAAGAACAACTACGTCGCCAAACTCAAAACTGGATGGGTTGCACTTTGCTGTTCTAAACAAAAAGAAAAGGGGGAAAAAAATACAGGTCGACAGCTGTGCTGGAAGCAATTCACGGCGAACAACCTTCGATTGTTATTTTCATAAGAAAGAAAGAAGCCATTATGAAATGCATGCAGGTGCGAATTTAAAAATATACATATCTGCGGGATGTATTTGTATCAATTTCACGTGGGAAAAGTTAACGGAATATAAAAAACGCACTGTCATTTTTAACTAGCTCTCTTTTTAAAAAGCAAATAATGAACCGGTTCAAATATTTATAGCTATCACATTCTTTTAAAAAAAGAAATAAAACTTATCTGCAAAGAAAAACTAGTCGCCTTTTTGGCGCCAGTTTTACTCCCCTTACCCGACCACACCCCTTTGATCATAGTCTTGAGTACACGCGACGAGTGGAAAATCCCCAAGCGCGCCCTTTTCGAGGGTCATTCAACTCAGTTCAACATGCGTAACAGTCAGATCAATCCCTTCAAAAAATAACCGCGCATGCGCAGTGCAATGTAGACTTAAGGTATGGATGGCATGGCCTTGTGCTGTGTCACGGTCAGGGGGAAACCAAACAAATTTAGACTCTCGAAATTGGATCGCGTAGGCGAGTTCCACATTCTGCCATGCAAAAACAGATACTTCCTCGTCTAGCGAATGACCTTTAAAGTACAAGCATCTTTCAATTTTTTTCTTTGTTTATTTAGTTGTAGTGTAACATGGAGGGAAATTCATTAAAAGGCTGGTAGTTTTCAAATTGCGAAACTACGGCATAAAAAGAAATTAAAAACGAGTTATTGCAAATGAGCTTAATGCATCTTACTACTACCTGAATAATGAATACTATGTACGGCTATAACAAATTATAAACCTAGTATTAAAAATAAGCCGGAATTGACTGATGGGGCCCAGCTTGAAACAGGATTCCAATTCAGTACACACATTTATTTACTTATTGATTCCAGTTAGGCCTCGTGGATTGTCTCTGGAAATTTAACAATAAAAACACCACTGAGTTACGGACTGGGTGGCAGTAACCAAGGTAAAAGGAACGACCTCAGCATTCGTCTCGAACTGAGTAAAACTTGAAACTGATTGAGACACCCCCGGTGACGTCATTCCAGGTTTTGCTTGGGAACAATATCTTAAACTCACGGCAAACCCAATGATGCTCGTTTTGATTTCAAAGCAAGAACATTAACCACTAGTTTACTCCGTTTACACGGTGAACACAGATAAATCACGTTAAGTTTAGAAACATTAACATATACCGTAGGTGACATAATAGTGATGCAAAACAGGTTGTTTTCATTTCCAATCATTCATAATGTTGATCTAAAAAATCACAATGTTGGCCTATGTCTTTCACGTGAAACAGCCAATATAAGTGATTAACAGCAGTGAGAAGAGTTCCATTCAAACGCACTACACAATACATTTACAATTTAAGGTGACAGTGGCTCAGTGCTAGCGCGCTCACCTCTGGTTGCACAGAAGTCGCCAGAGGTCAAGTGAATTCGTGGTAGACAACATTGTGTCCAAGAATTTTCTCTGGGTTCTACCGTTTCCTCACGCATTCTCATTCCACTAATTCTTTCATAATCACTCATCTCCTTCAGCCTAAAGAGTATAAACGAGGGACGTAAAAGCGAAAAAAATCAATTTCATTTATAATTTAGGCTAAACCCAAAAACTTACATAGAGTTGCGGAAGAGCTATTTTTGGTACTGACATTTATTGAGAATGTTTAGGCCGTGCATGAACTGGC
Organism: Thermobia domestica; assembly: GCF_964235325.1. Taxonomy (NCBI): domain Eukaryota; kingdom Metazoa; phylum Arthropoda; class Insecta; order Zygentoma; family Lepismatidae; genus Thermobia; species Thermobia domestica. The sequence continues at coordinate 278,051,747 of NC_137457.1, read as the reverse complement.
AATTGTTGGGTATTACCATATGGTATCACTCTTACTTGTATATATTTTATAACTCGAAAACACTACTGGCACCAAAAAAACAATCTGCAAAAATCACGCCAATTCCTCCCCCCCCCCCAAATTATATACATCAGATTTTTGCAAGTTAAAATTCTGGTCCCCTTAACTGTAACTTCTATTTTAAGTAGATCCGCTTTATGATCAAAATAAGTTTAAAAGAAAAGTCTACAAATAAATTTTTCTCATAATATATTACACACACACAAAGTTATTCATGTATTGCCAGTTACCATATGGTGGTTCCATTTTTTTTTTTTTTTTTTCAAAATTCGCAAATATTGAAGAACTAATAGGCATATCTACAATATTTCTCTCTAAGTGCGTACGTCCAAATAAGCTTCTAGTGTAGTAATATTAATTTGCAGTGTGTGGAAATAGATTTTTTTTTTAAAAAAAAAATGCGATATACAATTCACATGTTTGATAAATCACGATCACCAAGAGACAGCATTTGTACATACGACTATCCTTCGTTTATGGCACGTGAACGTAACATATATATTCTGATATAACTGAATGACAATGCATATATTAAGTTTGGTTACGAAACCATTCATTCTCTCTCACACATGACAAATGCACATAGTAGTACTCCATTAATCAAAAACATGCTCTAACGATAATTAGAATTCATTGCGATACCGCAACGATTATGTTGGTTGAACCATCAAGATCAAAAGTTAAATTTCCCGTTTTCAAGTCGCGTTACAACAATATCAAGGCAATCTACTGAAACAGCCTATACTAACATATTGATATAACTGACTAATATACTGAAATAATTTCAATCCACATTTTTTTATATCATACAATCTTTTCTATACGCATTACATGCTTATATGTTCATATTAACTCTTTCATTACTTCACTATTAACAACACGGTACTTAAAAGTGTAAAACGAGCAGTATTGTAAAGAATATTTGTTGTATGCATCAAATAGTAGCGCAAAACGTATCTACAAACTTGTAAATTGTAAATAACTACTGTAAAGAAGTTTTCATTTACATTTTAATTACGACTGCATATTCTGTCATTTGTATTATATTTTCAATATGTTTTCCCTCTAAACTTCAACGATTTTACAGTCTCAAAATTTGGCACGCTTTTTCAGAAAAACATACGATGAAATGGCAAAAGTTTCACGTTTTATAGCAAACTCTCCCAAAGATTTGGAGTTGCTTTGATATATGGCCTAATTTACAAACAACTGGAACACACAAGGCATCGCATATGTTTCGCGGCACTCTGTACATTCCCATGATTAAAATGACAAGTGAATCTCATGAGTTTAAATTACGTATCCGAATTGAATTATTATGTTTGCTCTAGTCTTGCACGTATAAGTTCTAACATTACTAATTTCTAAGATTCTGAAGGAAAAAGAAAACTATTCCATTATTATATATATAACAATACAGTATTTATAAAGATTATACTTTCCACAATTTTCGAATATCCTATTTTTACCGCTAGCCCGCCCTTGTAGCAAAATTTCCGTACACGCCCAGTTCCCGCCGTATCGATCCAACTCATCCCTTCGCCCTAAATTCAAACCCTCGCGTCTAGCCCTGTGTTTTTTCCTCCCTGCACCAGTCTGCCGCCCTACATCCAACTCACTAAACAATTTCAACTCAATACACATAGATTATCCAATATTTTCAATAATTCTTCATTACTAACAGCATGAACATGTAATTCAGTAATGATATACAATACAACAACACTGTCACTACATGAAAACAGAGACAACTTTTCAATACTTTCTATATTATCGTCAGTATTACATAAAAAAAAAATGGAAATATATCCTCCAATCAGCTGATGTCTTGTTTATATAAAATGAAAGCAAAACTCGAACACTTCCTGACCCAGCAGTAAGAAAGAACATTTCACTTCGTGTTAGTAAACACTGAAATATCCAAGGCCTACATTCCGTATGTAGTCCGCTACGCAAAAACCTACTTTCACCCAGACAAGGCTTACACAAACATTTTTTTTCTGAAGTCCTTGCTGAGATTTCACCATTTCATTCCATCGCAATCACAACATACACACAAAAAAATTCCTTCATCCATATGTTACAAAAGTAGCACATGAAATAAGTAAACATACAGTAAACTCGCTTTACGTATTAATATTTCTATTAGCGCAATGGTTGCAGCTATTTTCGATATTCTACATTTAAATTTAATATCGTAGAGCTGAAATAACTAATTCTAGTTAATATCTTTCAACACTTTCCCGCATTCTATGAATATTTGACCAAAATAATATATGTTAACGGAAACCATGCATTACAATTTAAAATATCACAAATTCACAGTTCGATCAGTGAGTTACACATAAAATCACATTCACTTGCAACTTAAAATGATAAAGTATCAACTTACCAGTGTTTCAAACAAATCCACAAAGAAAAAACACTACAACAATTTGTTGTGATCTAGAAACTTAGAATATATCCAATCCACTGTGTTTACGTTTAAGATCTCGCGATATAACACAACCCACAGTCACTAACAAACTGGCAGCAACTGTTTCCGCAGGCGCTCGAAGTTGTTATTATAAACACGAAAGCTTTAGCTTATGGGAATTGAGAGAGGGGAGAAACGAGGATACGAAACAAAAATAACCCACCAATCGCTGCAGCAGTCACAAACCTTGAAATCCTGCAACCAATCCCAGCACACGTCTTGTAGTCATGGTTACCTCGGACTGTTCGATTACCCAACAGTGCCACGTGCTCTTTCGTGTTATGGCGCCAGACAGAAAAGGGGAATATCTGAGGCAGTGGAAGGGGTTTTACTTGCACAGGAGGCGGGGGATGAAAATGTAAATAATGTTGCTGCTTGTAGCCTGTGGCGACATACCATTCAAGAAGAATCTCTTTGCATTGCTGACGTCGTTATCAGTGTTTGTGGTGGAGCTGCTTTTCCCCGTTTGTAACGGATTTTCCCGGATCTCAAGTACACACTGTTTTATTTACAAGGAGTATGTTAACTGAAAACTAGTTATCTATATATTAAAATTTTAATTTGTACTTCCTCTCCATGAATTGGATAATGTAAGACTATAGTTAACAAGGAGAATTTTGCAGATCTTTTTACCTTAAGTCGTACTAAAATAATATATATTTAATTAAAATAAACATGAACAAAAAGAAAAGAAAAACTTATGAAACAGTGTTTGATTTTTGGCAGGGTTACAAAGTTCTTAATTTTATCCCACAAAAAGTCTACTTTCTGAGCATTTTATAAAAAGATTGCTTTTACAAATAATTTTGTTTTACGGTTGTTATTTACTCTTTTTAGTCTTCAATTCTTTGCTTTTAAACCTTAACTTCTTGTGAAAGGAAAGAGTTTCTATCTTTTCCATTAGAGGCGTCACTGGAATAACTAATATGCGTGTCTCAGCTTTCATGATTTAGGAAATACGCCGGTAGATTTCGTAAAATCCTGCAACGGTGTTAATTCAAAATCACAAAATTTTGTGAGATACACATGTTGGTTACTCCACATATTATACTGAAAGATTTCATTTCTTTTCTATTACGAAGGCTATGTGTACATGGTGAAAATTAAATACGTGATCAATTATTTTAGTGCTTATAAAACAAATTTAATTTTAACCACTAACCACTGACGTAGTGGCCTGCTGGAGGGCCTAAGCCGTTCAAATGCCATCTGTTAGTGACTGACTGAACTACGTTCAGCCTAGCAAGAAATACGTCGTCGGCGCATTGCGGCGCCCTACCTCTAACAGGAGTACCAAGAGCTTTCTAGACCTAGTGGCTCTCACGTCTTGTTTTCATGTGACTCCCCAGTTTGCTCACGATGCTGGATGGAAAATAGAATTACATCGTCCGGGAATCGATTTCGGTACCACGCCACCCGATACCGCGAGTCTAACACTAGACCACAGAATCCCAACCAAATTCTATTTTAGTGGTATGAAATTTATTTATACAACAAAATCTTTTCACAATGCAAGAATATTTAAACAGATCTAAAAAAAGAAATCAATAAATTCAAACTATTAGAATTCCTGTTCATTTCTAAGGGGAAAAAATACTCATAGGCTGAAAACCAAGATGACACTGCTAATACTGGCCAAATTCGGTCTATCGTCATTTTTTTTTCTTTCTGAATTGTTTACATAACATCCTACACGGTAGACAACCCGAAAGTCACCAGTGTATATTTGGGTTGCATATTCGTACGGCGCTTTCTACGATATGAACACACTACTAATGTGAGCATTGAATTCAACTTGGAAGAGAGGTTTAGTCTACTTGAAAAGGTGGACGAGTATAATAAAGCTCGTAAAGAACAATAATATTAAGCAGCTCTTGTTAAAGTATGGGTCCATAGGCCAACTCCATTCTAATGATACGAAAAATGGAAAGAGAGGAAAGCTGTTGGAAATAGGTGGTTTTCAAACTAAAATGCGATTTTTCGAATCGCACCAGCCGTTTGGGCTCCACACTAATTAAGTGGCCTTATGCTAAATGAAACAGCAATGTTTGCAGTTCAGCAAGTTATTCAAACAGAATGTAAGGACACGGAAAAGTGATACGGAGAACGTATACGAGGGTAACTCGAAAAAGAAATCGTTTGATTATCAATGACACACACTCGCAGGTACAGAACTTCTATTATACGTACACATTAGAAAAGTACAACATTACATTACTTTTCAACATATTTACCACTCAAATTGAGGAACTTGTCATAATGTTTTACAAGGTTTGAAATTCCTTCTGAAAAAAAAAATCTCATGCCTGGGAATGAAGCCACTGGCTACCAGCATTGTGAAGGACATTGGGCATTGTCATTGTCGAAGCGGTGTGATGCAAGCCACTGTTTCATGTGCCTGAAGAGAGGCAACCGAGTTCATTGCCTGCATGAGTTCATTGCTGACTACAGATGGGCGCCCACTTCTTGCTGCATCAAGCACATCAGTTCGTCCATCTTTAAACATGAGACACCTTCACTCATCACATTTGGTTCGTAAACAACACACAGTTCGCGATGAATCATCGCTGCCGAAAGTCTTTCCGCACTCAGAAATCGTCTGCACTTCACATTTGGCAGGTTTTTCTATTTGAGCGTTCATTTTCAATTGTTATAGCAGACGAGTGAACTGCAACACAATCTTCTTCTTCGTCCTTCTGTTGTTCTCTGTGTACTAAGCTACTGGACACAGTGCACACAGGACTGAAATCGCTCTAGCCGGCCATTTCTCGTCCATGCGCAAATGGAGTTTTTTTTTTAATTGCCCTCGTACATTGATATGAGAGAAAGCCTAGAACGCCTCAAATTCGTTTCCCAACAATGCTATATTGCTGAAACGATGAGGACCCAACGACAACAGCCTGCTGAACTGGCAACATTGCTTGAACTGGCAACGTATGACGCCTTACCAATGTGGAGCCCAAAACGGATGGTTTGATTTGAGAAATTCTACCATTTTTTTTTTTATTTAAAAACCATCTATTTCCAACAACTGTCCTCTCTTTCCATTATTTCGTATCTTTACTCAGAGCGGAATTGTTTTTGGTCCTGGACTTGGCCCTGGACTTTTGATACATCCTGTATATGAGAAAGTTAATATGATTTATTAATACACTGAAATTTTGTATATCATTTTAAAATTAATCAAAACAATAGAAAATCAATGTAGTAAAACTTTTGGAGGAAACAGTTTTTTTTAAATATTTTTTAATGAGGAAAAAGCCGTTAAAAGTATGTCAAAAATATTTCAAGGAGATAGTAGTCGTTGTATTAAGCATTTCTGTAATTGTGTGTTTGTTAAAATTCTTCATTCAATTCATGGTCATTTTGTGCATGTTCTCTGGTTAATGATACGCAAATAAAAATAATTATATAAAAAAAAAACATGTATTGTCACTTAATTGTATATGAATAACAATACTAGTAAGGCCATTGGTTAAAAAAATCCCGCAGATACACAGTGTTCTGATCGTATTTTATTGTTATTGGAACCACGCAGGCTATAGCTGGCATAGATCCAGTGTTGTAACCCTTCACATTTACACAGCTCAATAATCAATCCTCACCAAACTGTGTAGTGCGACAATGATCACTGATCGGAACGGTATATGGTAGGAAATGGATGCAGAATCGCAAACGTCACGGGGGAATAATCGCTACTAATAACCATTAAAAAAATAACAATGCCTTTATATAAAGCATTAAAATTAACATAACTGTTTTGGTGAGGTAATGTGAAGCATTGGCAATAAAACAAAGTATTGGGCGCATAAAACCTTTTGTTCCCAACTTTAGGTCAATGTCTTTAATCATACTGCAGTTTCTTCATTTTATCCTAGCGATACATTTACTTTTATGGGGTGATATGGAGAATTGGCAATAACATTAAAAGCATTGGGTTATAAAACCTTTAGTCCTCAATTTGAGGAAGACTGTCCCAATGCTTTTAGTCTTGTAGCAGTTTCTTAATTTTACCATACCGAAACATTTATTTTGACGGGGGGGAGGAGGTATGAAGAATTAGCAGTAAGATTAAAAGCATTGGGTACATACAGCTTTTAGTCCTCAACCTTAGGATGAGCACCTAATACTTTCAGTCTTACTGTGATTTTATTTTATCTACCGAGAAAATTGTTTTCTTCTTTTCAGTACAGAGTTATTTTTAAAAACATTGTGTTTTTTAAATAATGTGTTATTATTATTGTAAGATATTTTTACATTCAATCAGTTCTTGAGCCCCTAGCGTAAGAGAAAACTAATCAGGAATATATCCTAAATGCTATACTGCACATCCCAGCTCCAAAGCAATTTTGGTTACATAACGATATAGGATATATACTTGCAGTAAGAATATTAAATAACTTAAGTATACAGTAAAACGATGAGCTAGAGCAGCGTTACCCAACCTTTTCCACCTTGCGGCACACTACTGGTGTAACTTGAATTCTCGCGGCACACTTATAGATATTATTATTATTATTATTATTATTATTATTATTATTATTATTATTATTTATAAATATAAAATACCGTAGTATTTTTGTGATTACTGGCCTCCTTCTCACATATCGATCACTGTTTATGGTAAATCATTATTTTTCATTCTAATTTAAAAGTAGAAAACAATTGCAATGAAATATAGGACTCAGGTTTTTAAAAATTCACTTTCTTTTTCGAAAACTGTATCCAACATTTCACCAAGAAGAAAGATCACTGAATAACGAACGAACAAAAAAAAAAAAAAAAAAAAATCTAGTACTTTCATGACACAAATGTAAATAATTTGTATGCATGTTTGCTTTGTAGAAAGGACTGAATGATATTTTAAAACTTCAAGTTACGAAATAGTCTGCAACAATTAAGAAGCAATAATGGTCCTAACAATGATAACAAATACTTTTTTTTTTTTTACAACATAAAAATGTACAGAAAGGTAACACATTATGAAATTTACAATTTATTAACATGGTTAATATACGTTACAACTTTTAAAATAATATATGAAGGTTAGAATTGTTCAATAATATTAGTAATGTAACAACTTTTCAATAATATCTATTAAAATTTACAAGTATAAGTAAAACAAGTTGGTTCACGAAGCAAAATTAATGTGCAACTATCCGTCAACTGTGGACGAATAGTTGATAAACACACCCTCATATCGTGTCCCGGAGTTAACAGTTGTGACCTGTTCTTACACTTGATTGTGTTCTTCGCAAAAAATTCTGCTTCACTTAAGCAGGATGTTGAAAAGAGAATGAAAACTTTTCACAACCCTTGTAGTATTCTCCCCAGAGAGAAATCCAAATGATACCATGACTTGCTGTGAGTGCTGGAGGTTCAAACCTCAGTCATTCCTCACATCAACCAATTCACTTTCTTTCTAGACATTTAATTCTGCTGGCTGTAGGACAAAATGCATAAAAAGGTTCCTAACAGTAATGCATGTACAATAATATTTTTAATTATTTTTTTTTCCATAGTAATGTGAAATTCAAATTAACATTTATTCTTATGTCTTCCAATTTGGTTGACACAGGATTAATAATTTTATTTCGATTTCCTTGCGGCACACGCCGGTTGGGAAACGCTGAGCTAGAGTTTAGAGCTTTATATAGTTATTATGGACGTGTGGGAAATTTAAAGTTGCAAGATTTATAATAAACAAGGAAAAAGAAAATAACGTAATAAAAATGTTATTTAAAAAAAGAGAAAGAAAGAAAACACTTCCTTTCAGAGTTCAACAGAAAGTGGAAAGGCATCAAAGATCAAACCATACGAAATTGATATCAGCACTGTAATAGAATCTTCTATACCGAAAATATGCGAAAAGCTATCTGATTTTCTCCATTCTGCCATCTCGTTCATTATCATAATCACTGTCTCTCTTAGATTTGGAACATAATCGTGGGACGTTAAATTAAAAGATTGCATCTGCACACTTACATTCCATCCCAACCCCTCTACTGAAAATGAAGTGAAATCTCACGTCTCACGGTTATGCCGGCTAGGTTAAAGGAGACGGTGATAATGAGAAACGAAGGAAACGATGGAATGAAGAAAGTGGAAGGAAACGGGAGAACCCCAAGAAAATCCACTCACATGGTGTTTGTCAACTGTAAAGCTCACTTGGCGCGAACTGGGATCGAACCAAAGACCCCATGAACCAGAGGTGAGCACTCTATCGCTCAGCCACCGCGGACCCCACCCCTCTATTGAAACCGGAAGTTATAGAGTACAACTTCCGGTTTGAATATTGAGTTTCTTAGGAATCTACTTTAGTTTCACAATGTGAAAAGAAACCTTTTTTTAATGCTAGCGAATCATTCTAAAAACAGCAGCGAATGACAACAATCAACGATATGGTACCGTATTACACAAACAACCTTTTCTATAGTATGTTTCGTTATAAAGCAAACAGCCTAGATGCTAATGTCCACATTAGAACCACCCAACCAATCAATCAACCTAATGGAGTCCCTGGTGGTTCAGTGGTAGAGCGCTTATCTCTACTGTACGAGGTCCCTCATTCGATCCCTAGCCATGCAAGTTTGTGGTGGACAACATAGTATATAGTGCTCGTTGTTTTTTCTAGGGGTACTCCCGTTTCCTCCCACTTTCTCATTCTACCAATTCTTCCATCATCATTCACTTTAATCACTGTCTTTCCCTTAGCCTAACGGACATAATCGTGGGACGATAAACTCAAAGATTTTATGTTATTAATGAGGTCCCTGGGGGCAGCTTATGATAGTTGGACATTAACATTTTTTATACTATTTTTTTGGAAACTACTATTAGAACATTTTATAGATTACTAGCTCAAGCTGCGCTCTGTACATAGCGCATCATTCACATATGTTGTCATTCCTCACAACATCTGTACATCCTCTTCCTTGTATATAAATTTAGCATCTTAATATATAGATTGTAGAAATATATAGGTACCTAGGTATAAAATAATACCTAAGTAATATTACATAAGTACCTAGGTATAAAATAATAAACCTTTCAGTTTAACACCCCACTCTTATGATCTTAGGGTAAAGGAAAAAAATGAAATGAAATATTTGAGTTTTACGTCCCACGGTTATGCCGGTTAGGCTAAAGGAGACGGTGATGATGAGTAATGAATGAAATGGTGGAATGAAGTAAGTGGGAGGAAACGGGAGAACCCCGAGAAAACCCACGCACACGGGGTTTGTCCACCACAAAGTTCACTTGGCGGGGGCTGCGATCGAAACCGGGACCCCAAGCACACTCTACTACTGAGCCACCGCGGCCCTAGAGTAAAGGAGATAGATAATCAACGAACATGAGTGATTGTAAAATGATTGGTGGAATGGCAATGTGGGAAGGGGAAAACCATGAGAAAATTCACCACAAACCCCCATGGCCAGGAAACAAACCAGAGCCCCCTCATGCCTAACGTAAAGAATAATTCAGTACTAACCAACGAAAAGTGGTAGAGAAGCGTAAACGAGTTAAACAGTAATACGAGTTAGTATGGCATATTTTAAAAGTTACACAACGTGGCAACATTGCTTCCACTTGTCACAACACAACAACAGACGCGATCAGAATTGATGCAATGACTGTGGATGACAATTGCGATTCTAGTTCAGATCTGGTTTCAACCAGATAGATGCCTTTCATACTAGACCAGCTTACGTTCGACATCCTGTCATAGTGGCATCCCTTTTCTTTCCTTCCTGCTTCAATGTTATTAACAAACGACTGTCGAGTTCAATTAAACCGTCATTATTCTCTTTATACAATTCATTTTCTTCCTCCTTCCATCCGCTGGCAACGAAGTACATATCATGCGATGCCAATTCGCGAAAAAAAAAAAAAAATGCTGGACTGGTTTTTAATAATTCAGCCATGCAGTGCACACGTGATAGTTTCGTGGATAGGGCCAAAACGAAACGTAACCATCCTCACTGCCAAAGCCAAGAAAGAAGAAGACCTGCGGGGAAGAATCGTTTTAACTTGTGTCGGGGCGGCTGGAATGAATTTTAAAACAGTAATATAAGCCAATTACGTCAGTGACGGGAAATCGTGGGTTAAGAAAATGTAGAATAGTGAAAGCTTACTTACTACTATGACGATGATTATAATATAAGGGTCTACGTACAAGGTGAAATCTTTTTTTTTTTCTTTAATTTGAAAGCAAAATATCGACAGTGAAAGTAAAATCCTCTTCACCTAAGTAAGAAAGTTTACAACAAACTTACTTTTCTTGTTTCTTTTCTTCATATTATATTTTTGAGAAAATTTGTCGTCACTGCAAGAGATTAAATCAATTCTATCACACGTAGGCCTTACACAAACGCTCACTAAACTTATTGACATACGTTGAAAATGACCCTTAAAGCTAGAAGAGTTTGATGCAAAAACATTGCGGGTTAGGGTACGTACATATCCCCCTCCAGGAAGCAATTCTGTCAACTGTCTTTCTATTTTAAAAGGCCCTATCACTGCGAAATTAAAATACCGCTAATTTTACAGTAATTGTGTGTGATCATCCAATAGATTAAAGATAATCGAAAAGTGGAACAACACCTTCCTAGACAATATTATTTTACGTGAGATACCGTTATCACGACTTACTTATCTGCTTTCGATTTCCAACCATTTAGAAAATCGGCATTTATTTTCGCGTTTCTAAACAACTGCCAACGGAAAGATACTAGGTGACTCGTGATAACGGTAACTCATGCAAAATAACATTGTCTAGGGAGGTCTTGTTCCACTTTTCAATTATCTTTTATCTATTTGAAGATATTCCGTAATTACTGTAAAATTAGCGATATTTTAATTTCGCAGTGATAGAGCCTCTTAACTGCAGCTGTGACAATTCTCACTCACTCTCCTCAAAACTTGATGATTTGGGAGTTCTGTCACTTTTTTGTTTAATTAAATCTACTACATATTAAACGAAGTAATAAGAGATCAGAAAATGCCAACAAATGTTCCACCCTTTCTATCTCTTTTAAAAAAGAATGCTTTTTCAGATCTACAATGTCAACAATATACCTATTAAACGTGTGTCATTCCAAAAAGATCTAGGTGCTGTTTTTGATGAAAAACTCTCCTTTTCGGATCACATCTCTTCGATCTCATCCACAGCTATGAAACCACTTGGTCTACTTTATAGATTTCCTGAAATACAAAGTCTCCCTGCCCTTAAAAGCCTTATAAAACATTGTATTTTACCGATCATTGAATATTGTTCACCTGTATGGAATATGGTAAAACCTACTGATCTGTCACGCATTGACTCAGTCCCAGATCAAAAAATCCCGTCTTATCTTCCGCCCACTGTTCAAAGATAATATTTATACAAGGAATGTTCAAAAATTCTTGTTCATATACAATGAAATTTTTTTCCTTCCATCAAGTCATTTCGTCCATCTATGTTTTAGAGCTGATGCATTTGAAGAAAAAAAAAATGTCAACAAGTCATTGAAACCATTGTTCCAGAGCATGTTTAAAAAACCTGCATCACTTTCGAACTTCTTGCCGTGAACATGGTGCTTTAGCTTGAGTCGCAAATGGAAGTCACTGGGAGGAGGACAGCGGATGCGAAGTAGTCAGGATGTACAAGTAGTTGAAAACCTGCAGCCTCAATTGCTGACATTGTGTGATTACTTATGTGCGCTATCCTGATGCAAGAGGATTTGTCTGCGTAACAAACCTAACTTTTTTTTCCCCCCTTTGATAACTGTCCGTAATTAGGAATTAATTGTGCGTAATAGTGTCTTGTGATCTGTCCGTGTTCGAGATAATCAATGAGAAAAATTCTCTGAGCATCTCCCTACATAACTTTTACCTGCAGATGGTTGAGCTTTGAATTTACAGGGAGGGTGTGATCCTTGATACTGCCACTGCATGCTTTGGTGTTTAACTTCAGGTTCAAAATTGTGTACCCTTGTCTTATCAACGGTCGCATATCCGGCAGTAAAATCCTCAGGTTTCCATTTAAGCAGACCTTCCCCCTCTCTCGGTTTGGACTCCCAATTCTCTATAGAATAGTCTAGTCTAGGGTCTAGTCTAGTCTTCTCTATAGTCTAGGGTTTAAAACAATTGCACAAAAGATCCTCCCCCCTGCTCTATCGGCTAGCGCGCATGCTTCTGATACACGGTGTCCCGGATTAAAGTCTGTGCGGCAGACAATTCGTCGTCAAGATCACGAAAGGGCGTAACTTTAAAAAAAAAATGAATTTTTGAGGTAAGTCCATTGAAGCATGGGCAACGGTGGTATCTTGTTGCTCTCAAATCGGCATGGTTCAATTCCTATTAGTGTCGAAATTATAAGTAAAAAACGTATCTCATAAAGAGTCAGCCTTCAGATCACAAAGTGGCATAAATTAAGTTACGCCTATTTGTGATCGTGAATTTTTTTTCCAAGGCAGTGCAAGTTGATTTACGCCTATCGGATTTTTAATTTTTATCTTTCTATCAGTAAAGAGTTCTAAGTTAGTTTGCCGGTACCAGGACAAATAAAGACCTGCTTATTCAACAACAGACTTTTTCTGTATGTGTGCACCTTGGTTCAAGCCACGCCGCATGTAATTGTTCGAAACTTTGCGTGCTAAGTTATTGGCAATGCTCTTTCAAAATTGCCGTGGTTAATCCAATGTTAGCAGTTCATTTTGTTCCGTTCGCTGAAGTGTTAAGATGGATGTTCTAGTACAATGGAATGACGGATCAAAAAAATAATTCATTCTTCAGAACTACGTTGTGTGGACTAAAGAAAACCTAGTTTCCCAACTGGATCATCAGTGAAAATGTGGCATGACAGCAAATGGTATTATGGACATATGTTGGACACTGCTACTGCCACAAATTCTTTGCAAGAGTCGTGTGAGCCAGAATCCCAAGATAGTTCAAGTTTGTAATCATCTGCAGATGGTCTTCCATTGATTCCAAGTAAAGTTCTCCAGTGTAGTGATGCCGTGCCTTCTGTCTCCAAATCAAGAAAAGGATGAAGAAAGCCCACCGGAATGTTCAAAACTCTGTACGTTATCGACAGTTGTTACTACATCTGAGTCTCAGTTAGCTGCTACTTCAAGAAGTTGTCGTTACTTTGGAAATATAACACCAAAACTCTACAGAGAAGAAATCGGAAGCGAAGAAGATAGCTGGTGTGAAACTGGTGATGATGAAGATAAAGATCCATCTTACATGGGAACTTGTAGTGCGAAAAATGTGCGATGAAGATGCTGTAGGTACCTGCGAGCAGTGTAAAAAGCAAGTTTACCGCTTACATCTGCAGGGAGGCTGTGCCCTTCGCTTCAATCAATCACCTATGAAGCTCACAAAACAAATTCAATGAGAACAAGGGAAAGTATATACCTAAGAAGAGCGCGGAATCACTAGGGTCAACTTCTTCTGAAGTATCAGCTGTTAACATTTAGAACGTATACTTCGTTGAAGGTTCACCCTGAGAAAATAGGAAGGAGAACAAGACGGTAAATAAAGAATTAATTGCTAAGCAATGCCGATTAACTGGTGAACCATACATTAAGCTAATACAATGAATTTAATGCCGCCACGCATAGTTGGTATTCGACGCATTGGAGGAAAATTTTGCAGAAAAGTGGGAGATGTTCTGCTTTGAGTGATGAAGCAAGAGATGAAATACATCATTTTAGGGTCTGTGAAATCTTTAATTTCAAAGGGAATACAATGCCTCGCCAGACATGTTTCTTCTTCTAATCCCGAAAAGGAGAGAGGAAAATATGAAACATAACGGGAAATGGAAAAGTAATCGCCTTTATCTTCTCGTTTTATGAACGGATGCAGTGGACAAAATAAAAATTAAATTGTCGCTGGAATGCTTCTCTACGCATTGCACAACTTCCCCAATATGGAGGAAAAAGGCGTTCTATGGACAGAACGAGGGAGATTCAGCACACAGTGCTATTTCAACGGCTATTAAAAGTTCGGGAGATCTCTCTGTACCTTCACAGTTTGTCCCTATCTTCAGATTGTCTAGACGTAAACAACCATACAATGTTAAGTCTATAGAGTATAATGATATCATGGACTTCAAGTTTTTGTCCAAAGGCATGCGAATCCTTGGGAGGAGGAAGGACGAAGAACAAGGAGATGTCAACTGGACTGCAATGACGGAATTACATTTTCGTAAGATGGCACCTGACAAAATCTTTTTTAAGAGCAGCCCTATGCAAGAGTCTTAGAGAACAACTAATTTGAAACGTGGACAGGTTTCAGGAGAAAGCAATAGCATCAACCTTCAACGTCTTAATAATGAAGCTACGAAGATATTAGAAACAAAATACCAAGACTTACTCTCACTGTGTTCGGGTTCAGTGCCTATTATCACGTCACCAGAATTTGTAGCATTTTATTTGTCTCTTCATCACTAGAAAATTGGTTGGAGACATTATTGGGGTTTTTACGGTATATCTTTTATAAATTGAGATACTTTCTTTCATAACATCAGAGTAAGTAAAATATGTAGCTAAGTCAAATTTTCTTTCTATGCTAATTTTTTGTACTAAAAAGCATTATCAAAGCTTACATTTGAATTTTTACAGTATGAAATTATTACAGTAATAATAATAATAATAATAATAATAATAATAATAATAATAATAATAATAATATGAATCTTTGTGATGGATAAACACCGCGTACGTGTGGCTTTTCCCGGGGTACTCCCTTTTCCTTCCACTGTGCTCATGCCATCAATGATCTCATTATATATCCAGCCTGGCAGAATTTTCTAATGGTTTTAAAAGATTAAATTCAAAATTCAAAGAATCTAAAATAAAAGTTGGCATTGATTTCTGTAATCAAAGTTAGATAATTATATCAATATATTTGTGTATTCTTTATTATCTTACGCTACATAAATCACACAAAGGTAGATGTATATTGCCTCTCGTAAGTAAATATATTCTATGGGAACTCGGTGCATTACTTAGGCGTAGCTTGATAATGCGTGAACTGAGTTCGGATTAAGAAGTTTACAAAAGGGCGTATCTCAAATAACCGCCATTTTTTCGAAAACGGCATAGTTATAGTCACAACGCACACTGCAATGTTTAGAGGATCACTTCGTAAGTCTTCAAGCCAATTTTGGACGAAAAAAGTGTGATAAGCAATTAATGAGAAACTTTTGAATAATCGCAAAAACTTTCTCGTGCTCTCCTGAAAAGGTGCTAAAACTGAGTTACGCCCTTTCCTGATCTTGACGACGAATTAACTTAAATGTATTTATGTGATTCAGATTCCACTTTAAACTCTACGCCCACGTCTCATATACGTAGCTCGGTGCTGTGAAGGGACAGGAAACCAACAAAGAGCAGCATTTTGCATGAACTTTGAAACTCGTATGCCGAACGGTTACGGAGATCCGCTGAGTAAGTCCGTGAATTTACACTACGTACATACTTGTAATTCAATCTCATATTTACAGTACTGTACTGTGAAATATGATTCTTTTTGTCCATGAAGTTGCATATAAGATTCGTAGTTAGTTCATAAATCATATTTTATATTATATATTATACTCTTGAACCACCCGACCGATCTCGATCAAATTTTAAACATAGATGCGGTTCAGGCTTAAGATGCTTTTTATCATTTGACTTTGACGGTGCAACTTAGGGAAGAGGGAGGGTATATATATGATCATAGAAAATGATCGATATTAGGATCGAATCCATAGTTTTCGGAGTCGCTGAGATGAACAGTAACACTTCCGATGCCGTTTAAACGCAAATTCACCCCCGCAATTTGGGAGACGGAGAGAGAAGAAATATATAAAAATGATCGAACATGACCAATATTAATGCCGAATCCAATGGAAGGGATGTCGAACCCAATTGCAGTCATTGCCGAATCCAATTGTGGTTTTCAAGATCACTGAGATGAACAGTGACACTTCCGATGCCGTTTAAATCTAAATCAGCCACGCAAATTGGGGAGGGGTAGATATATAAAGATGATCTAAAATAACGTATATCAGAGAGCGTTTCAGTAATCCTTAAAATTGACTGACTAACGTAACATATTACTAATTTTTCTTAGTTTAACCCAGCGGAGTAGAATGAGAATGTGGAAGGGTGGGTGCCTGGGTGAAAATATTTGTAGTCATCGATTCAATTACTTTTTATCTAAAGAGACAATAAAAATTATGACTAACTTTGTAAGATCAATACGAAAGGAAGCACCTCCGTACTTTCATATAGCAAATAACAGACTATAACACTAAGTCAGATACGATTATAAAACTGTCTAAAATAAATCTAACGACTCATAAAAATGATACGAACTTGTGCTATTCATATCTAATGACCCTCTTTTTCTTAAAATAAAATCTTATTAACTTTATTAGTTGAACGTGGGCAATATCTAGAGAGAGAGAGAGAGAGAGAGAGAGAGAGAGAGAGAGAGAGAGAGAGAGAGAGAGAGAGAGAGAGAGAGAGAGAGAGAGAGAACTTAACTTATTTTTAAACGGTCCTTGCAAGGACCATTAAAAACCGAACTCGCAGCGTAACCTCTGGCAAAGTAGAAGCTTACACTCTGATGGGGTCATTTCGTTCGTCCACTGCGATGATATTGATGTTCCCGCGCGACAAAGCTGAGTGGCACCAGCGTTGAGGTGAAAGGTCTCGTACATCTCTTCTCTTTGATCTAATGGTGACATTGACGCCCTTTATTGCTCTAACACATCTTACGCAAGATGCAATAACTGAAGAAAAATAATAATAATAAAAGAGAAAATCGCTTGCAATCATGGTTCCTGATCTGGCAGTTTGCCCACACATCCAATGAGGAAGAAAAAAGAAAGTATTTCAGGAAAAAAGTTAACGGAGGATTTTTTTTTTTTTTCGGAATTACTGAATCCAAAACACAGTGTTAGCCTCTGCCAGAAATCCTAGCAGCCGTTCAAAGACACTCCCCAAAACACAAAACCATGTGTTTTTTGTTTGCAAGAATAAATAGTCTTCGTACTCTACTCCCGGAAATTGCTGACAGTTTGCCAACACACTATCAACAACCAGCATACTATTACACAATCGTGGCATTGCTTTCTTCACATGTCCTGGGTAATGATTTAGACTAGTACACATGACTCCGCGAATTGGAGGAGGCTTCTCTAAATACCTAACTCTACATCTGCAAAGTAGGAAAGTGCAAAGAGCATTCTTGTTTACACACAGAAAGAGGCCCAATAAACATACTATAGTTCGTAGATGCAAAATGAGGCGCACAGATATATTATATACAAGTAGCATTATCACCGTGCATATACCACGTGAAGGACTTTGGTTTGATTTTTTTTTAAACCATATTACTTCATAATCGTATAACACTATTAAACCATACTAGTTTTACAAAGCCTAGGCTTAAATATAGCATTTTACCTCAAATTAACTTAAGTATACTTTAAGCTGAATAAATATTATATTTGAAAAAAAAAATCAGATTTGTAGCATAGGAAATAATTTAGTTTCATTTTAGCGTTGCCCACGGATATGTTAGTATTTTTTGCATCCTGAGCGTTATACTAACCCGTTAACCTCAACACAACTGGGAGTAGTCTATCAAGCGAGGATGACATCCATAATTATTCCCATAGGAATATATGGAGACTTTCGATTGTCCTTATCTTGAAATTCCAGACATCTGGGTAACGGTTTCTGATCCCAGGGAAAGGGAGAAAACCCTCAGGGATAAGAGCTGGCATCAAACTCAAATGATGACCACTGGATCTGGGATGAGATACGGGAGTATCTCTCGAAGGCGGTTGCCACTGAACGATAGAGGTAGGCAGGGCCGGGATTGAACAAGCCCTCTCGGACATTGCCTGAGGCTCCTGGTATTAGGTTGGACTCTTCCGACTTGTGGTCGTACCGTGGGATTCGGCAGCTCATGAGAGCAAATCTTAGAAGTCTGGGTAACGGAGAGCACGGGCGGGCCTCGAAACGCTCGGGCACTCCGTCTGCAGAGTATAGGAGGATGGCTCGCTAGCAGTTCGCCTTGATTCTACCGTGCAGTGGGCGTATCCCATTCCCTTAAGAAGCCCATACACGCAGACGCATGCGTAAAGAAACCTTCCAACACGCATGAAAAAGGATAAAGCCATAGGCAAGTTGATGATGTATGGTCTCGTTCATGCATGTTGAAAGTTTTCAAAATCTTCTGTAAACATGCATGATGGTTTGGCCGTTCTTTATGCATGTTTATCGTGTATGTGCTTGTTCATGCAAGTTGGTTGTTTTATATTTAGGTCCGCCAATCACGACAGCGGAACAAATGACTTGACTCTTTCTTCCGATTCATTCTTCTACTAAGTTGGACAGTAAGTTGGTACGTGTGTGGGCAAAAAATTCTTCTAATATGCATGATGAAACAAATATTTCATGTATGAGTGCAGCAGGACTCATGTCCAAAAGGAGCAATTATGGGCTGGGGCCTCGTTTGGCGGAACCAGTCCTTTAAATAGGCCGAACAATCACGGGCACGCTCTTCATGCGTGCGCTAAATGTCCTCCACCAGATCCGAATGTTCTTATCTTGGGACCAACTGGATGAATCACGTCCATCAACCAATTTAACTTTTGACTCTACATCCTGGTCAATATTTATCATGGTCCATCAGACAATTCTTGAGATTTTGTGTATGCCGGACGGATACACGGACAAAAAAGTAAATATATAGATCTGAGCTGTAGGGTGAGCGCTGAATCACTTCCGAGTCACAATCTTGCACTGCAGCCTTAACAAGAGCTATGTGTGGGCTGGAACGTTGTCATGCAGTAGGCAAGCTCAACACACAAAGACTGACTGCCTCCAACGGAACTGAGTCAGCTACACAATTGAAACTAATACATTATTTCTTCCGTAGATGTCACTAGATGACATGAGCGGCTTATTACAGGTGGCGCGATAATTCAGTGGCAGACCAAGAACTTTAAGAAATAACCTCATACGGAGCTTGTGTATTTTATAATAGATCAATCCATACGAAGTTGGGATGGTCCGTATATCATCTTACGAATAGACAGAAAGTTTGTGTAACGTATATCAGTCTACGGTTTGACACTTTCTAAGATCCACTCCTCTCATTCAGAAAACTGGGAAGACAAATATTATATGTACTCCTATATGAAGTTTCTCTTTCTCTACAACAGCAAACCAATCTCCACAAATAATAGATTTTGGAACATAGACCTATATACATTACCGGTACTCCTTAGGCAGATCTCTTGAAGAAATTGAAAACAGCAGTCATCCGGTTATGGAATTCGAAAGGAAATGCTCCAGATTGGTACATATGAAAGACGACACAGTTCAACTACTTGAAAATTTAGCAATTAATCTACTTCTTAGATGGCACAATGACCGACGAGCGATCATCTTTGGTGGGAGGGTTCCTGGTTCGATCCCAGCCTATGTAATTTTTTGGTAGACAACATCATGTTCGTGGGTTTCCTCGAGGTTCTCCAATTTCCTCCTACATTCTCATTCTACCAGTTCTTTCGTAATCATTTACTTTCACCAAACATTCCTCTTCTTCAGGCCCGCAACTAGCGACGGCTAGGGGCGCCTGGATCACCCTACAATATTTGGCCCCGTCAAACCACAATGCATCATTGCGTGTTCCTTTAATCCAAAAAATGAAATTTAGATATTTCTAAGATCCGTTATAATAAATTCATCCAGTTCGCTAGCTGTTTGCATTGACGCAACGCGAAATTTGCATATTTGTTTGCGGTAATCAGCATAGCAATTATAATTGATATTTGCTTTTTGCGTTGTGTTGCAATGCTGTACGCAAAGTTTGCGGAGAGTGATAAATATGTGGATCGGAATGTGCCTCGAAGAAGTTAGAGAGATACTAGAGAGGTAGAGTGGAGGGGTGGGATGAGAATTACGGATATCAGATATGAGTAACTATTGATATAGACATGTTTAGAACTGTTACGACTTTGGCTCCCCTAGCATATCCCCCCCCCCCTTCCAAACTTTTGTGGCTGGTTGCGGGCCTGTTCTTTGGTATAAAATTTCATTTCATTTAGTTTTCGGAAGATAGAATTGCATAGCATGCCATGACTGACATTTTTGTCTCTTGTTAAATCACTTCCCTAATTTTGACCTTGTTTATGGATCATTACGAAGACGTCGCTACTTCATTATCTCAACACTGATTTCCATGAAAAACAAATTAGTGTAATTAGTGCAAATATATATATATAAAGTTTCCAGAAGTTTTTAAGAATCCCAACGTCACGGTCTTGAAATAATAGTAAGTGAGTAATCTTCACGGGTTACATAAAACATATCAAATCCTTGACCATTGTCTATGTAAGATATGTGGAAAAGTGGGAGTGTTCGCATATTGGTTGCTATTTCTAGCATTTCTATTGGCTATAGAGTCTGATATTTAGAAAGGCGAGGCTGGTTGTTTATCTCTTCAGCTAAATGTCATAACCATGACCTGTTGGATGATTTCTTTCCTCTAGTTCACTGCTTTTGCCAGATCATCTAATTATAAAGAAATAATGAGTACGTGCATGCCTATAATCGTTATGAACAAGGTCTTTCTTTGTAAAAAAAAAAAAAAAAAAAAAAAAAAAAAAAAGTTAACGGAAATAGCTTCTATATTTTCGTATGTTTAGATCAATTTACTGTAATTCATCTTGTAAATACTTGCGTGTTACCTTAGAAAACACTTGCTACTACACACCTCACAAATAGTTATGCTCAGCAGATGGCGTACTTTTCACTAAATGATGTTCCTACCCTCAAAGCCATTATTTGTGGCTTTCAAACCCAGATTTCGTAACCTTTTAATTCAAGCAGATCACCGATGGCTTTACATGAAACCAAGTAAAATAAAATTTCAAGTTTTACATTCCACAATTAAGCTCTTTAGGCTAAGAAAGATGGATAATAAATGAATGATAATGAAAGAATTGATAGAATTAGGATGTGGAATGAACGGAGCAATCCGAAGAAAACTCACAAACGCGATGCTGTACACCATAAATTCACATGGTTTGTGATCAAAAAAACTGAAATGAAATCATTAAGTTTTACGTCGTAGGGTCATGCTGGCTAGGCCAAAGGAGAGGATGATGAGAAACGAAGCTCAATGGTGGAATGAAGAAAGTGGGAGGAAACGGGAGAATCCCGAGAAAATCAACGCACACGGTGTTGGTCTGATCGTATCAGGGACCCGTAGCAAAAGAAGTGAGCGTTCTACCACTAAGCCACCATGGAGATGGCTTCACGTTGCCAGATCAACACCAATAATTCTATGGTTCCACTCAAATCGAACATATCATGACTGCGTACCAAAAGATAAAAGAGAGCTAAACATTAAGCGCGGTGAAAAATGCATACCATAAAGAGCGAGCTTTCTTTGGCGAAGGTTCAATGAAAATCGTTAATTATCTGAATAATTTTCCAAAAAATTGCTCTCAAATAAAGACTTCCGAAAACCAAGACCTTAACTTTCAAAAATAGTTTCATAATATTCAAAGAAAAACACTCGCATTTCGGGGGAAAACCACTTTCTTACTAATGCATCAAAGCAAGACTCACAGTATGGTACAAGAGTCACAGTATGGTTTACATATTCGCTGGAGTAACCAATAAGCGTATCTCAGATTTCATTACTTTGCCTTTTCATCAACCTGATATCTCACACTGAGAAAAATCCGTTCTCCGGACAGCGATATATTGTACAAATATACGGTATCCTCTTGCTTACAATAGAAATCAGTACGGAGCATACGTTATCCGTATGCTACAAGGCACTGCTCTTAGACGTTACATCATGCCGTTGCAGGATGTCTGATATCTAACAGTTTTCCGTACATCACGTGCATATACTTCCTCAGCTATATGTTATATACGTCCATTTGTATGTGAAATCCTGCCCGTCTATGTGTTTCATACGGAAAGTACGTATAGATGGAACACTTATACAGAAAGTATTATAAAACATGCGTTTTCAGTTATACGTCTGCTGTACGTTAAGTCCAAAAACTACAGGAATTACGCATGTAACCTACCTTTTTAAGTACGCCACCTACAATTTTTTTCTCAGTGCAGGAATGAAGTTACCGTCATCTATGATTCTTATAAGCGATCGGTAGGTCTCGTAAAATCACATAAAGTACCGGTGTTAACGCAAAACAGCAATTTTTGGGATACGCCTATTTGGTTATTCCAATGATGATATGAGAACTTGGAACACGACTCTTGTCTGTTCATCTGTCGTCAGGTATCAACGCAAAAACGGGAAGGGACAACACAAAACTGTTCTCTGATATGAATTCTTCGTACCAGGATAGGTACCATTTTTGTCCTTATTTCTCTCTGAAAAAGGAAGTGGTAGAAATCGCCATTTCCAGTTTCAATAATGATGCTCATAAAGCGAAAACGCTAAGAGGTAACGAGAAACAAGTTTTTGATATGAATTCTCCGTAACAGAATAGGTTTCGATTTTGTCTTTGTTTCTCTACTGAAACAGGAAGTGGTAGAAATCGCAATTTCTAGTTCTAATATTGATGCTCATAAAGCAAACACGCTAAGAAATAACGAGAAACAAGTTTTTGATATAAATACAGGTGTCTTGAGTTTTTCCCCGCCGTTTTCCCTCCATTAAAACCAATAGGTAAATTTACCCAATCCGGTTGAAATATGGGCTTCCAATGAGCAAAACCCGTTCGAGAGAAATTCTTGTTACAGATTCAGCTTCCCAAGAATAGATTCTATTTCCGCCTTTATCCGTCTATTGACACCAGAAGTAAGCCTAGTGTCTCTCATTTCCGGTTTTAATACTGTATCCATAAATTGTTGTAACCGATATGTTTACTGAAAACTATCTACATGATTTATGTAACACTTATTTAAGCAGTTTCTGGAAACACTTTTGAAAAAAAAAAAAAAAAAGTAGAACTTTATGGTATTTGACACTAAGGTATTTTCGATATATATCGTCCGATTTATCTTACATTATTACAATTGTATAAGTTTCCAAAATTTGAATGTTCGTGATTCTGTAGTGTCCTAACTTTGCAACACTGAATGTTTCATATGATATTGTCCATTTCCTGGCAACACTGTTAAACTGGTGGCATTGCAGAGTATGTCAAAGGAGTTTTCCGCGTGGATATTTCTTTTGCAAAATTGAGCTTTTCATATCTGTTAGTTCAAAAATAACAAAAGCGTTTCAAGATAAATGGTTCACCCTGTGTATGAAGGAACTCATTTTGAGGAGGCAGGTGAGAGCAATCGTTTACCCAGCCTTCTTAGTTTGAGAAATACATATGTTTTCACTAGTTGTATATTAATCTAATATACAAAATTTAAAGTGACTATATGTTTGTGATTTAATAACTCTCGAACCGACCGATCAAATTTTCAGCATAGATGAGGTTCGGGCCTCGGATGGCTTTTATCATTTTAGTTTGACTGTAGAACTTAGGGGAGGGGAAGGAAATGTATAAAAATACATAAAAATGAAAGTGACAATGTTTATGACTTGAACCACCCCAATCGATCTAGGTCAAATTTTCAACATAGATGAGGTTCGGTCCTAGAATGGATTTTATCATTTCACTTTGACGGTGTATTTTAGTGGGAGAGGAGGATGGAAGGTACTTAAAAAATGATCGAAAATGACCGATATTAGTTTCGAATCCATAGTTATCGGGGCTTCTGAGATGAACAATGACACTTCCGATGCCGTTTAGATCCAAATTTATCCCTTTATGTGCAAAATGAAGTGCATTCTCCCCATACGAAGAAAGGGTATTCTGGTAACGTGAAACTCTTATGTCAGTTAAGAACATTGCTACAACTAAAGAAAATCTTAAACGAGTACTACTATGTATACGGTACTTCTACACCTTATTACCTCTTGGCACTTCAAATATTTTTATTTTTTTTAATTTTTTTAAAAATAAATTGATTAAAAAAACATTATTGAAATTAATAGAAGCCCTTTCAACAATAGCCTATTATTGCGGGGGAGAGGAGGAGTACGTTTCTCCCGGCTTTATAGAAGCAGGAAACGCCTTTCTCCTGCAGAAGTAGACTGCTAAGGATATACTTAACTCCTATATTTCACGTTACGTACGGAATAGTAATAAGCAAAAGACCATATTTTCTGATTTTGTTCATTATCAAACAGTAATTTATCACCGGAAATAACAAGACCAATTATAAAACTGCTGTAATTAACATTATAAACGTTTTCTTTTCTTTTTTTTTTTAATTTGTTCATCCTAAACGGTTCATTTGAAAGGACACTCATTCCTTTCGTGACTTCAAAATTAAATGAATCGTATACTTTGGTGAGACCTTCAATCACCTTCAACAACATCATACTAATACGGAATGACTAACAACAAATATAAATTTATTATATCAATTCCGTCCTCCGCCTTCATGCTATTAAAGAAAACATAACGACGCACTTGATATGGGTCAAGAGTTACGATGCTTTATTAAAGATTTCTAGGCGAGTGATTGAAGTCCACACCATGCGTATTGCTTCAGATAGTCTCCCTTCCCCCTTTTCCTCCTTTTTCTTTTTAATTCTCGAACGGAAATAATTACTCTTTGTTATGTAATTAAGACAATTTAAAATTTAAAAATCCTAATAGTTCACAAACTTCACATGCTAATCAGCTGACAACACAAACTCTTCCTTTTGATTTGGTTGGACGCCAACACAGTGGTTTTTGATCTTGTCACACAATAAAGACCAATGGCCTAAACTTGCTTCTCATGAAAGGACTATACAGAATTAAAACAAAAGTGGATTTTGTTTCACAATGTGAAACTATGGTACACTTCCAAGATATGCGAAGTCAATACTCAAACTGAAGGTAACAGCACTGTAACTCTCGATTGAACGACGGCAGAAGGATAGTCTGAAAGGGATCATACGTTCTTCGGACGCGGAATTCATATCCAAATTAGATACACTGATTGCTGTACGACTCATATTTGAACTTCTTGTTTTCGTTAAAACAGTATATATATACAGTGGCGTATTTACGATTTTGTTTCGGGAGGGGCTTTGCTAACTTTCGGGGGGGAGGGGCTTTGCCTGAAAATGTGAAAATTCTGCAAGATATATCATATACTCATATACTTTACTATAGTAAGTAAGATTTTTGGGGGGGATTAAGCCCGGAAGACCCCCTAAATACGCCACTGTATATATATTGAAGAATTGACAAAGGATAATGTTAAATTAATTGGTCTTGTACTTTCATTTAATACATCTCACGAAACAAACATAAAAACTTTATATTCATCATGTAAAGAAAACAAAATTTTACAGTTGTCGGAATACAATAAAACAAAACTTTATTTATTTATTTTGAATTTAATGTCCGATAATTAAGCTCCGAGACTGAGAGAGACGGTGACGATAATATCAATGAAATGTTGGAATGAAGAAAGTGGCGCGGAAAAGGGGAACTCACGGACACAATACTATTCACCAGGAACTCACTTGGCTTGGGATCGAACTACGGACTCTTAGCAACACAGATGAGCGCTCTACCACTGCGTCACTGTGCCATCCATCCAATGTATCAGTAGACAAAAATAGAAGGGCTGTCCAAAAAGTACTCGCCTATCGTGGCAATGGGGGAAGGAGACTAGAGTCGCCATCTTGGTGTCAGAACGTTATCACACTCAGTACGCATCTAGTTGTGGTACTGTGACGCACTTACTGTGCTTTCTGTGACGTGTTGCAATGTGTGCTGCAATAGAAAATACCGCTTTTTGTGAGGTGCGTTCTGTGTTGGTAGAAAATGTATCGAGTTTTTGTTGGTAGTACGGATCTACCTATTGTAATTGATCTATCGAAAGTGTTACCAGGTTTAGTCCAGAAACTTATTGATGTTACTTGTGTTTTGTGATTTGTTTTCATTATATGGTGAACATGAAGTCATTTAAATCTCTTTGTGACTACACTGTGACTTTACAATTCTTACTGCAATTTTGGCTTACGTACTTTGTTTTAATACGCTGCTACGCTGGAAAATTATCGCATATGAAAATCGCTTCAATGAGAGACAAACCTATGGTGATTCTGAGATTGTCTTTTGTCCATTTTCTGTTTCGTCAGGCGCCTATACTTCAGTCTTCAGGTTTGTAACCTACATCCCACAAGAGACCTGTGTTCGAAAACGTGCTAATAAAAATATACATTTCTTAATACTAAAAATTTTACTTTTTCGGTGATATTCAGTTACATCCTGGCCCAACTTCTAATGAGCATCCAAACGATATTACTTTTAAATACTACTACTAAAATGTGCAATCTGTTAAGAATAAATTGTTTGACTGTGCACTTAATATACCAGAATTTCTGACCTACGATTGTGTTATTCTCAGTGAAACGTGGCTAAACGAAAATGTATCGAGTGCTGAAATTCCTCTATTTCAATACTTTAATATCTATAGGAGCGATCGAGGAACTCATGCAGGTGGAGTATCCATGTGCGTTCATTCTAAGTGGCCGAGTAGACTGAGGGAAGACTTGAAAACGGCGTGTGAAATAGTTTGGGCTGAAGTGCGTATTAATCCACGTAAAAAAAAAAAAACTGCTAATTGGCTGTTTTTATCGTCCGCACAAAACTAGTCCTATGGCCCTTCTGGAAGCCTGCCGGGATTCTACACTAGCTGCACTTTCGGAAGGAGATGTTTCACTTTTTGGTGACTTCAACATGCACATCAAGTGGTCCTATGAACGAACAGCTATTCCCACTGACCTACAAGAGACTTGGTTCCTGGAAAATTTTATTCATGGACTGAGACTCGCCCAACACAATATGTACAATACAAGAGGAAATAGGATACTAGACTATGTGTTGTCTTCGCTCAATAAATGTGTTATCACTTCATCACTTAATTTGTTCTCTTCTGATCATGAGAGCTTGGAGGCCTTATTCCACATAAAAAAAAGTTCACAGAATGAAGAAATATTACTCATCTAGTAAGCATCGAGCTCCCCTGTGGAGGAAAGCCCCTTGGGTTGACATTAATCGTGCCCTATTTCTTATTCCATGGGACATTCTTGAAGTGGGTTCTGTCAATGAAGCCCTGGATTTCCTCAATGATATTGTACATGCAGCATGTGAAGACTTTGTTCCTAAAAAGAAATGTAAGTCTAGTAGGTACCCTCCATGGTTTGATTCGGAGGCGCGATCTGTTTTAAAAAAACAAAAAACTGTCATGGACACTGTGGAAGCAACATCCAAATGAGAATACATATAAGAAATTTTCTGAGATAAGACGTTACTCAAAACAGTTGCTTAAAATAAAATATGAAAACTATATTGCCAGTATAACATCTGATATTTCTACAAATCCAAACAGATTTTGGTCCCTCATAAATTCAAGAAGAAGTGCTTCCCACATTCCTGAAGAAATTTTTCACGACTCGATTGTAGCAACTGGTGAAAATAGAGTTCATATTTTTAGTGATTATTTCTACAAGAATTTTTGTGTTCAGACTACTACTACGCCGCTTCCCCCTGTTCAGCAAGTTTGTTCACACTCGTTGTCTTCACTCAGTACTTCTTCTGATGAGGTAAGGCATCTACTTTCTTCTTTACCTTTGAATCGTTCTCCTGGTCCTGACAATATCAGTTCAATCTTCTTACGTAATACTGTAGAATCTCTGGCCAACCCTTTATCACGATTTTTAAATAGATGCTTTAGTGAAGGTGTTTTCTCTAGAAACAGGCGTGCAAACGGGCTAATATTGTACCTATTTTGAAACCTGGCAGCGCGAACAATGTTTCATCATACAGACCCATTTCTCTCTTGCCCATCCTTTCTGTGGTGTGCGAGAAAATAATCAAAGATAGATTGCATAAATTTGTTTCACCCTACTTAGATCCTGCTCAACATGGCTTTCTTCCTGGCAGTTCTAATCTCACAAATTTATCTTTATTACTTTCGGAAGTAGTTAAATCTCTGTCAAATAATACACAACTTGATATAATCTATCTAGACCTAACTAAAGCTTTTGATCGCATTGACACTAAGCTTCTTCTTCATAAACTAGCACATAGATTTAATATTCACGGCAACTTCTTCTCATTGTTACGAGACTATCTCACCGAACGTGAACAACGTGTTGTTGTCTCTGGATCTGCTTCGAATTTTGTTCCTGTTCTCTCTGGTGTTCCGCAGGGTAGTGTTCTGGGCCCACTTCTTTTCCTTCTCTTCATAGATGATCTCCCGTCTTATCTTAAGTTATCTGACACCAAAATTCTTCTCTTTGCTGACGACTGCAAATTATTTCGGGAAATTAGGACAGCTCAAGATGTGATTGAACTACAAAAAAAAAAAAAAAAAAACTCTCAGATTTTCTGGACTGGTGTAGCATGTGGAATCTAAAAGTAAATCCCTTAAAATCTTCTACTATTACATTTTCATTAAAGAGAAACAAAATCCCTTCTACCTACTTCATTGGAGATGATCCTATTGCTAAGGTCTCATCTCAGAAGGATCTCGGAGTTGTGTTCGACGAAAGACTTCTGTTTACTGATCACATTGCTGCCATGACCAAGAGTGCTATGCGATTATTAGGTCTCCTGTACAGGTTTACAAAGATCAGGGATATTACAGCCTTAAGTATATTCTATAAAACGTTTATTTCAACCAAAATAGAGTACTGTTCCACCATTTGGAGTATGGCGAGCGTATCAAATCTCTCTCGCATTGACTCAGTTCTAAATTTCTTTCTTGCCATTGTCAGGAAAAGAATACCTTCTGTACGCTGTTTAAGTAAACCTGAATTATTGACTGTTCTTGGCATCCGTACACCGTCATCTCGTCGCATGCTATTTGATATGATGTTTCTTCATAGAATTCTAAATGGGAAACTTAGAACTGAAGAACTAATTTCTAAGTTTAATATTCGGGTACCTGCAAGAAGAACTAGAAATAGTGAACTACTTCATTGTAACACGCCTCGCTTATCAATTATTCAGCGTTCTTTGTTCTATAGACTGACTTCTGAATTTAACTCCATTGCTTCTGACGTGGACATTTTTAAATCTGAGAGTGTATTCCGACAGGAAATTATTGCTACACTTATGGAACCTTAGTTTTATTTCAATTTGTTATTGCTACACTTATGGACCTTTATATAGCTTTTTGTTTATACTTGTTATTGTTAATTTTATATTCTATGTTATATAGTTTCAGTGTAAAATGGCTGCCTTGCTGTATCTGGAACTTTGGCAAATAAATAAATAAAAATAAGTTAAGGCACGCAATGCAAAATAAACGCTGGGGAAACTTAGCGCGAATGTGTGTGTGTGTGTTTGTTTTTTTTTTTCACGACAACGCACGTTCATACACGGACAAGGGTACCCGAGAACTCTTGGATGGTTTTGGATGGGAAGTGTTCGATCACCCACCACACAGCCCGGGTTTGGCGCCAACCGACTACCACCTCTTCCCAGCGATGAAGATATTGCTCTGGCTCGCTACACAACGCTTTGGCACTGACGCGGAACTACATGCCGGTGTAAGCCACTGGTTGAAATAGCAGGTGGCAGATTTCTACCGCGACGGTTTTGAAAAACTTGTGCCACAGTATGATAAGTGCCTCAATATGCACGGGGATTAAGTGGAAAAGTAGGTTAAGAGTGTACTTTTGAAATGTATATAATACAATTTGGATTGTTCAATCTGTTATGTTTTTATTTCAAAATGTCTGCTACTTTCTGAACAGCCCTCGTATTTATTTGTAAAGAACTGACAAACAATTATGCTTCTTCCTACAAGAGAATAATCGCAGGAAACAATTCTCGTGTTGTAATTGGGTGTATTTGTTACTGAAAAGGCGTATTATACACTTAGTTATAACTAAGAATAAAAACTTACTTATATATCACGTGAGTATGGGAAAGATACCACTTGTGTGACCCCTTTCTAATATACTACTTAAGACGACAAAAGTTCATGATAATAGTTAAGTGTATATGATGATGCACTTGGCAGTTCAACAGCTAATTAGCTAAGACTTATCAATTATTAGCAAACATAAACAGTAAACATGCTTTATTGAAAGGAATTTTTTCTTCATTTGCGCATTTACTGTACAGCTATGCATGAGTTGGTGACTTCCTTTCCCTATACTTTATAAATAGAACTCATTTTAAATTCTTATCTTCCGGAAATACCAGAACTTCAAGTGATTCTGATTAAAAATTAATACAAATTATTATCCATTTCTTTTGAATAACGAAACAAATACGCATTCGATTTTTCATTAAAATAAATGAAACACAAACTGCAGATAGCTTTAATAGTTGATGAAGTTCGAGGAGAGTGGGACATGTTCTCGATTGTAAAGAAAGAAAAATCGTAAAAGTCACCTTTCATGTTTTTTAAAAGGATGATTTGCAAACTAGTTACGAACATTAATCCTAAAAGTATGCCAACTTTTTAAATAAAACTAAAAACTCTCGAGTATTTTTTAAACACAGAACTGGCCATCATGTATGGCAAATAGTGAGTCTTGGAATGAATCTAAAAGAATATATATATGATAGGAGATTCGAGAAGTTAGCGATTTTTTGAGAAACCAAATGAAGGTGCCTGTTCGTCTATCATTATTCCGCCTTAACATAGATCGGATCAATGGGAACTTTTAGTGTGTTAATGAGGAAG